>NC_072373.2:110283181-110586212 GCF_028885625.2 Pongo pygmaeus | reverse complement strand
TTTTCAGTTTTGGAAGTTTCTGTTGTCTCAAGCTCAGAGGTCCTTTCAACAACTATGTCCACCCTACTAATGAACCTATCAAAGGCATTCTTCACTTCTAATACAATGTTTTTGATCTCTAGCATTTTAAAGCTTCTTTCTTAGAATTCCCATCTCTCTGCTTAAATTACCTATCTGTTCTTTCATGTTGGCTACTATTTCCATTACAGCCCTTAACATATTAATCATAGTCAAAAAAAAATTCCTGGTCTAATAATTCTCATATTCCTGACATATCTTACTAGTTCTGAGGCTTGTTTAGTCTCTTCAAATTGTGTTTTTTACTGGTTAGTATGTCTTGTAACTTTTTGTTCAAAGGTGGACATAATCTACTAGGTAAAAGGAACTTCAGTAAACAGGCTTTTAATAGTGTAGTGGCAAGTTGTAGGGGCGATGAAGTATTCTATAGTCTTATGATTAGGTCTCAGTGATTTGGTGAACCTGTGACCCTGAACTGTGAAATTCACAAGTGCTTTTCAGCTTATTTTTTCATCTCTCTTCCCGTCTTAGGTGAGACAGGATGGCTAGAGGAGGCTGAAGTTGGGAATCTGCCTTCCTCCAGGTAGGTTCAACTATGACAAAATTTCAGTAGATTAGTCTCTGGTAAAATAGTTTCCCCTGAGGCCTTGTTAAAAAGAGTGCTCTGGCATATTTCAAAATGGCTCCTTTCCCCTTCTCCCTGCTGGAAGCACTAGAGGATTTTTCTCTAATATTTGTTGTGAGAACCTGGTAAAACTTCTGGAAGGAAAATTCACAAAAATGTAGGCTTCCCCACATGACTGAGTCCCCCTCAAATTTTCAACTGTCAGAGTTCTCCATGCTGAGCCTCCAGGAGTTCATCAATTACAGCTTGGATATCTCTGCTCAGTCACTGGTTCCTAGGGAGGTTTCTGCTCATGGGTTTTTATACCAGTACATTGTGGTTCTCTGTATCCAAATACCTGTATCTCCAATTTTTTGGGGGCAGAAGTCCTCCCTGTGACCTCATTTCTTTGACAGATCTAAGAAGGTTTGATTTTTGAGTTTGTTCAGATTTTTTTTTTTTTTCTTTGAGACGGAGTTTTGATCTTGTTGCCCAGGCTGGAGTGCAGTGGTACGATCTTGGCTCACTGCAACATCCACCTTCTGGGTTCAAGCAATTCTCCTACCTCAGCCTCCTGAGAAGCTGGGATAACAAGCATGTACCACATGCCCGGCTAATTTTGTATTTTTAGTAGAGACGGGGTTTCACCATGTTGGTCAGGCTGGTCTCAAACTCCTGACCTCAGGTGATCTGGCCGCCTCAGCTTCCCAAAGGGCTGCAATTACAGGCGTGAGCCACCATGTCCGGCCTGTTCAGCTTTTTAATTGTTGTTAGGATGAAGTGGAGATGTCTAAATTCCTTATGTACCCAAATCTGACAACTTTATTAGAAAAGTTTACCATGAAAGGTGGCAGAGAAGTACGGCAACAGTAAAGAAAGATGTAGAGCCAAGAAATTGTTTTTTAATTGGGAAATATCAGAGCAGTTTTTATGGTGATGGAAATTACCCAGCAGAGAAGGAGACATTTATGATGTAGAAGACAGAGAATATAAAAACAGGTGTTAAATCATCAAAGTCAGCAGAGAGTAAATGCAGAACACAGAAGGACTGAGCAACCAATGTTAAGAGCAGGAACATCTCTTCCACTGTGTCTTGCAACAACAGAAAACACAGGCATACTGCTAACACAAAAATATGGTGCTCATGTCTCATTCTATTTTCTTAACGAAGTATGAAGTGAGAACATTATCTGTCTGGGAAGTAAGGAGAGTTTCAGAAGTAGAAATAACACAGAGTTTCAGAGAGTGGGGCAAGCCAATTTACTAGAAAAACAGTTACTAGGCAACAGTAAATGCCCATTTCCAGTTTTTGTTCTGGAATTTAAAGTTAGCTAACTGTAATATGTAATACTCTTCTGCAGTCTTGTTTGGCTGCTTGGGCATAAGTGTGAAGAAAGTGAAGAGTAAGTGGGGGTTTGCTGAGTGCACACAACAGAGGAAGAGACTGCAAAGGGATTGAGAGTATTTGTAAGGCAGTGACTACCACGACTGACCATAAGGAGTAGGGTGACACATGAGAAAGAAGTAAGGTCAATACATAAGTGACATGATGAGGCTGAGACATAGTTGACTAAGTGAGTCCACGGTCAGTAGGTAGGGTTTAGAGATTAGAATGCTAAAAGGTGATATTTGTGAAGTTACACTACTGTTAGTGATGACAAGATCTGTATTTGAAGCCATTCAAAATTTCTTACTGTATGCAACAAATTGAGTTTGCCTACCTAAAGCAGAAAAGGCTGAGTAGCAGAAACAATGCAGTCAGATGCTGCCACTGCCACTGTATACTGCTAGGGCCTAGACCACAACCATGAATCTCATCCTCCACCCCTTTGTCTCTTAGTTGCCCCCTGTAAGAGTCATATGCCCAAGCAGGTGAGACCTATTGCCTGAGCCCAGGTCATGTGCCTTTCCTTGCTCATTTTACCTGAGGGCAAATAAAGGAAGGATATCCCTCAATTTGGCTTCAGTAGTAGCAGAAAGGGTTTGTGTCAACCCAAAGCTCACTCAGATAGCGGATTCCTTAAGACTAGGAAGGAGTCTAGACAGATATTGGCAGTAAATTTTTTTTAAGGTTAAAAAGTAAAAGATAAATGTCCTTTAAAAAAATCATGGGAGTTTGTGAGGGACTAAGCTGAGATCAAGGAGATGACTGAAGATAAGGAGGTCACCATCATGAGGCCAGGCACTGTTTTAAGTACTGGTAAGACAAAACTGAACAAAAAGATCAAATCCCTGCACTTTTGGAGTTTACCTTCTCATAGGGGATTGAGCCTCTTGGCTCTTTCCAACACCCTATGCTTCTGCTATTTCTTCAACTATAATAAGACAATAATATAATTTTAAGGATCTCTCTTGCTTCAACTCTCCTGCTTGCTAATCTCTGTAATACTTTCAGCAGACCTCGAGCTCTTTTCATTTACAATAATTAATAAAAGGCTTAAGATGCTAAAAACTTGCTTGAGGTAAAAATAAGTAAACTTGTCTATTCTAAATTATATCTAATAAGAAACAACAGTAGTAAATATACACAGTACTGAGCACTCTCCTACACTATGCTCTTTTCTTTTTATACCTTACTTAGCTATCAAAACAAACCTATAACATAGGCACTATTATTATTTGTATTTTACAGATAAGGTGACTAAGGCACAGAAGGGTTTAAGTAACTCAGGTAGGAGATGGTGGGGCCAGGAAGTCTGGCTCTAGTAATGACTTGATTATCACAGCCTTTCTTCTTTTATTTTTAAACCAGAGAGGGGATCTGAGAGCAGGTAAACATCAAAGGAAAAACAAGTCACCAACCTATAGAAAGGGACAGACTAGTCTGAAAGTGCCCAGATGGAAGCTATGAGTATGTGTACAATGCTTAACAGGGATAATATTGCTAAGAATTAACACTGCTTTGCTTGTTTTATAGTTTGGAGGAGACTTTGTTTGTTTTCAATACAAGGTTCTAAAAGAAGAAAAGAATAACAAGAAAGTTCTGGAGTAAAGTCCCTAAATGATGAGAAGATAGGAGTACTGACAGTATCAGTACTGCCTGATTGGAGTACTGATTATTATAATATTGGAATATTATTATATTGGATTATTATTATATTGGAGCAGAATATAATAACTTTGGACCTTCCAGATAACCTGAACAAGGTACACAACACCCCCTTTAGTAACCCAGCCACAACTTAGCCAGGCTTCTTCAGCTTCCTGGTTCAGGTTAGGAGATTTGGGAGTTGTCCTAGTAATCAGAGTATAGTTGAGGACCATTACTGTCCACAAGAAAAGTAATTTTCATGGGTAGGATTTGGCAAGTCTTCTTGCCATCCCATCCCTGTGTAAGAGACAAAATAGCAATTCCGTACAATTTTAACTACTGCAGAAGCTATAAATGAATTCCTAAGTACATCCTGCAAAGAACTAAACCAAAGCCTGTTTTATCACAGCGTAGATGGCTTCCAGCTACCTTAAAATGCAGCCATATGCTCCCTGATATTTAAGTCCTATTATGCAAGCCTCCTCCCCAATCTCAGAGGAGACTAGAAGACATGCCACTGCTGTTGCTTCCCATCCACATTTTAAAATAACAGAATAAAAAAAAAATCAGCTTCAATTGGCTTCAGTTGGTGTGAATAATGAGCTGTGGTTGTCAGACTTCTGGAAAGCTGCCAGTATGGTCAGTAACTAGCCAGATACTAGGCCCACTTACAAACAGGATAATTAATACAATTTTAAATAATGTCAATATTAATGAGATTTTAAATTTGGGACTTGGGGATGGGATGAAACAATCTATGAATTAGAATCCTTCTTGCAGTAAGTGCTGTCTGTAAGGGGATAGACTAGGATAAAGGGAGATGGAGCTTCCTCAGTTGTGGCAATCGAGCTTTGCCCAATTAAAATATGGTCTTTTTTTGAAGTCTACGATGGAAGTATCCTAGCTTTGACAAGTTGGCAGTAACCCTTGTGATCTATTTTACTGGGATATATATTGTCACTGAAAAAATAAAACATATTACAAAACTGGAGAGCAGACCCTGCCTGTGATCATTAGACAGACTGGACCAACTGCCTCAAGCCTTTGATGCCCTGACATGTTATTTTCTGGATAATATCCAGCAACCCAATGTAACATAGCTTTTTCTCTACTGTATCCAGATGGCAAATGGAAGAAATCAAATTCAACAGTTTAAGGGCTAACCTTAATGGATGTGATGGCTGGCTCCCCTATGAGCTTTTCAGGGATATACAATACAAAAAGGCCTTTGAACAAAGAGACAAATAATTAGTTTTCTCTCTCTTTCTTTCTCTCTTCAAAACTAAACCATGAATGTGGTAATCTGGTTCAAATTGATCTTCTGGTTGAAAAGGACAGCCAAATATCTGATGAGTTCTAATCACTGACACCCACGACACTTTCTGTGAAGTTCAGATGGGTGTTACTGTTAATATTCTGGAGAGCTTTTTTCTCTCCCTTCAGGCAAATATTTTTACTCTTCCACTATTTCCTTCAAAACATTAACCAAGTGTGTGTGTGTGTGTTCCCAAATGTTTAGGCAGCATTGTCTTATAGAAAGACTCTCACACCCTCACTAAAGGCTGATTTCAGAATTGACTAGCATTAAGCATTACGCATTTGTGCTATTGTGTAAGCATACACTACACCTTCATTCTAAGTACATTTGTATAGTAAGGAATATGATATAAAGTCTGCCTCACTCTCCCAGACTTTACTTATTGAAGATTTGACTTTTTATCGTACCAGAAATACCTAATTATTCACATAAAAGTCCTATGGTATAGAGCATAAGACCAGCTTTGTAGTTAGTAAGTGGAGTAAGTATAGTTAGTAAGTGGAGGAGGCAACAATGAGGAGGAGGGCTCAGCATTTGAAAGAAATAAATATGTTTACCTTCTGGGTTCTTCCATAAAACAAAGATAGGTCAACTTAAAGTAGGAGTCGTTAGGGAGAAAAAAACAATGGCAGGTAAGAGACAGGACTAATGTGCAGCTCCCACTTAGAACAGAACAGTGTCTGGAGACTCACATTGTGAACTTTGGCTCCAAGAACCATCGCAGGAATATACCAGGAAAACCGAAAAAATTCACAGACCCTTTGAAAGAAGTGGCTTTCTGCTGCAAATGCCACAAGACAGCCAAAAAACTGTGAGTTCCCAAAGTGTGAAAGGGGGAAAAAGCCTCTGAGCACACATCCTCACTGGGAAACCTAAAAATCCAGATCATGGGAGGATTTAACCATACTTAGAGCTGAAATGGATTTAGGGAGCTAAGTGAAATATAAAAGTACAAGTAGCAGAAAGAGCCCTGTAAGCATTCCCAGTCCTCAGCTCAAGCCCTAGGGAAGCCATTCCTGGCCTTATCTCACAGAGGTCCTTGGAGAAGGAAACGCAGCCAGTGGAACTGGGGAGAGGCCACAGGCTAAGGGAAGCTCCTAGCTGGACTCTGTAATCATTTCTTTTTATTATTTTTTTTATTTTTTTTATTTTATTGTTATTATACTTTAAGTTTTAGGGTACATGTGCACTATGTGCAGGTTAGTTACATATGTATACATGTGCCATGCTGGTGTGCTGTACCCATTAACTTGTCATTTAGCACTAGGTATATCTCCTAATGCTATCCCTCCCCCCTCCCCCCACCCCACAACAGTCCCCAGAGTGTGATGTTCCCCTTCCTGTGTCCATGTGTTCTCATTGTTCAATTCCCACCTGTGAGTGAGAATATGCAGTGTTTGGTTTTTCGTTCTTGTGATAGTTTACTGAGAATGATGATTTCCAATTTCATCCATGTCCCTACAAAGGACATGAACTCATCATTTTTTATGGCTGCATAGTATTCCATGGTGTATATGTGCCACATTTTCCTAATCTGGTCTATCATTGTTGGACATTTGGTTTTGTTCCAAGTCTTTGCTATTGTGAATAGTGCCGCGATAAACATACATGTGCATGTGTCTTTATAGCAGCATGATTTATAGTCCTTTGGGTATATACCCAGTAATGGGATGGCTGGGTCAAATGGTATTTCTAGTTCTAGATCCCTGAGGAATCGCCACACTGACTTCCACAATGGTTGAACTAGTTTACAGTCCCACCAACAGTGTAAAAGTGTTCCTATTTCTCCACATCCTCTCCAGCACCTGTTGTTTCCTGACTTTTTAATGATTGCCATTCTAACTGGTATGAGATGGTATCTCATTGTGGTTTTGATTTGCATTTCTCTGATGGCCAGTGATGATGAGCATTTTTTCATGTGTATTTTGGCTGCATAAATGTCTTCTTTTGAGAAGTGCCTGTTCATGTCCTTCGCCCACTTTTTGATGGGGTTGTTTGTTTTTTTCTTGTAAATTTGTTTGAGTTCATTGTAGATTCTGGATATTAGCCCTTTGTCAGATGAGTAGGTTGTGAAAATTTTCTCCCATTTTGTAGGCTGCCTGTTCACTCTGATGGTAGTTTCTTTTGCTGTGCAGAAGCTCTTGAGTTTAATTAGATCCCATTTGTCAATTTTGGCTTTTGTTGCCATTGCTTTTGTTGTTTTAGACATAGGCATGTTTGCCCATGCCTATGTCCTGAATGGTACTTCCTAGGTTTTCTTCTAGGGTTTTTATGGTTTTAGGTCTAACGTTTAAGTCTTTAATCCATCTTGAATTGATTTTTGTACAAGGTGTAAGGAAGGGATCCCGTTTCAGCTTTCTACATATGGCTAGCCAGTTTTCCCAGCATCATTTATTAAATAGGGAATCCTTTCCCCATTGCTTGTTTTTGTCAGGTTTGTCAAAGATCAGATAGTTGTAGATATGTGGTGTTATTTCTGAGGGCTCTGTTCTGTTCCATTGATCTATATCTCTGTTTTGGTACCAGTACCATGCTGTTTTGGTTACTGTAGCCTTGTAGTATAGTTTGAAGTCAGGTAGCATGATGCCTCCAGCTTTGTTCTTTTGGCTTAGGACTGACTTGGTGATGCGGGCTCTTTTTTGGTTCCATATGAACTTTAAAGTAGTTTTTTCCAATTCTGTGAAGAAAGTCATTGGTAGCTTGATGGGGATGGCATTGAATCTATAAATTACCTTGGGCAGTATGGCCATTTTCACGATATTGATTCTTCCTACCCATGAGCATGGAATGTTCTTCCATTTCTTTGTATCCTCTTTTATTTCATTGAGCAGTGGTTTGTAGTTCTCCTTGAAGAGGTCCTTCAGGTCCCTTGTAAGTTGGATTCCTAGGTATTTTATTCTCTTTGAAGCAATTGTGAATGGGAGTTCACTCATGATTTGGCTCTCTGTTTGTCTGTTATTGGTTTATAAGAATGCTTGTGATTTTTGTACATTGATTTGTATCCTGAGACTTTGCTGAAGTTGCTTACCAGCTTAAGGAGATTTTGGGCTGAGACAATGGGGTTTTCTAAATATACAATCATGTCATCTGCAAACAGGGACAATTTGATTTCCTCTTTTCATAATTGAATGCCCTTTATTTCCTTCTCCTGCCTGATTGCCCTGGCCAGAACTTCCAACACTATGTTGAATAGGAGTGGTGAGAGAGGGCATCCCTGTCTTGTGCCAGTTTTCAAAGGGAATGCTTCCAGTTTTTGCCCATTCAGTATGATATTGGCTGTGGGTCTGTCATAGATAGCTCTTATTATTTTGAGATACGTCCCATCAATACCTAATTTATTGAGAGTTTTTAGCATGAAGGGTTGTTGAATTTTGTCAAAGGCCTTTTCTGCATCTATTGAGATAATCATGTGGTTTTTGTCTTTGGTTCTGTTTATATGCTGGATTACATTTATTGATTTGTGTATATTGAACCAGCCTTGCATCCCAGGGATGAAGCCCACTTGATCATGGTGGATAAGCTTTTTGATGTGCTGCTGGATTCAGTTTGCCAGTATTTTATTGAGGATTTTTGCATCAATGTTCATCAAGGATATTGGTCTAAAATTCTCTTTTTCGGTTGTGTCTCTGCCAGGCTTTGGTATCAGGATGATGCTGGCCTCATAAAATGAGTTAGGGAGGATTCCCTCTTTTTCTATTGATTGGAATAGTTTCAGAAGGAATGGTACCAGTTCCTCCTTGTACCTCTGGTAGAATTCGGCTGTGAATACATCTGGTCCTGGACTCTTTTTTCTTTTTGGTTGGTAAGCTATTGATTATTGCCACAATTTCAGAGCCTGTTATTGGTCTATTCAGAGATTCAACTTCTTCCTGGTTTAGTCTTGGAAGAGTGTATGTGTCGAAGAATTTATCCTTTTCTTCTAGATTTTCTAGTTTATTTGCATAGAGGTATTTGTAGTATTCTCTGATGGTAGTTTGTATTTCTGTGGGATCGGTGATGATATCCCCTTTATCATTTTTTATTGTGTCTATTTGATTCTTCTCTCTTTTCTTCTTTATTAGTCTTGCTAGCAGTCACTCTGTAATAATTTCAACCGAGCACGAAGTTCCCTGAGTAGAATCCAGGGCAAGGGAGTAGAGAGGAGTGAACAGCAAGTGCAGATACAAACACAGAAGTCACAGCCAAAGGTTCAGGCAGGCAGGGAGGTAAGGACTGAGAGCCCTGCTTGCTTTCTCAGCTGGGAGGCTTTTAGGCTAAGGCAAGATCTCAGCCCTGCTCTCCTGCTGCCTGGATATAAACTCAGTGAAGTTAGGGAGGCATGGTGAAGGTGAGAATGGCCTTGCTGGCTGCATGGGAGTGGAGTGAGGCATGTCACTGCCAGCTTTCCCCCACTTCCCTGGTGACCTGTATGATACAGCAGAGGCAGCCATAATCTCCCTGGGAACATAACTCGATGGGCCTGTGAACCACCCCTCCATCCCCCATAGTGGCTGCAGCAAGCCCCACCCAAGGAGAGTCTGAGCTCAGACTTGCCTAACCCTGCACCCACCTGATGGTTTGTCTCTACTGGCCCTGGTAGCCAAAGACAAAAGACATAATCTCTTGGGAGCTCCATGGCCCTGCCCATCACCTGAGAAACCTGAGTACTCATCCTCACCAATGTAGGGCAAGATTATATCCCCCTTCTACTATTGCAGCTGGCACTCTGTGGCACCTCTGGCTGGAGGCCAACCAACTCAACTAATAGCAGAACAACCCTGCTCCAAAGAAAGAGAAAACAACAGCTAATTCCACCATGTGCAACACCCTGGCTAACCAGAGGTCCTGAGTCTGTTCACGTGACAACTTCATTGTGAGCATAACCAGTATTCTAGAAAACTGATGCACTAAACGAAACTACAAACGAGGACTTCCACAGAGTCCACTTCACTCCCCTGCCACCTCTACCAGAGCAGGTGCTGGTATCCACAGCTGGGAGAACTGAAGATGGGTCACAGCACAGGACTCTTTACAGCACTAGCCTGGATCCTGGTAGCCCCACTGGGTGGCTAGACCCAGAAAAGCAATAACAATAACTGCAGTCTGGCTCTCAGGAAGCCCTATCCCTAGAGAAATGGGGAGAGCATCACATCAATGGGACCAAAGAACCTGAACAGCAGCCCTTGAGTTCCATATCTTTCCACTGAAACAGTCTACCCAAATGAGAAGGAACCAGAAAAGTAATTCTAGTAATGTGACAAAACAAGGTTCTACAACACCCATAAAAGATCACACTAGCTCTTCAGCAATGGGTCTAAACCAAGTAGAAACCTCTGAATTGCCAGAAAAATAATTCAGAAGGTTGATTATTAAGCTAAGCAAAGAGCCACCAGAAAAAGGTGAAAACCAATTTAAATAAATTTTAAAAAATACAGGATATGGATGAAAAAGTTCCCATATAAATAGATATGGTAAAGAAAAGACTATCACAACTTCTGGAAATAAAAGACACATTTAGAGAAATGCAAAACACACTGAAAAGTATTAATAATAGAATTGAACAAGCAGAAGAAAAAACTTCAGAGCTCAAAGACAAAACTTTTGAATTAACCCAATCCAACAAAGACAAAGAAAAAAGAATTTTAAAAATGAACAAAGCCTCTAAGAAATGTGGGATTATGTTAAATGACCAAACCTAAGAGTAATTGGTGTTCTTGAGGAAGAAGAGCAATCTAAAAATTATGCAAACTTATTTGAGGGAATAATCGAGTAAAACTTCCCTGGTCTTGCTAGAGATCTAGATATCCATATTTAAGAAACTCAAAGAACATCTGGGAAATCATCACAAAAACATAATCACCTAGGCACATAGTCATCAGTTTATCTAAAGTCAAGACGAAGGAAAACATCTTAAGAGCTGTGAAGCAAAAGCATCAGGTAACTTATAAAGGAAAACCTATCAGATTAACAGCAGATTTCTCAGCAGAAACCCTGCAAGCCAGAAGGGATTGGGGTCCTATTTTTAGCCTCCTTAAACAAAATAATTATCAGCCAAGAATTTTATATCCAGCAAAACTAAGTTTCAGAAATGAAGGAGAGATAAAGCCGTTTTCAGACAAACAACTGCTGAAAGAATTCACCACTACCAAGCCAGCACTACAAGAACTGCTAAAAGGAGTCATAAATCTTGAAACAAAACCCCAAAATAGAACCTCCTTAAAGCATAAACATCACACGACCTATAAAAAAGTAACACAATTTTTAAAAACCCAAGTTATTCAGGCAACAACTAGCATGATGAATAAAACGGTACCTCATATCTCAATACTAATGTTGAATGTAAATGGCCTAAATGCTCCACTTAAAAGATACAGAATGGGAGGATGGATAAGAATTCACCAACCAAGTATCTAGTGTCTTCAAGAGACTCACCTAGCACGTAAAGACTCACATACACTTAAAGTAAAGGAGTGGAAAAAAGATATTCCACGCAAATGGACACCAAAAGTGAGCAGGGGTTGCTATTATATCAGACAAAACAGACCTTAAAGTAACAACAGTTAAAAAAGACAAACAGAGACATTATATAATAAAAGGATTAGTCCAACAGGAAAATATCACAATCCTAAATATATATGCACCTAACACTGGAGCTCCCAAATTTATAAAACAATTATTACCACACCTAAGAAATGAGATAGACACAATAATAGTGGGGAACTTCAATATTCCACTGACAGCACTAGACAGGTCATCAAGACAGAAAGTCAACATGAAAAAACGGACTTAAACTATACTTTAAAACAAACTGATTTAACAGATATTTATAGAACATTCTACCCAACAACTGCAGAATATACATTTTTTTCATCAGCACCTGGAACATCCTCCAAGATAGACCATATGATAGACCACAAAACACATCTCAATAAATTTAAGAGAATTGAAATTATATCAAGTACTCTCTCAGACCACAGGGGAATAATACTGGAAATTAACTCCAAAAGGAACCCTCAAAACTATACAAATACATGCGAATCAAATAATCTGTTACTGAATGATCCCTGGGTCAACAATGAAATCAAGATGGAAATTAAAAAATTATTTGAAATGAATGATAATAGTGGCACAACCAATCAAAACCTCTGGAATACAGCAAAAGCAGTGCTAAGAGGAAAGTTCACAGTAATAAATGCCTACATCAAAAAGTCTGAAAGAACACAAATAGACAATCTAAGGTCACATTTCAAGGAACTAGAGAAACAAGAACAAACCAAACCCAAACCCAGCAGAAGAAAAATAACAAAGATCAGAGCAGAACTAAATGAAATTGAAACAAACAAAAATACAAACGATAAATGAAACAAAAAGCTGGTTCTTTGAAAAGATAAACAAAATCGATACACATTAGTGAGATTAACCAAGAAGAGAGAAGATCCAAATAAGCTCAATTAGAAATGAAATGGGAGATATTACAACTGACACCACAGAAATACAAAAGACAATTCAAGACTACTATGAACACCTTTATGTGCATAAACTAGAAAACCTAGAGGAGATGGATAAATTCCTGGAAATATACAAACCTCCTAGATTAAACCAGGAAGAAACAAAAACTCTTAAAAAAAAAAAAAACAAGTAATGAGATTGAAACAGTAATAAAAAAAATTGCCAACGAAAAAGGTGCAGGACCAGATGGATTCACAGCCGAATTCTATCAGACATTCAAAGAAGAATCAGTACCAATCCTACTGAAACTATTGCAAAAGATAAAGATGGAATCCTCCCTAAATCATTCTATGAAGCCATCATTACCCTAATACCAAAACCAGGAAAGGACATAACAAAAAAAGAAAACTACAGACCAATATCCCTGATGAACATAGATGCAAAAATCTTCTATAGCTAACTGAATTCAACACAATATCAAAAAGATAATCAACCATGATCAAGTGGGTTTCATACCAAGGATGCAGGGTTGGTTTAACATACACAAGTAAATAAATGTAATGATATACCACATAAACAGAAATGAAAACAAAAATCACATGATCATCTCAACAGATGCAGAAAAAGCATTTGACAAAATCTAACATTCCTTTATGATTAAAACCCTTAGGAAAATTGGCATAGAAGGGATATATCTTATGGTAATAAAAGCCATCTATGACAAACCCACGGGCAACATTATACTGAATGGGGAAAGGTTGAAAGCATTTCCTCTGAGAACTGGAATAAGACAAGGATACCCACTTTCACCAATTCTATTCAACATAGTACTGGTATTCAACCAATTCTATTCAATTGAATTCAATTGAATTCAACGAATTCTATTCAACATAGTACTGCTCAGGCCATCTGCCTGGCCAGAGCAATCAGACAAGAGAGAAATAAAGGGCATCCAAATTGGTAATGAGGAAGTCAAACTGTTGCTCTTTGGCAATGAAATGATCACATACCTAGAAAACCCAAAGACTCATCCAAAAAGGTCCCAGATCTAATAAA
The DNA here is from genome assembly GCF_028885625.2 of Pongo pygmaeus. Lineage (NCBI taxonomy): Eukaryota > Metazoa > Chordata > Mammalia > Primates > Hominidae > Pongo > Pongo pygmaeus. The sequence continues at coordinate 110,572,757 of NC_072373.2, read as the reverse complement.
TGAATTCAGTAAAGTTTCAGATACAAAATCAATGTACATAAATTAGTAGCACTGCTATACATCAATAGCAATCAAGCTGAGAATCAAATCAAGAACTCAACCCCTTTTACAACAGCTGCAATAAAATAAAATGCTTAGGAATATACCTAACCAAAGACGTGAAAGATCTCTACAAGGAAAACGTTGAAATACTTCTGAAGGAAATCACAGATGACACAAACAAATGGAAACACATCCCATGTTCATGAATGGGTAGAATCAATATTGTAAAAATGATCATACTGCCAAAAGCAATCTATAAATTCAATGCAATTCCCATCAAAATACCACCAACACTCTTCAAAGAACTAGAAAAAACAATCCTAAAATTCATATGTAACAACAACAAAAAAAAAGCCCACATAGCCAAAGCAAGACTAGGCAAAAAGAACAAATCTGGAGGCATCACATTACCCAACTTCAAAATATACTACAAGGTTATAATCACCAAAAACAGCACAGTACTAGTATAAAAACAGGCACGTAGTACAATGGAAAGGAATAGAGAACCCAGAAATAAAGCTTAATACTTACAGCCAACTGATCTTCGAGAAAGCAAACAAAATCATAAAGTAAGGAAAGGACACCCAATTCAACAAATGGTGCTGGGATAATTGGCAAGCCACACGTAGAATAATGAAACTGGATCCTCATCTCTCACCTTATACAAAAATCAACTCAAGATTGATCAAAGACTTAAATCTGAGACCTGAAACCTAAAAATTCTAGGAGATAACGTCAGAAAAATTCTCCTAGATATTGGCCTAGGCAAAGAATTCATGAGCAAGTGCCCAAAAGCAAATGCAATGAAAACCAAGATAAATGGATGGGACTTAATTAAACTAAAAAGTGCCTGCACAGCAAAAGCAATAATCAGCAGATTAAACAGACAACTCACAGTGTGGAAGAAAATCCTCAAAATCTATATACCTGACAAAGGACTAATATCCAGAATCTACAAAGAACTCAAACAAATCAGCAAGAAAAAAGCAATCAATCCCATCAAAAAGTGGGCTAAGGACATGAATAGACAATTCTCAAAAGAAGATATGCAAACGGCCAACAAGCACATGGAAAAATGCTCAATATTACTAATTATCAGCAAAATGCAAATCAAAACCACAATGTGATACCACCTTACTCCTGCAAGAATGGCCATAATTTAAAAATCAAAAAGTAATAGATGTTGGCATGGATGTAGTGAGAAGGAACAGTTTTACACTGCTGGTGGGAATGTAAACTAGTACAACCACTATGGAAAACATTATGAAGATTCCTTAAAGAATTAAAAGTAGAACTACCATTCGATCCAGCAATCCCACTACTGGGTATCTGTCCAGAGGAAAATAAGTCATTATATGAAAAAGACATGTAGACACACATGTTTATAGCAGCACAATTCACAATTGCAAAAATATGGAACCAGCCTAAATGCCCATAAACCAAGTGGGTAAAGAAAGTGTGGCATATATACCATGGAATACTACTCAGCCATAAAAAGGAATTAAATAATGGCATTCACAGCAACCTGGATGAAGTTGGAGACCACTATTCTAAGTGAAGTAACTCATGAATGGGAAAATCAAACATAGTATGTTCTCACAAGTGGGAACTAAGCAACGAAGACACAATGGCATAAGAATGATAGAATGGACTCTGGGGACTTGGGGAAATGGGTGCGAGGAGGGTGAGGGAGAAAAAAAAGAAAAGTAAGAGAAATTGAGAAGAAAAAATCAGCTCTCTGAGGATAGGAAAAAAATGTAGGAGTTCTTAACTTGGGTTTATGAACTTGTGAAACTGTATACAGTTTTGAGAATGCATATACACATTTTTCAAGATAGAAGATCCACATTTTAATCAAAGGAAATAGTGACCACACCCTTCCCCATCAAAAAGTGTTAAGAACTCTGAGGACAAGACTTAATACACTTATAGAAACAAAGTTAGGCACATTAACATATCTAAAGAAAGAATATGTTCCCTTGAGGGGTGGAAACTTTAAAAAAGAAGCTCTACTGGGAAAACTTTGGACTTGTGTTTTAAAGAACTGCCCAAGTCAGTCGGCACTATGGCACAGGCCGGCAATGTGTTGCCCAAGGAACAGATGTGTCCCATACTGGAGATGGATCTTTGGGTAATGATAGCTTGATTACCCTAGCCAATGAGGTGTTTCAATGAACTCCCTTTGCTCTGATTCCATACCCATCAAGCTATCTTACTTAATAATTTGGCTTCCCAATTAAATCTGCCTGCAAGTAGAGACTATGTTAATCAGTGAAGAAAAGTAGTTGATACTCCTCATCATTCCATGTACATGTAAGATATGTGTGTGTCGGGGAGGGGAGGGTGTTTTTGACTGTGTGCAAGAGCATGCACTTGTGTACATGCGAACACACACACACACACGTTAATGTTAGTCTATAAAACATTTTCCTAACTTGGCTTCCAGCATATTACCACTTCCAACTCATCTTATACCTATCTGGATAACACTATCTTGTCTGGTTCTCACCATCCCAACCTCTTAATGTTGGAATGTTCACAGGCTTAGTACTTGAACCACCCCTCCCCTCCCATCCTCCCCTCCCCTCCTTCCCCTCCCCCCTCCCCTCCTCTTTTCTCTTCTCTTTCTAAACCTTCCTCCCCTCACCCCTCCCCTCCTCTTTTCTCTTCTCTTTCTAAACCTACTGCACAGATAATTACACCCTATCTCAAGGCTTTCAGCACAGTCTATACAGAGGACTCTCAAATGTACCTCTCCATCTATACCTCTCTCCTAAGCTTTGGTCTCACATATCTAACTGCCTACCTGACATTTCCACTTATATGTTCACGAAGCATCTAAACTCAATTTGCCTAAAACTTAACTCCTGATAACCCCTGATCTTCCCTCCCAAAATCGTGTTACTGTTGCATTATTTTCTGTCTCAGTAAATTGCAAATTCATTCTTCCAGTTGCTCTGGCCAGAAACTTTGGAATCATCATTGACTCTTTTGTTTCTTTCATCCTCCATCTAATTAGTCAGAAAATCTTATTTGCTCTACCTTTAAAATAAATATCCATGGCCAGGTGTGGTGGCTCACGCCTGTAATCCCAACACTTTGGGAGACCAAGGTGGGCAGATCACTTGAGCTCAGGATTTCGAGACCAGCCTGACCAACATAGTGAAACCCTGTCTCTACTAAAAATACAAAAATTAGCCAGGTATGGTGCGCACCTGTAGTCCCAGCTACTTGGAATGCTGAGGCAGGAGAATCGCTTGAACCCAGGAAGTGGAGGTTGCAGTGAGCCGAGATAGCACCACTGTACTCCAGCCTGGGTGACAGAGTGAAGCTCTGTCTCAAAAATTGGAATGAAATGAAATGACATGAAATAAAATATAAAAATAAAATAAATATCCAGAACCTGATCATGCCTCATGAAACCATCTTCACCACTCACCGTAGTTCAAGCCACCATCATCTCTTGCTTGAATCCTGTAGCCTCTTACTTGGTCTCCTTGCTTCTACTCTTGTTCCTCTATATTCCATTTTTAACATGACAACCAGAGTAAGACTTTAAAACTTACATCAGATCAGGCTATTCTCCCACACAAAATCTTCCCATGACTTCCCAGTTTAATCTCAGAAAAAGCCAAAGTCTTTACAATTTATTCTAAGGTACTATACAACTGACCTCCCCACGTCCACCCTCCTGTTAGCCATCTGACTTCGTATACTATTACTATAATAAACAGCATAATGCAAACCACCCCAAGGTTAAGGCCCTGGATCTTCACCCTTGTTAGCTGTGTGCATTCTGTTGCTTGTGTGACAAGTTACTTAACATCTGTTTCACAGATTCTCATCTGTACTGTCTTATAGGGCTGTTACAAGAATTACATGAGTTAATGCTTGTGAAGTATTTAGAAAAATATCCAACACATAGTAAGTGCTATATAGTATTTGTTACAGAAAATGCTCACTCTCTTGCAGCCATACTGGCCTCTATGCTGGTCTTCAAACATGACAGTTTAGCCCCCACCTCATGGCTTTTCCATTCTTCTTTCCTCTTCCTGGCATCCTCTTCCCTCAGATGTCTACTTTGTACATGTTCTCACCACCTTCAGGTCTTCCATTAAAAGTCACCTTCTTGGAGGCCTCTGCTGACCACCTAATTTACAACTGTGATACCCTTTGGCAGTCCCCACCTCCTGATTCCTGCTTTGTTTTGTTTTATTCTCCATATCACTATTATATAACATACTATATATCTTAATTACTTGTTGCCTGTCTCTCCTACTAGAATCTAAGATTTGTGTTTTTCACTGGTCTATCTCCAATACCTACCACATAATAAGTATTCAATAAATATTTGTTGAATGAATCAATACTATAAAATACTCACAACTTTATCACTCTCATGAATTAGAGATGAGGACAGAATTCACCAGGTGACATATTCAAATAATCCTCCACTGAACAGGGTCTCTTAATCATTCAGGAGACAATGGGTCCAAAAAGTTTTACATGACTACATAAATGAGAGGAGAGTAGATATTTACACTTATTCAGGCCTCTGTTATTATCTTTCCACCTCTTGAATACTCTTCTAAACTGATTAAAGGATTAGGAAGCTGGCTGTCTCTCTGCGTCAAATTCTGTTCTCCAAGAGAGTTCAATTATCAGGTAGACTACCCATCCAATACCCTAGCATTCAATATATTTGTTGGATGTCCTCAACCTCAATCCTTTATTCCCATGTTATACCCTGGGCCTTGCCATCACACAGAATTTCTCCATTTTTGAAATCATAAATGTCAATATTCTACACAGTCTGCAACCTTCTACCTTTTAACTCTTTCATCCTTTAATTCCCACTATATCTTCAAGCTTATTTAGAAATTACAGCCTCTGATTTTTCCATTTTTTGCTGATACAGCACTCCCTACCTGTCTTCTCTTCTTCCCTACCCAGCCTGGCCCCATGGTCATCACTTGGACTATGTTCTCCGAGCAACCTCAACTCCCCTTGCCATAGTATCCCAATAGCCAAGACAAAAACTCCAATCCTGGATCAAGGCTAAAGAACTCATTCTTCACTTATACCCCTTACTAGCTGAGCAGTTTTGAAAAAAAAAATCTCAAAATAATGCAGAATTTTGTTTCAAATCTAATTTGCAATTTCTAATTTCCATTAGGCTCTCAACCCTGCTTATAAAACCCTTTTTAAAAACTTACATAATACCTACAGTGTGCCTAGCACTGTTCTACATAGTTACAAATATTAACTGATTGAATTCTCACACTCATGGTAACACTCTGAGGTAGACACTATTTTTTTTTCTTTTTCACAAATAGGACTTTTTATTTGCCACTATTAAAAGTTTGAACTTCAGACAGATTCTTGGACTGGTGGTTCATATCCATCAGTTCGTTCAACTTTAGCACCTGTCTTGTCCCCAGTGGCTTTTCCAAAACTACTACCTTCACCATGAAGCTCCATAAGTTTTCCCAATTCAAACTTGGGCTTCTTCAGCATTTTTACTTTTCTAACGAAGACATCACAGAGAGGATAAATAGATTGGCAAGCCTTTTCTATGTCTTTTCCAATACTGCCTGGAATCAATTTATTGACCACTTCTTTCAAGTCATTTGTCTATACCTCTCAGGTCATGATTTCCATCATCTTCTTCCGGATTTGGAGGACCTGTTGGTGCTGAGCATAAGAGGTCTTCCATACCTGATTGTTGCATTTTTTAGTAAAACCAACACAGAACAGTCTGCCATTTTTTGACCATGGAACACATTTTGTCATGGGTAAGATCCATGCCATGGAAGTTAGTTAGGCAGTTTTTGCCCTAAACATCTTCAGTAATTGGCTTGAATTTTCTAAATACAACTTCATCATTCTGCAAATCAGTAAGACTCACTTCAAGCACACAACCCTCAAAGCCATCAGATGCAATTTTGATTCCTTGGGTCCTGGTGACTAGCATCTTTCCAATATTTCTTATATTGAACATAGCAAGTGCTTTCACATCATACCAATCCTTCTTAGAAAATGGATCGACCACTTTCTTCTTGGCTCCCTTTTTGCCGCCTTTCATAAGGCGCTTGTTCTTGCCAACCGCCATGGTGCTGCTCAGAGCCAAAAACTCAGGTAGATACTATTACTGTCTCTGTTTTACAGATGAAAAAAAATTAAGGCACAGAAAAATCAAGTGACTGCACAAGGTCACACTGCCAGTAAGCAGTAGAGCTTACTAGCTCCAAATCCTGGCAGTCTAGCTCAAGCTTTTATCTCGATGTTCTTATCGATGTTATAAATGAAAATGAGGTACAGAGACGCTCAGTAACTTGCTCAAGGATACCCATTTATTGAGTGGAAGAACTTTGGTTTGAATGCAAGGAGACTGATTGCAGAACCCATATACAAACCCACTAACCTATACCATCTTCTCAGGACTAAAGCCATCTGAGAGAATGATGCTCAACAGGGTTTGGAGCTCCTCGATTTCCCACGCTATTCTCAGCAAACTTACCTAGACCCACACCTACCTCTACCTTTCTCCCACTCTCCTAGTGTTCAATCATTTGCTCTGGACTACATTTTTTCCCATTTCTTTCCATCTCTTTCCTGTATTGTCAATCTCTCTATCTTTACTTGCTCTAATGGTCATGTTCAAGTTTCTTTCATCTCAAAAGATCTTACCTTCAAGAAAATTTTTGGTAAGGCCATTCTTTATAGCTCCCTTTACATGCTCACTCCCTTCTCAATTGGGATCGTCAAAAGAGCAAAACTCATTTTCTCACCTCTTCTCTCACTGTAACTAACCTTTTCTGCACTAATAACTCTTCTAAAGCTTTTGTTGCTAATGTCTTTAGTGATAATACCAAATGTACATTTTTTTTTAATTTAAAAATTTTTTTTTTTGAGATGGAGTCTTGCTCTGTTGCCCAGGCTGGAGTGCAGTGGCGCAATCTTGGCTCACTGCAACCTCTGCCTCCTGGGTTCAAGCTATTCTCCTACCTCAGCTTTTCGAGAAGCTGGGATTATAGGCCCCCACAACCACTGGCCTGTAATTTTTCTATTTTTTAGTAGAGATGGTGTTTCACTATGTTGGCCAGGCTTGTCTCAAACTCCTCAGGTGATCCCCCCACCTCAGCCTCCCAAAGTGCTGGGATTATAGGCTAAATTCTAATGGATAATTTTTAGTCTTTATCTTACCATGTCACTATCTTGCTCTTCATTTCTTCTTCCTGACATTCTCTACACCCTCGGAATCCTTAGATCTACACTCTAATGATTCTTCTGCCATCTCTGTCTCCCTTTTTTAATTCCTCAACTCTGGTCTTTTCCCCAGGGTTTGAACTGAGAGAAGTTTAAAAAAGCTTGGTTTAACATTCCCCACCACCCACCCACTCCCACACCCCCCTGTGCCCCCCACAATGTACATGCTTTATTCTTAATGCTCTCCCTGCAGAAAATGCAATTTAAATGGTATTCAGCTGACAGTAATCCCATCAGTGGTCATGGCTTTGTTACTCTTTTTTGAAGAGGCACCCTTCTCGTTCCCCATTCCTTCTAACTTGTGGTCAAAATGGAAACTGGCTGACCTTATATCCACATGATTGGTCTAAAGGTAAGCATCTGACTTTCAAAAAGACAGGTGTCATGGAAGCCTGACCAAAAACCCTGCTAGTTAGATGGAAAAGAGACAGGAGGGCCAGCTTGTCTCTATTTTAGTCATAGATATGTTAATATATTCTCAATAAAAATTAAGGAAATGTGGTCTGCTAAAGCAGTTTTGTTCTATTTTAGAATGTGAGAAATGGTGCAGGAGATGTCATGTGGATGCTGAAACACTGAAATTTCAAAGACACTTTAAAGATTTGTGGTTACAAAGTATAACTGGTTCTGGATTTTACAAGATGTCTGGCCACTGCAGTCACACACTGCAAGAGAATGTTTGTGTCCTCCCAAAATTCATATTTTGGAACCTAATTCCCAATGTAATGGCATTAGGAGGTGGGGCTTTTGGGAAGTGATCAGTGCTCTCATAAAAGAGATCTCAGAGAATGAACCGGGAAGGAAGCCCTCACCAGACGTGGAATGTGTCAGCACCTTGATCTTGGACTTCCCAGCCTCCAGAACTGTGACAAATAAATGTCTGTTGTTTATGATACCCAGTCTATGGTATATTGTTATAGCAGCCTGAATACACTTAGACATAGATTTACCAGAAAGATGCCACAATCAAACCCGTCCTCTTGGCCAGGCAGAGTGGCTCACACCTGTAATCTCAACACTTTGGGAGGCTGAGGCAGGAGAACCATTTGAGCCCAGGAGTTCGAGATCAGACTGGACAGCATAGTGAGATCTTGTGTTTAATAAAAAAAACAAAAAAATTAGCCAAATGTGGTGGCTTGTGCCTGTAGCCCCAGCTACACAGGAAGCTGAGTATCACAAGGAGGATCACTTGAGTCCAGGACATCAAGGCTGCAGTGAGCTATGACTGCACCACTGCACTCTAGCCTGGGCAACAGAGCGATACTCTATCTCAAAAAAAAAAAAAAAAAAAAAAAAGAAAAGAAATCCCATTCTCTCTAACAGATATGATATAGCACAATTTAAGGTTTTATTAAACATGTAATGACAATTTGGTAAGCAAGCATTGCAATAAAGCTTTCCTGACCAACTACTATAATATCACTGGCCACTTTAAAAGAAGAAAATATAAATTCTTTGCACAACCTTGGTTATATAGATATAAAATCTGCTTGAATCACATTTCTCTGCATTTATCAAGGTGCAAAGAAAAATGAAGTTGCATTAGCTTACAAATGGCCTGTCTACATCGTGTAACGGTGCAGTGAGACCTAGGGCTGTTTTCTCCATCTATGCAGGGCATACCAAGATCTACAGAGCAAAAGTGCTAGGCATGGTTTGACAGGTTGCTTAAATGGGACTTAAAGTGGGTAAATGAGAAAAAAAAAAGGCAACGTCAATACAATAAATGAGCTTTTTATTTCCTTTATAAGTTGAAGAAAGCATACTCTTGATTATAAAAGCAAAAACCACATCAGTTGTTGTATAGATAATATGGCACATTTATTGAACTAGACAGTCCTTTGAGGCAAAACCATACTCAAAATACAATCTTTTCATCTCAATCTTGAGTATGTCTACACTTTTCTATATATAGATGTAACAAACCTCAGTATAATATAAAGAGGTGGCAAACCCTAGTATAATTAGTGGTACCTGTGAAAAATACAATTAGGGCCAGAGTGACAATAAAAGTCAGTTAAGCAACAAGTTTGAAATTCATACCCTCTCAGAAAATTGTTGAAATAAAATTGGTATGACCTTCCAATCATTTATAAACATGTGGATACTTTCGGCAATAATAAGATCACTTATTAACTGCAACAAACATTACACATCTTTTGTAATTAAATAAATAAAAATGCACACAAAAATGTATGGTTTAAGTTCAACAATCTCCTTGATGACAATGCTATGCACTGTCTCATGTGTTGTCTCATTGTTTTTTTTCACTGAATTCATTCACTCATTAAATAATTATTGAGCTCCTTCTGTAACAGTAGTTATTATGCCAAAGATTTAAGAATTAAATCTTTATTATTATAATAACTCATTTTCTCACACACATAGTTATCACAGCCAGGGCTCAACAGGAAAATCTTCCTGTCTTTCATGACTGGTGGTGGCCTCTAGAAACATACTGCCTGGTGAGGTCTGCCTGTTGAGTAGCAGCCTATGCTGCACCTGTGGTATGGTGCATACTAAACTGTTTTCTGCTGAGGTATTCACAAAAGGTCTAAATGAAAAAGAGCATGCTCTTCCATCTATCTTAAAGCAAATGCCTAAACACAGAGACAGAATATAAAGGATGTATTTTTTTTCTATAAGAGAGATATAATGTCCTATAAAATTTCAAAATGGAAGCAATCACTTCCAGCTTAAGAACAAAGTTTTTGGAACCTATATCTGAGGTTTTTTTTTTTTTTATTGCTGTTTGTTTTAAAACACTTTATTGCGGTATAATTGACATTGCAAAAAGCTGTACATATTTCTGTTTTGTTTTTAAAGAATCATATAATACAGACAGATAAAGATAGGAAGAAAGGCTTTTCCAAGAAGAGGTAATGACATTAATAAGGAAGTAAAAGGGAGTAGCTCCGAGGAAACTTGGACATTTTGTGAACTCTAGGGCAAAGGATCTATGTAAGATAGCAATGGTCTAGAGAGGTATTTTGGATTCAGACTGTGCAAAGTTTTTTTTTTTTTTTTTTTTGAGACGGAGTCTCACTCTGTCACCCAGGCTGGAGTGCAGTGGCGTGATCTCCGCTCACTGCAAGCTCCACCTCCTGGGTTCACACCATTCTCCTGCCTCAGCCTCCAGAGTAGCTGGGACTACAGGCGCCCGCCACCACGCCCGGCTAATTTGTTTGTGTTTTTAGTAGAGACAAGGTTTCACCATGTTAGCCAGGATGGTCTTGATCTCCTGACCTCGTGATCCGCCCGCCTCGGCCTCCCAAAGCGCTGGGATTACAGGCGTGAGCCACAGCGCCGGCCTGGACTGTGCAGTTTTAAACGTTCTGTGGGAAGTCTGGACTTTATGAGAAACCCCCACAGGCTTCTCAGCAAGGGAACAACATAATTAGAGCTCTGCTTTTGGAAGATTAACACAGTCAGACTGATTCTGGGGGGTGTGGTGGGGGGCAGGAAGAATAGTATGGCAATGGGAAGAATCCTACTAAGAGTGATAAGAGTAAATGAGAGAAAAGTTGCTGGATAGAATTATATATTATTGAAGAAGTCATCATCAAGCAGGGAGGACCTACCACATGCTGTGCGGTGGCCAAGGAACTTTATATATGGTAGGATTTCAAATCTACATAAAATTCCTACAATGTGAGGAGTATTATTAACATGCTGCACATGAGACAACTGAGGTTTAGTGAGGTCAAAAAACTGCCTGGAATCACATTTAAAATGTGGTGGTAGAGCCAGGCCTGGCTGATCCAAATAGTCATGCATGGTCTACTTTCCCCCACTTCCTCTTAATGAAGAGCTAGTCAACTTATTGAGCCTGGATGTCTCATAGCTTAGTGGCATGGGAGTAGCTGGAAGGTTGCCAGCCATGGGAAAGGCCAAAGTTTGCCAGGTAGCTAGTAGCCAGTCGGTGGGCCAATCTGACTCTCTCCCCAGGACTGGCAAGGGTTCCACACAGTCTGGTCCTTAACATCTCCCTTGGGACTCCAACTTCGCACTGCACCACTTACCCTCAGCCCAAGAGGCCTCTTCTCTTTTCCAGCAAATTTATGAACTGGCTGCTCAGACCATTCTCCCCATGGGAGGACAGGAATCCAAATCTGTGATTTGAGTAAACAGCTCCATTTCCCTTCACTATTATATTCTCCTGCTTCCCAAAAGGGGTCCAAAGTAACGTGGTGAATAAAGAGTAGGCTTTATTCATATAATAAAGTTGAACACTCCATGCAAAGTCTGTGTTCATGAGGAGTATAACAAAAAGTTCACTGAGAAGCCCTTTGTTTGATGTATAAAATGAATTCTGTTCAATATTGCTAATTTTAAAGCCTCATCACCATTCTAATTAATATACTAATATACTCACCTTAATACTCTATAATTAATGAATTATAGACCTCTTTAAGAAATTAAAGACCTCTTTAAGAACTCCTTAAAAGGACAATCTTTTAGAATCAAATTCTTCCTTGTCCCTTGCAGAAATGGCCCACAACACTATTTTCATATTTCCCACCTTCCCATTTTGTACTTCTGCCACTTCTTGAAGAAAGCACTCTAGCCATAAATCCCAACTAGACCCTAGATAGTGGTCCCTTGGTCAGCCATTAGCTTTAGCTCTCACCACCTCTCCTCTGCCTGCAGGGCTCTGTGCAGGTTGCCCTTTTAGCTATAGACTGTGTATAAATAGAACTTCCTACATGCACCTTGGGACTCACGTGTTAAAAGCCCTTATTTTATACAAGGTAATCCTAGTGGTAGTAGCCAAATAGAGACATGGAGATAAATTTACAAGACAGCTTTGCTTCTTTCTCATAATTCATTGAGCCAAACAAGACTGTAAGAATAGCAACAACAAAGGATGATTTATAATTTCTACTCTACATGTCACCATGGCAAGATATATAAGTGGCTTTCATAGAACAGATTTAAAAGTTACAAGGCAGTTATCAGCAAATTAACATGTGTACTTTGTTTCAGAATTTATCATCATTGTAGTTAGTGCACAGGGTTTGGAATCAGGCTAACTGGGTTTACATTTTGGTTCTGACACTTGCTAGCTATGTAACCTTCGGTTAGTTATTTAACCTCCCAACATCGTCATCTATAAAACAGGGCTAATAGCACCTACCTTATTGAGTTATGAGGATTAAATGAGTTAATGAATGTCAAATACTTAAAACCATGCTTGGCACATAGTTAGCATCCAATGAATGTTTGCTATTATCACCACCACCTCCATTATCATCATGTTTAGTAATAACTGAAATTATCACGGTACTATCAGACCAGGGCCCAAAAATGAATTAAACATTAAACTAATTTTAATACAAATAGGATAACAGCCACTGAAGTAAAACTTGAAAGAACACTGATATTTACTTTATATTCATCATCTTGCAAAACTGGTTAAAAAAATGGGAAGGCACAATAAAAGTTTAATCAACGAGCAAAAATTTTTGATGGCTAAATAGAGGAACTTTATATGTTGTATTCAAGAGTAAATGAGAATGTGAAGCATTCTGAAAAACTACAAAATGCTGTATTAAAATAGGATATTATTAAAGAGAATAGATTCCACTTTAAAATGTTTTACAAGATGTTATTTTATTTTATACTTTCAACTACCTTATTGAAAATCTACACCTATCATCTCAAGAAAATGGGATAAGAAGCAACCTAACCAAGGTCATTCAGGGCTCCATCCTCAGTGAGTCACAATCAGAACATGAAGATAAGAATGTGAAGGAGAAACTGACATTCTTGCATGCTGTTTGGTGCATCCGCAAAGAATGCAAAAGATGTAGAAGTGGAAGTTGTAAGAATATCTATGAATTAAAAATCAGACTGGCTTCACTCTGCTTTTTAGGAGGCAAAGGGGCAAAAAAAAAAAATGAAGACAAAAACAAAAAACAGTTCTTTAGCCAACCAGAAGTCGGTTCAATTAGAACTTTCTCAATTAGAAATGGAGGAGTAGCTCTAGAAAAAAAACAGAAGACTGTGTGGCAAGAAAAAAAGAAAGCTACGGATGAATTTTGGTTAATGAGTAGAAACCTAACAGAACTCAGGTGATGGGTCAGTGCAAGGACCTATAAATGACCTTGCTATGCTCAGTAAGCAGAGAAGTTCAGGAAATCTGTGAAGCCTCTGAACTGGAGGAAAAAAAGATAGAATATTGTTAAGAAATGGTAGAGAGAGAAAACTAAATGCCTGAGCAGAGTAAAATTATGTCAAGCTGGAGTCAGCATATCATCTCTGTGCCTATAAATTATCTCTCGGCATCTAGGGTCTCACAACGTGGCTGAGCAGCTTCTACCCTAAAGGAGTAAATTTCTCTGTTGAAATTTAGGAGAAAGATTTAGGCCTCATATTATAATCTTCAGAAGAGAAACTCTTGAACTCTTGAATGGTGGCAGTAGAATAGAGTCAAGAAAAGAACTAGAATAAGTGTTCTCTGTGAGGAGGCTAGAGGCTAGGTTAGTTACAACAGTGACAGACTGAATCCAAAGCATTATCTTTGGGCACAAAGATCAGCATGTTCGGCAGCAGTAAGCTGTAAAAAAGAAAGAAGGCAAGAAAAGGAAAGAAAGTTGTTTGACTGCTATTATCTCATGTACTCTCATGTAGCTTAAGATCAATAGAATACTGTATTTTAGTTATAAAATATATACACATCAAAGTAAATACTCTCAAACCACTCGTTTATGGTGCAGCTCCTTAAAAATAATCCATCCATCACATGTGGTCCTGATCAACAAACTTACTTGGATATTTATGGAAGCTGCAGTATTTTTCAAACTACATCTTAAGAAATCCAAAATTGTGTGGCACCGTCTCAGGAGCCCCTGGGTTGTGGAGTGGGGCGGGTAATGGGGGAGAGGGAAATCAAACAAGCAGGGCTAAAAATACTCCTCTGCTTCTTAAATCAGAAAAGCTTTGCTTTTATCTGTTTTATATAACAGGGATTCATGTAAGATTTCATTTGATAAAAGACTACTGGTAAGGTGGGAAAAGCATAGGCAAGACTAGGTTTGAACTGCGTCACTGCTATTTACTTACTCTGTGACTTGGGAAAATTACCTAAACTCTCTGAACCTTAGTTTCCTCTTTTATAAAATGGGATGAATAATATTTACAAATTGTTGTATGAAGTAAATAAGATAAAGTATGTATAACACATACCATGAGGCTTTAGCACATAGCAGGCACTAGCTGTTAGTTCCTTTTCTGAAAGACATGGAATATAGAGATAGATTAGATAGATAGATAGATAGATAGATAGATAGATAGATAGATAGACAGACAGAGAGATGGGTTTTGGGGTTTTTTAGTTTGTTTGATTTTCAGACAGGATCTTAACTGTGCAGTGGCATAATCGCTGCTCACTGCAGCCTTCCTGGGCTCAGGTGATTCTCCTACCTCAGTCTCCTGACTAGGTGGGACTAAAGGCATATGCCACTAAGGCCGGCTAATTTTTTGAATTTTTTATAGAGACAGGGTCTCACTATGTTGCCCAGGTTGGTCTCAAATTCCTAAGCTCAAGAAATACACCTGCTTCGGCCTCCCAAAGTGCTGGGATTACAGGCGTCAGCCACCGTGCTTGGCCAATAGATGTTTAAATAAATAAATAAATAAATTTGTATAAATATATTTATACAAAAATATATATTTGTGTGTGTGTGTGTGTGTGTGTGTACATATAGTTGTAGAAGCTTCTGCAGACAGCTCTTCTGTAACTTGCAGTCATTCAAAAGATACACTGAGCAAGAATTTGGAGGTCAGCAGCATCACTCTCTTCAGCATTTCCAGGCCAGGGCTGCCGTACTATCTGCTAGCATAAATCCTCAGCATTCAGCTACAGTTCTTCCTTCCTCTATATTTTCAACAGTTACTATCAGTAGTTTTCATTAGCTGCTCAAAGCTATTTTGCAAAGAATTTAAATATTATTATCATTTATAATAAACTAGGTCAGTTCACAAAAGCCACGAACCACAAAAGCACTTTAAACAAATAAGACTCACTGACTGAAATTAAAAGGAGCTTTAGAGTGGATCCACGCAACACCTTTATTTGCCATGAGAGATGAAGTAACCTCATCAAACTGGCAGAGTAATCAACTAGCAAAATTCCCAGATGATTGTAGTAGCTCTTGAACACATACCATGCTGATTAGCTAATGTTGCATGTTGCATGAACAATACATGGCAGAGAAAAGCTAAAAGTCAGTGGGAACACTACACCAATTTAATGTCATTAACATTGCAGAAACCTACAATAACAAATACTAATTGCAAAATACGGAATGAAATGCCTACATTAAATCTTACCATCCTATTTCCACCATTGTGTGACATCGGGCAAGTTACTTAACCAAAGACTATTTCTTCACGTTTGAAATAAGGTGGCAATACCTGCCTCAAGGCTTTGTTATGAACAATATCTCTTTGTGGTATTCTTGCCAAAAATCCATAACCTCAGTCTAATCACAAAGAAAAATCAGACAAACCTAAACTGAGAGACATTCTATAAAATAACTGACTAGTTCTCTTCAAAAGTGCCAAGGTCATGAAAGAGAAAATGTATGGATTAGAAGAGACATGAAAGCTAAATGTATTGTGAGATCCTGGATTTGATCTTGGACTAAGGAAAGGGACAGTGAAAAAACTAGTGAAATTTGAACTAAGTCTGTAGCTAAATTACTATTATTGTACCAATATTAATTTCTTGATTTTGATAACTGTATTATGATTATTCAAGACAAAGCTTGGTGAAGCGTATACAGAAATTCTCTGTACTAATTTTGCAACTCTTTCAAATTATTTTAAAGTTAAAAAAATTTAAATCTTGTGAGAATTAAATACAGGGTCAAACATTTTAAACCACGCTTTTTTTTTTTAGGCATAATTATTCATCTAATGGCTATACTTAGCGATTGTTAACAGCAAGAACATTATGTGAATACTGGCCAAACCCAGGCTAGGAACCGCTAATAATGAAACATGTTCAACTGCAATAAAATGTGGACACTTTATCATACTTCAACTGAATAACAAATATTCTTGCAAAAATCTACTAACCATCAATATTTCACTCTTTGCACAATACAATCATGACTTAGTGCTTAAAGAAGTATGGATTCTGTGTTTGGCCAATGATGACAGGCTTAAATTTACCTAATACCATCAACATTTAAACAGAACATGTCAGATCTTAATTCCTCTGACTCTGTGACTACGCTCATCTTGTCAGATTTCAACAGTTTTCTGTCAGGCAACACCTGGCAAAATAAACCGTTTTCATATAAATTGTAGGCATCCCATAATGAGTATGGGGTGATGTGCTGTTATTCCTGTTTCTCCCTATTTTTTATTTTCAACTTGAGTTTACATCTGGCCTTGAGAGGTAAAAGCCTGCATCTGAGATAAGCAAAGATGCCCTATGCCAAGATTTTTACCCAAGATTTTGTTTTAAAAAAAGAAAACACTAAAAACCATTAAAACAACTTAGGAATCACAACACTTTATTAGTTAGAGTTTCTAACATAGCACTGCTATGGCTCATTCACTTTTGCTTTACACCTAAGGGAGTAAGTGCACAGCCAACGCTAATAAAAACTAACTTGGCTATTTCTTGGTTTTTGATAGAACCATTCATATGATACATATACATTTTTCCCATTATACTACACTCTTGCAAAATAATTTTTTTCTACAAAGGTTATGAGATATCATAAAAATGTCTAATGCATCTGGTTTAAGAATCCAATGCCTCTTTCACATATTTCTGCATCTGTTCACAAAATCCCTTTGACTTCAAAGGAAGCTTTTCAAGAGAAAAAGAAGATACATACAGGAAAAGTGGCCATAAATTTTTAGTAGTCCTTTTCTAAGGCCATTTTAATAACGGCATTGTGGGACAAGTATCTTCCTCAGAAACCTAAAATGTCACAAATGATATTAATGACTAAAGATCTGTATAAAGATTTATGATTTCAAAACGTTTTTCTGGTTATAAAAAAGTGTGTGTCTTCAATTTAGACATGTGAAAAATACGGAACGCTATAAAAGGAAACAAATAACTTTTAACCCACTATTTAGGAAGGCCAAAGCAAAATAAAAAAGTTAAAAATGTTTGTTCCCTTCCAGGCTTTTTTTCTATGTATACGTTTATATAAACACTTATATATAAACATAACATCGTAATAACACTATGAACACAGTTTTGTATCTTTCCTCAGTCTTTCAAAAAACCACATTAATCTTTCAAACCATCATTTTCAATGACTAAAATTATATGTAGATTTATACTTTAAAAAAATACTCTCACATTTAATTCTTATTCTACTCAAAGCTAAATTAAAGGTTTAGAAACATTCATCTGTACTGGAAATTCTACATAGATTAATAATTAACTTTAATAGCCCCATTCATAAATGCCACTGAAACAATAGTAGAGGTTTAAGAAATTTTTTCTTTAGCATTTATAATGACTTAGTGTCTTAAACTTCCCTGGGAAGTCATTAGCAGGCTGTAGTTTGTCTTTTTTTTTCTCTCTCTTTGATTCTCTATTCTCAAGACATCTTCAATTCTTTAGTTTGGAATAAGGGGAAGTTTGGGTCTACGGCTTAGCTACTTTGATAGCATAGGTGTTAATGTGCTATTAATTATAAATAACCAACTAATTCTGGTTCTGCAGAATCAAACCCTCAAATTTCAAGGAGAGGAATTTTTGATAAATTTATCTAATTTTGAATTGTCTTACCTAACATTGCTGCTGAAATTTAAAGTAACATTTGAATAGTTGTTCGTTGACAAGCAGCTTTCTGCTATATATTATATATTAGCTTATAAGAATTTTGTGAGGCTCACATCAATAAAAAAACGGAAGTTCAAAAAATTTATGACATGACTAGAAAAATAAGTTGAACTTAAATTTTGGTTTTCATAATTACTCTCATTGGCTTTGTTTTGGCTTCATAATCATGGAACTATAGATTTCCCAGAGCTTGAAAGAACATTAACGTGTCAATCAGTCCAACTCTTCCTCCACTCAATATAAGCAAAAAAAGAAAAAAAGTCCCAGAGAGATTGTGACTTGTCACACAGCTATCAAGTGGCAGACCAAACCCTTGACCTCTAGGCTACCTTCCAGTCTAGCGCTGTTTTCAACACAACAGTTACAATAGGTGTGACATCCTCACACCTACGCATTATGGCAATGAATATGCAAATGATGCCAGGAAATTACCTAATAAAATCACATTCTCTCCTTTCTCTCTAGTTCCCAGAATATATCTCCCGTAGACAACGTATGTCAAAGTGCTTGCCACTGAGACTGTACTTGGAAGACGTTTGGTAAAAGCCTGAATAACTGAAAGGGTATCCCCTCCCCCTGACTTTTTGCTATGAGGGTAGAATTCCAAATATTTAAGACAATTCCCAATAAGACCAGGCCGCGACATGGTCTCCGTACGACGAGATTAATGGTAACAGCAATGTTGTCAAGCGCAGGACAGGACAAACTCTGTGGAAGCTTGCGGTCACTCTTTCACAGCCTGCTCTAGATATAGCAGTGCTGTGGAGCCACCAGGAGCAACCAGAATGGAAGATGCACTGACACTTGCTCAAGTACCACACTGCCAACCTGCTGCCCCGACCTAAGCTGCCCAATGCCTAACAAAACTTCTCTAATCTCTCCGATAGCCCCTTAGCGTGTTGTTAGGGTAAGGAGGGTAAAAACAGTAATAGGACCACGAGAAGAGCAGTCTCTAAAACAACCGGTCTCTGAAAACATCACACGCGGGGTAGGCTCACCGCGTTGCCCGGCAACAGCGGCGGCGCTCCGCTCCCAAAACTGGAGGCGGCAGCAAGAGGTCAGGAAGCGGCGCGCTTTTTCCATCAAGGGACCTTTACGTCATCACGTATCCTTGCAACGTCACTACGCTCTGAGTAGGCCGACAATCATAGGCGAGTAGACCTTAGGCGAGAGAAGGCATGTACTTTCCCTAAGAAGCGGGAAGAGACAAATAGAGGGCAGTGGAATGAGAAGAACCTCGCGGGATGGGAGGCCGCGGAGGGAAGCGCCGTCTTTGGTTACCTGGGGAGCGGGAGCAGCTGCGGATCCCTTATGAAGTGCCCGGATGAAGCTCCAGCGCTCACGCGCTTTCCGCATTGAGTGCAGCGCCATCTTGAGAAGGGCGGAGCCGCCTTGTTCGGAATGACGTCTGTTCAGAGAGCCAATCCCAGTCTCGCGACTCCTGCTTGCTGGGCGCGGCCTGGGCCTCCAGGCTGCGCAGCGCAGCCGCTATCAGGGGGAGTGCAGTTTTTGCCAAGTAGGTGGGGACAGGAACGGGGTGGGGCTTTAGTGTTTTTCCCTGGATCCCTTGTCTGCGCAGCCTTCCTGGAAGGAGAATCTCCTTGGGGATTATTAGTAGCAGCGCTTTAGACTGGAAGAAAGTCAAGTAGGCTGCATTTCTGATTTTAGCTATGTGAAGGCAACCTTTAAAAAGTTTGTTTAGGAACTCCCAGTTCTCTTAGAGGGCAATATAAGTGGTCTTTTTAGACATGTGTGGCCTCATTTCCTTTTTTTTCTTTGAGACAAGGTCTCACTCTCGTCCAGGCTGGAGTGCAGTGGCGCGATCTCGGCTCACTGCAACCTCCACCTCCCAGACTCAAGCTATTCTCCTGCATCAGCTTTCTGAGTAGCTGGGACCACAAGGTTGCGCCACCACGCCCGGCTAATTTTTGTATTTTTGGTGGCGACAGGGTTTCACCATGTTGCCCAGGCTCTCCCAAACTCCTGAGCTCAAACCAAGCCATCCGCCTCGGCCTCCCAAAGTGCTGGGATTACAGGCATGCGCCACCGCACTGGGCTTATGTGGCCTTATTTCATTCGTCCTGTAAACTTTGTTGAACCCTACCGTAATGTGCTAGGCACTGAAGGTACAGAGAAAGACATATCTTGTCTTCAAGATGTGTACAGTCTAATAGAGTAGCGGGTAAATAAATGATGTACACTTAATAGGTGTTAAAGAAGCAAGCACCGCAAGTTTTAAGGAGGAGTGGTTAGGACCGTGGTGTTTCAACCTAGTCTAGGGAAGGCTGCAGGAAGGTTATACCTGATGGAAGAAATTGTTTTGTTTGGGGTTATGAGAAAGTTTAATACAGTTCTCCTGCTTCTGTTAATTCACCTAAAATCTCCCAGACAGATAACGAGTGTTTCAGTAAAAATATAACTGGAAGAAATTCATGACAATTCCTTTATGTGTTTTGTTATAATTCATCCAGCTACTGAAAATTACCAAGGAGAGGTAGGAGGTAAGAGATGCCTATAAAGGAGCTGAAATCTACCAGGGTAAGACAAAACAGTAAATTAAAACCATATAGTATAATCTTGTAGGTATACAAAGTACTGGTGAAGTTGAAGTATAATTGGTGTAATTTAGAAGTGAGCAGGAAAGGGATGAAGGCAAAAAAAACTAGGAAATCAAGTTATAGTCTTCAACAAAGCTGATCAGTTTGGTTTTGGCTGTTAAATTTGAGTTGCTTATAGTACTTCCAAAATGTGATGCCCATTAAATAGATACATGGGTCTGGAGCTCAGAAGAGATTTGAACTACAAAACAGATGGTAATTGAAACCAAGGAAATCCTTGAGACCACCAGATAGAGTTTGTGGAATGAAAGTAGCCAGATGATGGAAATAAAGGAGCCAAGAGGTGTTGTAGAACCCAAAGAATGTGATATTACTGAGACCCTGGAAACAGACCTTGCCAGGGGAAGGGGGATATATGTTATCCTTTGTAAAATGCAGTTTAATAAATGCCCTACATATTTTACCCATACATAGAGCAAAGCATTATAGTACAGTTTTTTACATATATTTTATTAATTAGATTACATGACCCTAGCAATTAGCAAGATTAGATTTCTGACATCCTCAGTCATCTAGATAGCAAGATAAAACCTAGCAGTAAGACTATGGTGCACCAAAAGCTGTCAAAGGGTGTACCTACTTTCTTCAAGAAATAGTTCTTAGTCGTATCTGCAGACTCCTATCACCAATAATATTTTCGTGGGAGGTATTTCCAAGACATAGTCCCACTAAAAAAGGTGGGACTTTAAGACCACGAGTTTGATAACTTTAGTATCCTGATTTTTAAAATAGAAAATATTTGCTAATTTTTAGACTTTGTTAGAAGTAATAAACTGTGTTTTGCACCGTCGCGGTGACCTGGTAACTCTCAGGTGTCACTCAGCCAGCCTTGCTTCTTGGACAAGGACTATAGTTTATATTTCTAACATCTCCCCCAGCACCTAGAATAGTCTCTTGTGCAGAGTAGGCACCTCTTTTAAAAGTAAATTGGATTTTAACAAATTACACAGCTTATTGTCAGCAATTGTTATGGTTTTAACAGCCGGAAGGAACAGAAAAGACACAGGATGTATTAAAAATGAACCAGTTCTGTCTACTTTTGTACTTTTTCACAGTAAGCATTTTGGTGTTGGGGAAAGTATGACTACAAAGCTTAGCATCTTCTAAGAGGAGGAATATATTCAGCTCAGTATATTTAACTTATATAAGTTTTTAATAATGGTAACCATAACTCCTAAGGGAAAGATATATTATTCAATATATCTTTAAAGAAAAAACCTATAATACACTTTTGAAATGTTTTCATACAAAATGGTTAACATTTAAAAGTGTGTATATATCATGGGCTGGGCATAGTGGCTCACACCTGTAATCCCAGCACTTTGGGAGGCTGGGACGGGCAGATCTCTTGAGGTCAGGAGTTCGACACCAGCCTGGCCAACATGGTGAAACCCCATGTCTACGAAAAATACAAAAATTACCCAGGCATGGTGGTGTGCGCCTGTAGTCCCAGCTACTCGGGAGGCTGAGACACGAGAGTTGCTTAAACCAGGGAGGCAGAGGTTGCAGGGAGCCGAGATCAAGCCACTGCATTCCACACTGGGCGACAGAGCAAGACTGTCTCAAAAAAAAAAAAAAAGAAAGAAAAGAAAAGTGTGTATTATGCAGTTGGTTATACGGAAAATTCTCCTATGGAATACTTCATTCTCCAACAGTGGTGTTTAAATGAAGCACCACTGTATTTAATGACGGTATTTTACCACTGCTATCATTTGAGTAAGCTAAAGAACTTTGGTAAAGTAAGATATAAATGTTGTATGGAAAGCAGACTTTAAACATACCTAAGATTTAAAACTTTTATAGTCCTATCCTTATAGCATGAACTATATGTCTACATATGTTCATGCTTACAATTTTGAACACTTGTTTAAATTTTGATTTCTCATCAACACTTTTACTTTATAGTAAGTTCTGGTAATTTTACTCTCTCCTTAACATTCCCTGAAAATCCTCTCTTGCTAGAAACAACAGATTAAAACCAGACTGGCAGTTGGGAAATGGTTTCTATTGCAACCATGTGTGTCAGAAGAAAGGATTAGGTTTCCTTGTCCAAGAACATCAAGGGGAACCCCCACCTCTGCAGACACACCTCTATTCCTTAGTAATGGAGAGTTTATACCTAGTTAGATTTAAATGGGATAAGGGAAGAGTTTAAATCCATTCTTAGCTCAAGCAGTATAATCAGCCCTCAAGTCTCAAAGTATCCAATTTTGTTTCTCTAATTTAATTCTAAGTGTCAGGTTGGTATTAGATGCTGATCAAGGTAATGGAGAGTTGCCCTACACATTTATTCACTTAGAGAAGAATTTTGCAGAGTGCAAAGACTAGATGGCAATTGTATTCAAAACTTACTTAAAGCACAATTCATTCACCCCTGACCTTTCATTTATATTGAGTATGTTTTTTCAAATATAGAAGAGATTCCATAATAAAAGCAAACAAATCTCTCTCTTCATAATTATGGGCTACAGTTCTCTGTACATGTTCTCTGACCATGCCATCTTATGCTGGACCTATTATAAGGACCCAAATTAAAGTGAGGCAGATCCTGCTTTTGAGTGAGATAACCTCCAAGAGTCATTAAAGTATATGGGAAACTGTAATAGTGATTATTCTTTTTTTACCTTTGGCTTAACTTTAGTTCTTCCTCTTATTTTATAACTGATGAAACTTGTCCACAGATATTAAGTACCTTGACCAAAATCACACAAGTAAAAGCAAGAATGAGAAGAACCTTCGGCTGGGCACAGTGGCTCACACCTGTAATCCCAGCACTTTGGGAAGCCGAGGTGGGTGGATCACCTGAGGTCGGGAGTTTGAGACCAGCCTGGTCAACATGGTGAAACCCCATCTACTAAAAATACAAAAATGAGCCAGGCATGGTAGCGGGCACCTGTAATCCCAGCTACTTGGGAGGCTGAGACAGGAGAATCGCTCGAAACTGGAAGGCGGCAGTTGCAGTGAGCCAGGATTGTGCCACTGCACTCCAGCTTGGGCAACAAGGGCGAAACTCATCTCAAAAAAAAAAAAAAAAAGAAAAAAAAAGAAATCCATCTCCAGATGAGTGTTCTACTTTGACACCACGGTAAAGCTGAAGAGGCTAAAGCTAGGGCGGGTCGAAATGGGAAAAGGTTCCACATAAAGCCACATCCTTGTGTCAGGCTTCAAAGTCAGAATAAGCAAATGTCCTATTTTTAAAGGCTGATACTCTCATCTCCACCCCTAATGTAATGTGTCAGGCTTCAAAGTCAGAACAAGCAAATGTCCTATTTTTAAAGGCTGATACTCTCATCTCCACCCCTAATGTAAAAAGATGTTGTCTTTCCCTAGTAGTTTTTGGGAGAGAGCAAATTATAGCATCTTACTGTAAGGACAATAATCAGAAGCTTATCTTACCTTTGGGAAGGCTTAAAGGGTTTTTTAGGGAGCCATCATTATCACTTTATTTCTGGAAGAAAGGGCAAAATCCAAGAAGAGACTAAGTGATGTGAATAGCAAAATGGGATTTTTCTCAGAGTACTTTTTTCTTAAGATTAAGGGTCAAGGCCACACTTTTTATATTGCCAGGTTCAACTTCTTGCCGTAAGGACAATTTTCTACCCCACAACAGTGAAGATATTTTGATGAGAGTTGAGAGAAGGTGGGGAAGGTGGGTAGAGTCAGAGCAGACACAAGTGAATAATATGCATGAAAACTGACTCCATTACCTGTAGAGTCCTTAGTGTTCAGAACCAGGAGGAATACTGATTACATAGGAATGTTACAGGCCCCAGGATTCCTGTTCATATTTAATGTTTCCTCTCCATACTCTTACAAATGGCCATTTCAACATTAGAGAACAGGTCTTTAAAGAAGGCAGAGAATTGCTGCTCCCTTGTGTATGGATCTAGAATAGAGAATAATTTGGGAGAATTGTAAGACTATTTCAATGGTCCTTATCCCCATTTTTCATCCTCAGTCTTAGGACATGTATCCCATAGAAGAAATACAACTTTAAAATTAGCAAAATTCGACTTTTGAAAGTGTATTTTACTTTGTTGTCTCTCTTTGCATGGTGTATCTTTTCCACTTGGTATGGTCCTAAAGACAAGATCCTTATGCTATCTGTACACTTACTCTATTTTAAAATCACCATCTTTTGCTCCCAGCTACTTTATAACTTGGGGGAGCAGGGTTTGCAGTTCAAAGCTTATCTTTTACAAAAAGAACTTTAACAAGATCTCCAAAAAGCTCCCTCGAGTGGCTTTTAGATAGGCTCTTTTCTGTTTGTCTTGTAATCAAACTACATCAGATCCTATCCAACACCCTGTCTATCCAGTATGATGCTATGATCCTAGGTGTGACTACTGAAAGTAAAACATAATGCTTAGATCTTGATATTTATAAAAACATGATTAAAAGATATCTTTGCCTCTCTAAAAATAGGGTCTTGACCTCACTGTCTCAGTCAAATTCCATTTCAGCCAGTGAGATTTCATTGGACTTCCCCAGATCCATTAACAACTGCAATCAACTGTGTTTTTCTTTACTTTTTCTCCTTAATAGGTAGAACTGAGCATGATCTTGGAGAAAATCTGCATACATTACTGATCTCTGAACCATTTACCCTTCATGTGCCTCTTTTTCCGTGTATGTGCCTCTTTTTCCTTCTATGTAAAATAAGTGAAAGAAAGAGGAGAGCTAGATGATACCACTGTAACTCTTGTATTTCAAGACACTCATTTCTGCCTTGTCGCAGATTACAGTCATTTAGAGATACAGAAATAGGTATTACAGTCAGAATCCACATTTTAGAGTATATCTGCTGACCCCATGTCTGTGGAAGATACTGAGATGCAGATACTGAGAATGGGCCTCAAAATTTTTCTCAAGACTGTACTCCAGGAAGCTATGCTGAACCAAATGAAATTGGCCCTACTTGTCATCCTAGCATAGCAGGTTTCGGTTTATGAAAGACAGAGAATATGCAACTCTCTCAGCCACCTAAATATGAAGTGGCTTTCCACAGATCTCTTTTCGAAGGGTAAGTAGGAAGAATATCTTGACCTGTTTTTGTTCTCTGTAGCAGTTCCTCTAGCTCCCAACTGGATTACTTTTTGCTTGTTCTCAGATACATGCTTCCTCTTTTGTAATCGGCAGTCACAATGATTTGTATGACAGATGCTAGCCCAAGAGAGAGTTCCAGAAGAGGGCTACCTAACAGGTGCTGTGGCATTTAGAAGAGGAATGGAGCCACTGTCTACGCACAGCTTGCAGGTGTGGAGAACAAAGTATATGTGTGTTGGAGAGGTGGTGGGTGGGAAATAAATACCCCTGCCTCTCTCTCCTCTCACCCTTTGATCTTCTGATCTTTTGGTTACTCCCATTTGATGAACCTCAGGACAAAGGAATATGACTTATCTAGTCCGTAAAGGTCAGTCCCTCCGCCAGCCCCTTCCCCAGATGCACAGAACAAGATGCAAAATGATAGACAATGGATCCGAATGAAAATATTCACTGTAGAACTATCTATTTACAGAACTAGGAATAAACTAAAAATGATAAAAACCAAAATCATCTTAGGATAACTTTTTAACCAGGCATTAAATTTCTTAAAGGCAAGACCTTTATCTTCATCTCTGACTTACAGTACTAGGCACATCCAAGAGAGGCTCATCGGTGCTGTGCGTGGAAACTAAGAAAAAAAAAAGGGGGGGAGCTCAATAAATATTGGCAAATTGGTTAAATGAACAAAACACATGTGAGGGGGAGGAGGGAAATGTGCAATGGGATATTTTAGGTAGTGCAGAGAGTTGGGGAAAAAAAGTTTTTGAGCCTAAGAAACCCTGGAAGCATTTTTTAATTCTCTAATAGATGCTTGCTTCCTTGTGGTTTGCTCTTTCTGCTAAAAAGCAGAATGCATAAAACATTCTGATTAGTTAAGGATTATTACTTAGGTTCCAAATAATGTTTCGTATATAAATCTAAATTACTACTCTTCCTCCATTCTGCTTCCTTTTCTGTTTGGTCAAATCCCTGTGGGAGAGAGTAGCATTCCTGTGGTGGGTAAAATAATTTCTATGGAAAATTTTCAAAATGCAATTTCTATAAACATTATGTGAAGATATGATTTATTTCTGGATTCAGTCCTTGTGCTTGTGTCATCTTCCAATTTATCATCAAGTTCTCTGTGTGCCAGTTCTGTTTTTAAGGATCTGTTCATATCAGTTGTAATCTCAGAGGGTAAACTTCCACTAGCAGGATTGAAGCAAAAAATAAGAAAATGTGTCCCACAAGGCAGTGGGTGCACTGAAAAGAAGATGGGTCTTTATTCCCAGTTCTGACACTGCTATAGCAAGTAAAGTGACATTGAAAAGTCCTTAACTTTTCCACCTTTTTTTTTTTTTTTTTAATTATTATTATTAGACAGAGTCTCACTCTGTTGCCCAGGCTGGAGTGCAGTGGAGTGATCCGGGCTCACTGCAACCTCTGCCTCCTGGGTTGAAGCGATTCTCCTGCCTCAGCCTCCCAAGTAGCTGGGATTACAGGTGCCCACCACCACACCCAGCTGATTTTTGTATTTTTAGTAGAGATGAGGTTTCACCATGTTGGGCAGGCTGGTCTCGAACTCTTGACCTCAGGTGATCCACCCACCTCAGCTTCCCAAAGTGCTGGGATTACAGGCATGAGGCACCACGCCCAGCCAAGTCCCCTGTTTTTAAAAATATTAGCCACTAGATAATTCAGTATGAGTCCACACAACCACTGACAGTGAAAACAGGGACATACTTCTTGGGGCCTTTCTCCTGGTCTGCATGCACAACCCCACCACAGGAGTAAGAGGCGGGGGTACACTTACCACTTACGTTGTCACTGCTAGTTATCACCTCAGTAAAAACAAGACTACCATGCCTAGTGCACAAAAGGTCACAGGACACAGGACTGTGGTTTCTCCTCAAAGAGTGACATTCGTTTAGAACTTAGTTCATTCCTCTTATCCCAGAACTGCTTGAGAATTAAGGAGGGAAAGAAAAGAAGAGGGTCTCTAGCTCTGACCTTTACTGTGTTGGGAAGATCCCCACTCTAATCCTGTTGCCACTCCTTTTTTTTTAAGACAATAATAAGGTCTCCTTTTCTAGAACACTCAGCTCGTAAGTTTTTAGACCTGTCCTTGGTGGCCGGGCGCAGTGGCTCATGCCTGTAATCCCAACACTTTGGGAAGCCAAGGTGGGCGGATCACGAGGTCAGGAGATCGAGACCATCCTGGCTAACATGGTGAAACCCTGACTCTATTAAAAATAACAAAAATTAGCCGGGCATGGTGGCGGGTGCCTGTAGTCCCAGCTACTCGGGAGGCTGAGGCAGGAGAATGGTGTGAACCCGGGAGGCGGAGGTTGCAGTGAGCCGAGATCACGCCACTGCACTCCAGCCTGGGAGACAAAGCGAGACTCCGTCTCAAAAAAAAAAAGTTTTTAGACCTGTCCGACTGACATTTAACACCATGAGATGGTGGAGTTGGGGAGGACGTGAGACTAGTAACACACACACACAGATTTTCAAGAGCTTGACATTCCATTTACTCACCTAGCAAATACTTATTGGGTGTCTTTTGTGCCAGGCACTGTGCTAAATACACAGAGCTGAATAGGGTACTATCTGTGCTCTTCAAGATCTCCGTTTAATGAGGGAGAAGGCAAACAACAATCAGAATTTCAAGACATAAGATGTTGTCTGTGGGTTTGTCAAAAAAAAAAAATGAAAAAATTCAAGAGAAACATCTTTGTATCAGGAAGCCCTTTTGATTTCCTTAAAATCACACTTTGTCAGCAATCCTAGCTTCACTGCTTGATGTTCGTATAACCTTGGACAGGCTTCCTAAGAGTTCTGGACCCCAGTGTCCTCATCTGAAAATGGGGGCAAAGAATAAGCTCCCCAAGTTTCCTTACTGCTCTAAGATGAGTACTGAGCTCAATCTTGAAGGAGTGTCTGTATAGAATTTTGAATTGGAAAGAGGAGCAGGGTGCCCTTAGGAGAGAGAACTGCATGAAGAAAGCAAGAATATGCAAATGAATAGGGCATAAAGAAAGGTGAGAGTAAAGAGAATAAGGTACCAATACATCTCCCTGCTTCCTCCTTCACCCCCTTCCGTGTATTTTCATCCAGCCATCAGAGTGACCTATTAAAATGTAAGTCAGGTCGTGGTCACTATTCTGCCCAAAACCCTCCAGTGCCTTTCCATGTCATTTGGAAAAAATCCAAAGTTCTTAAAACCTATAAGACGTAAGTGACCTGCATCCCCCATCCCAACCTCTCTTTCTGGCCCTTTCCCCATTGCCTTCCCCCTGCTTTACTCTACTCCAGACATGCTGGTCTCCTCACCAATGCTCACCAATTACCACCTAAAACATTTTACTTTATTTTCTCCTCCTCTAGAATATAAGCAGCATAGGAGCATGGCCTTTTGTCTGCTTTATTATGTATCCTCAAAGTTCAGAATGTGCATGTCTAGTAACATATTTGTTAAATGCATTTTCTTACTTACAGATAAGGAAACTAAGATCAAAGAGAATGCAAATGAAGTCACATTGCTCTTTAGGAGAGTGTGGACCAGTGCACAGATTTTCTGTTTCTCTGTCCCAGGAGCTTTGAGGTAGATAGAATGATGGGCCCTGAAGATGGCTATATGGCAGAAGGAACTTTGCAGATGTGATTAAGAATCTTGAGATGAGAATACTTTCCTGGTTTATTCTGGTTACTCCAATGTAATCATAGAGGTTTTTCTAACAGGGGAACAGGAGAGTCAGCCTGAGAAGGAAATGTGATGATGGAAACAGAGGTTGGAAGATGGAAGGGGACCCAGAGCCAAGGAATACAGGTAGAAAAGAAAAGCCTGGATTCTCCCCTAAAGCCTCCAGATGGAACACAGCCCTGCCTCCAACTTGATTTGAGAACTTCTTACCCCAAGAACCGTAAGCTAATATATTTGTTTTTGTTTTTGTTTTCTTTGAGATGGAGTCTTGCTCTGCTGCCCAGGCTGGAGTGCAGTAGAGCGATCTTGGCTCACTGCAACCTCCGTCTTCCAGGTTCAAGCGATTCTCCTGCTTCAGCCTCCCAGGTAGTTGGGATTACAGGCACCCACTACACCCGGCTAATTTTTTTTTTTTAATTATTATTATACTTTAAGTTTTAGGGCACACGTGCACAACGTGCAGGTTTGTTACATATGTATACATGTGCCATGTTGGTGTGCTGCACCCATTAACTCGTCATTTAGCAGTAGGTATATCTCCTAATGCTATCCCTCCCCCCTCCCCACAACCCACAACCATCCCCGGTGTGTGATGTTCCCCTTCCTGTGTCCATGTGTTCTCATTGTTCAATTCCCACCTATGAGTGAGAACATGTGGTGTTTGGTTTTTTGTCCTTGCGATAGTTTGCTGAGATTGATGGTTTCCAGCTTCATCCATGTCCCTACAAAGGACATGAACTCATCATTTTTTATGGCTGCATAGTATTCCATGGTGTATATGTGCCACGTTTTCTTAATCCAGTCTGTCATTGTTGGACATTTGGGTTGGTTCCAAGTCTTTGCTATTGTGAATAGTGCCGCAATAAACATACATGTGCAGTGTCTTTATAGCAGCATGATTTATAATACTTTGGGTGTATACCCAGTAATGGGATGGCTGGGTCAGATGGTATTTCTAGTTCTAGATCCCTGAGGAATCGCCACACCGACTTCCACAATGGTTGAACTAGTTTACAGTCCCACCAACAGTGTAAAAGTGTTCCTATTTCTCCACATCCTCTCCAGCACCTGTTGTTTCCTGACTTTTTAATGATCGCCATTCTAACTGGTGTGAGATGGTATCTCATTGTGGTTTTGATTTGCATTTCTCTGATGGTCAGTGATGATGAGCATTTTTTCATGTGTCTGTTGGCTGCATAAATGTCTTCTTTTGAGAAGTGTCTGTTCATATCCTTTGCCCACTTGCTGATGGGGTTGTTTGTTTTTTTCTTGTAAATTTGTTTGAGTTCATTGTAGATTCTGGATATTAGCCCTTTGTCAGATGAGTACATTGCAAAAATTTTCTCCCATTCTGTAGGTTGCCTGTTCATTCTGATAGTAGTTTCTTTTGCTGTGCAGAAGCTCTTGAGTTTAATTAGATCCCATTTGTCAATTTTGGCTTTTGTTGCCATTGCTTTTGGTGTTTTAGACATGAAGTCCTTGCCCATGCCTATGTCCTGAATGGTAATGCCTAGGTTTTCTTCTAGGGTTTTTATGGTTTTAGGTCTAACATTTAAGTCTTTAATCCATCTTGAATTAATTTTTATGTATGGTGTAAGGAAGGGATCCAGTTTCAGTTTTCTACATATGGCTAGCCAGTTTTCCCAGCATCATTTATTAAATAGGGAATCCTTTCCCCATTGCTTGCTTTTGTCAGGTTTGTCAAAGATCAGATAGTTGTAGATATGTGGCATTATTTCTGAGGGCTCTGTTCTGTTCCATTGGTCTATATCTCTGTTTTGGTACCAGTACCATGCTGTTTTGGTTACTGTGGCCTTGTAGTATAGTTTGAAGTCAGGTAGCATGATGCCTCCAGCTTTGTTCTTTTGGCTTAGGATTGACTTGGCAATGTGGGCTCTTTTTTGGTTCCACACGAACTTTAAAGTAGTTTTTTCCAATTCTGTGAAGAAAGTCATTGGTAGCTTGATGGGGATGGCATTGAATCTATAAATTACCTTGGGCAGTATGGCCATTTTCACAGTATTGATTCTTCCTACCCATGAGCATGGACTGTTCTTCCATTTGTTTGTATCCTCTCTTATTTCATTGAGCAGTGGTTTGTAGTTCTCCTTGAAGAGGTCCTTCACATCCCTTGTAAGTTGGATTCCTAGGTATTTTATTCTCTTTGAAGCAGTTGTGAATGGGAGTTCACTCATGATTTGGCTCTCTGTTTGTCTGTTATTGGTGTATAAGAATGCTTGTGATTTTTGCACATTGATTTTGTATCCTGAGACTTTGCTGAAGTTGCTTATCAGCTTAAGGAGATTTTGGGCTGAGACAATGGGGTTTTCTAGATATACAATCATGTCATCTGCAAACAGGGACAATTTGACTTCCTCTTTTCCTAACTGAATGCCCTTTATTTCCTTCTCCTGCTTAATTGCCCTGGCCAGAACTTCCAACACTATGTTGAATAGGAGTGGTGAGAGAGGGCATCCCTGTCTTGTGCCAGTTTTCAAAGGAAATGCTTCCAGTTTTTGCCCATTCACCAATCAGAGGTAGATTTGGTCTTTTCACATAGTCCCATATTTCTTGGAGGCTTTGTTCGTTTCTTTTTATTCCTTTTTCTCTAAACTTCTCTTCACGTTTCATTTCATTCATTTTGTCTTCCATCACTGATACCCTTTCTTCCAGTTGATCGTATCGGTTACTGAGGCTGTGCATTCGTCACGTAGTTCTCGTGCCGTGGTTTTCAGCTCCATCAGGTCCTTTAAGGACCTCTCTGCATTGGTTATTCTAGTTATCCATTCATCTAATTTTTTTTCAAAGTTTTTAACTTCTTTGCCATTGGTTCGAACTTCCTCCTTTAGCTCGGAGTAGTTTGATCTTCTGAAGCCTTCTTCTCTCAATTCGTCAAAGTCATTCTCCATCCAGCTTTGTTCCATTGCTGGTGAGGAGCTGTGTTCCTTTAGAGGAGGAGAGGCACTCTGATTTTTAGAGTTTCATTTTTCTGCTCTGTTTTTTCCCCATCTTTGTGGTTTTATCCACCTTTGGTCTTTGATGATGGTGACGTACAGATTGGTTTTTGGCGTGGATGTCCTTTCTGTTTGTTAGTTTTCCTTCTAACAGTCAGGACCCTCAGCTGCAGGTTGGTTGGAGTTTGCTGGAGGTCCACTCCAGACCCTGTTTGCCTGGGTATCAGCAGTGGTGGCTGGAGAACAGTGGATATTGGTGAACCGCAAATGCTGCCGCCTGATCGTTCCTCTGGAAGTTTTGTCTCAGAGGAGTACCCAGCCGTGTGAGGTGTCAGTCTGCCCCTACTGGGGGGTGCCTCCCAGTTAGGCTACTCGGGGGTTGGGGACCCACTTGAGGAGGCAGTCTGCCCGTTCTCAGATCTCAAGCTGCGTGCTGGGAGAACCACTGCTCTCTTCAAAGCTGTCAGACAGGGACATTTAAGTCTGCAGAGGTTATTGCTGTCGTTTGTTTGTCTGTGCCCTGCCCCCAGAGGTGGAGCCTACAGAGGCAGGCAGGCCTCCTTGATCTGTGGTGGGCTTCACCCAGTTAGAGCTTCCCGGCCTCTTTGTTTACCTACTCAAGCCTGGGCAATGGCGGGCGCCCCTCCCCCAGCCTCACTGCCACCTTGCAGCTTGATCTCAGACTGCTGTGCTAGCAATGAGCGAGGCTCCATGGGTGTAGGACCCTCCGAGCCAGCTGCAGGATATAATCTCCTGGTGTGCCATATATTAAGCCCATTGGAAAAGCGCAGTATTAGGGTGGAAGTGACCCGATTTTCCAGGTGCCATCTGTCACCCCTTTCTTTGACTAGGAAAGGGAATTCCCTGACCCCTTGAGTTTCCCGGGTGAGGCGATGCCTCACCCTGCTTCGGCTCACGCACGGTGCGCTGCACCCACTGTCCTGCACCCACTGTCTGGCACTCCCCAGTGAGATGAACCCAGTACCTCAGTTGGAAATGTAGAAATCACCCATCTCCTGTGTCGCTCACACTGGGAGCTGTAGACTGGAGCTGTTCCTATTTGGCCATCTTGGTTCCACCCCACACCCGGCTAATTTTTTTGTCTTTTTAGTTGAGACGAGGTTTTGCCATGTGCCGGCCAGGTTGTTCTCGAACTCCTGACCTCAGGTGATCCACCTGTCTCGGCCTCCCGAAGTGCTGGGATTACAGGTCTGAGCCACTGCACCTAGCCATTTGGGTTGTTTTAAGCCTTCAAGTTTGTGATACCTTGTTAGAGCAGCAATAGGAAACTAATACAAGTTCTATTCACTGCACCTTAAGAGAAAAATGCTGGGCAGGTAAGGCAGGGACAGTTTGTTGATTCATTATTTAATAACTAGCTATTGAGCACCCCTCCCCACTTTTTTGGTGGAACAGTGTGTAGTAATATGAGGTAAAGAACGTAATTTGTGCTCTCAGAAGCTTACTAGCTAGCAGCTACAGCTATGGCTAGTGAATGGCCAGCCTTGAATTCAAGGGGGTAGGATTTGCACCTGACTTGGGACCAATGCTTAGACTTCCAGATGCAAAAGCTGGGAGCCTCCTTCCAGGATTTGATCTCAACACAGACAAGAGTGTTTATTCACTCATTTATTAGTTGACTCAACTACCAATTAGTGTATACATTGATATATCTGTTTTAGCAAAGAAAACAGGGAAGATATGAAAGGGGAACTTTTACATCTTAATGTATTTTTTTTTAAAGCAGTAGGATTAAGTGTGTTTGTGTAATTTAATTTGAAGATTTCCAGTATTTTTTCATGTTTTAATTAATTATTTTGAGACAAGGTCTCACTCTCTCACCCAGGCTAGAGTGCACAGGTAAAATCATAGCTCACTGTAGCCTCAACCTCCTGGGCTCAAGTCATCCTCCCACCTTAGCCTCCCAAATAGCTATGACTACAGGCACGTGCCACCACACCCAGGCAATTTATTTTATTTTATTTTTTTATTTTAGAAAAGGGTTCTCACTGTGTTTCCCAGGCTGATCATGATCTCTTGGCATCAAGCAGTCCTCCCACCTCAGCCTCCAAAGTGCTGGGATTACAGGTCATCAAGCAGTCCTCCAGCCTCAGCCTCCAAAGTGCTGGGATTACAGGTGTGTGCCATGACATCCAGCCCAGTATTTGTTTTTTTTAATTAAAAAAATGGTGGCTCATGCCTGTAATCCCAGCACTTTGGGAGGCCGAGGTGGGCGGATCACGAGGTCAGGAGTTTGAGACCAGCCTGGCCAACATGGTGATACCCCATCTCTACCAAAATACAAAAAAATTAGCCAGGCATGGTGGCACGCACCTGTAATCCCAGCTACTCTGGAGGCTGAGGCAGGAGAATTGCTTAAACCCTGGAGGCAGAGGTTGCATGAGCTAAGATCATGCCACTGCACTCCAGCCTGGGCGACAGAGCAATTCTCCGTCTCAGGAAAAAAAAAAAAAAAAAAAAGAAAATATTTTCCGGAAGCTAGTCTGAGCCAGGCAGTATGAAAGACACTGAAGATAAAAGAGCAGCCTTGAACTCTACACACTTACAGCTTAATAGGAGTGACAAGTGAACAGGGGATTGCCCCACCCAAAGCTCTTGTGACCAGAGAGAGAAACAAGGTTTCTGTGGAGGCCCAGAGGGGTCCTTCAACCCTGCTTGGAGGACAGTACTGGGGTGGAGAGGGTCAAGTAGAGATTCCCAAAAGTAACATCGCAACTGAGCAGTCTGATCCTTAGCAAGGTTCGGGCCCTTTGACCTTGCCTACCCTGGCCTCAGTTGTTTTGCTAACCAGACCCAGCTGTATTGTGGGTGTCTTCCTCTCGCCTGGTGTCCCCGCCTGGACCCTTCACTCTTTGCTTCCCACACCCTGGCATTACACAGGCATTTTCAGACCCTTTCCCAGGATTCTGTTTACAGCCAGCATCCTGTGCAGCTCGTGAGGAGTCATAAGCCCATGATGAGATGAGAGGAGGAACTTGGAAGAAAACATGATGAACATGGACAAAGCCAAGGAGAAAAATATGCGTGTTTTCATTTGCTTTTCCCAAACAGGATGCTTTCACACCACTGTCTATAATCCAAACAGTATGTTTCTGCTTAACATACTGTGAAGATGTGAAGCCACATGAGAAATGTTCTCCCAAGATGGAGTTAGTGTCCCTCCTGGAGCTCCCTCAGCACCCTGTGCTCCCACATTTCAAAGGATCACTCACACCCTAGCCCATTTCCTCACTGTCTAATGTTCTCCACAGACCCCTAAGATCCTTCTAGAGCCATGACCAGCCTTGCTTGAGGTTGTATGGCATATACCCTGTGCACAGTGAATGCTCAATAAATAACTGCTCCATTGAACTGAATAGAATAAAACAGCATAGATACTAGTTTGGTCAAATTTTAAAACATCAGAAGTTCCACTCTCATTTTGGAAGGCGGGGATGTGATTAAAATTCAATTTTAATTGATTATTTCTCAGAAAACATAAAAATGTTCCTATAATTCTCAAATAAATATTTACCAATTTCATTTTCAACCTGATTTGACACTCTGAGGAGGGTGGAAGGTTGAGTACATCATAAAAACTTCAGTTTACCTATAACTTGTGGTTGTGTGTGAAGAAAGAGCACAGGATATAGAAGAGGGAAAAATGCTTTGAAAACTCTAAAGTGGGTTGCAAATGTTAGTTTGTTTTCACACAATGGACACAAAAACCGCCCGTGCATTCAGTCACTTGCAGACTGAAGCAAACAGCTGTATTTGGATGAGGCAGAGGAATGGTGGGAGGAACTGTTTCTTGTTGCAGAGAGCATTCAGTTGTTCTGGGCTTTGCCAGGACACAGATGGTTTTCCTTGCTGGAATTGGTCAGGGAGGGCAGGGAAAGGGCCCAGGCTTTGCTTTCCCATAATTGACAGTACAGAGTTTTAAGAAATATTTGAACAGTAGCACTGTTCTGGTACCTACGTGGGAAAGCCAATTCTTGATTTTAAAAAATCAAATCAAAGCAGTGACAGTGACATATTCTGCTTCCATTTCATACCATTCCTGACTTCTTAGAAGCAGTTGATGCTAGTGGTCTTCTCTGGCAGGGATTGCTAGCCCTGGCTTTGCAGCAGCCCATGGAGCCGCCAGTTCTCCAGGGGAATTGCAAAATACTGCTAAGTATTCTAAAAATGAAATTAAATATTCATTTTATTTTAATGTAAATGTGCCATCCAATACTTTTAGAAGATGTCAGTACCGTGGAATGACATGACCAACAATAATATGTTGCAAC
The DNA here is from genome assembly GCF_028885625.2 of Pongo pygmaeus. NCBI lineage: Eukaryota > Metazoa > Chordata > Mammalia > Primates > Hominidae > Pongo > Pongo pygmaeus. The sequence goes on along the minus strand of NC_072373.2, from coordinate 110,536,032 downwards.
TCTGAGATACAGCTACAAATTCTCCAAATAAGATGCTGATGGTCCTGCAGTCCAATGTTGTGTGATTTTCGCTGTGGCCAGCTATACAAGACTTAGCCTATACTTCTCTCTGTGTAACTGTAAAAAATTTTGTAAGTCTAAGATGGTCATATATTCTTTCATAAAACCTCAATGTAGTGAGTTCTAATCATTCTTGATCTTTCTCAAATAAATACTAGTCAAATCTTTCCCAATAACTAGGTAACTAAGCATTCATATTTTACAACTGTAATGTAGTTTTGGTATGAGAAAACTATTTCCTCGTCTCCAGGATCTAGAAAGTAAACATGTAACAAACAATTAGGAATGTGGTATCGGGTAGTCAGATGTTCTACATGTCTCCAGCCTAAGCTCTCCACTTCAGATTTCTTGCTCTTTTCCTTTTTGCTTAAGCATATCTTGGTATGTTGCCTGGAAGTTTATGTGTGTTACTACAGCAGAACAAAGAATTATGTAATATAAAGCCCAACTTGTTTTTCTTTTCCCTACCAGTTGTACTATAACTTAGACAAAACTCAACCATTTTCTTTCATTATGTACAGTGGCTATTAAAAAGAAAGGATGTAGAAAAAATTTTTTCAGGAAACAGTGGAAAACTAATGCATCATGTTCTGCCTAACAGGGGACTGTAAATAGAAGTCAAGTCCAGACCATGGAAATTGCTTCTTTAAAATATATTTTTTTAATTTTAAAAGGAATACATTCACATGGTTTAAAAAAAACCGTCAAACTAAAGAAGAATACAAAATAAGAAGTAAAAGTTCTACCCTCCAACCTACTACCCCAACTCCTGAATCCCACTGCCAAGAGAAACAGTCATTTGTTGTGTATCTTTCTAGAAGAATTCTATGCATATTACAGAGGTGTCACAAGTACCCACATGCTTCCTTCCCTTACAAGCTCTGTTACTTGATTTTTCTCTTTACTGTGCTTTGAGCATCTTTGCATATTAGTAAACATATATACCTGAGTTAAAAAAATCAACAGCTGGGTGTAGTGGTGCACACTTGTAGTCCCAGCTATTTGGGAGGCAGGGAGGCAAGAAGATCCCCTGAATTCTAATCTACCCTGGGCATCTTGGCAAGACCCTGTCTCTTGAGAAAAAAATCAAAAGCTTTATAGTATTCTCTTGAGTAAGAGTATTATTATTTGTTTATACAACCTCTTTTTGGTGAACATTTGAATTGTGTTTAGATAGTTACTAATGCAAACAATACTTCCAGTGAACTTTTGTAAATATATATTTGTATATATAAGAGAATAAATCTTATACCTGCAGAGTAAATTTCTAAAACTGAATCACTAATTCTGACATTATGTGCATCTCCAGAGATGTTAACAAACATACACACCCAGCAACAGTGCAAGACAGTGTATTTCCCAACTGCTCCCTCACTGAGATTTTTTAAAAACATATAAATACTATTATAAGTTACCTCTGGAGTTAAAGAATAACTTTTGCTTTTTACTTTCGTAGACATCTGTACTATGTAAACTTGATATAGTGAGGATGTTTTTTTTTATAATTAAAACAGATTAAAGCGATTCAGAACACTTGTTTGTAACTGGTTTTGGAATGAAATTTTACTTGGAAAATAAAGGCCTAGAATATGAGACTATTCATCAATAGAAAACCATTGTAGGGAACAGTTAACAGGTAAAGCTCTATTTAATAAGGGCAAGCTGATGGCAGGGAAAGGAACAGACCGTAAAGAGAACTCACCTGTGAGAATTGGCAAAGGTAACCCTGTGGTATCAAAATGCAGGAGACCAGAGATAGCTATAAATCTCTTGCAGTGTTAATGCCTCCACATGAAGTCATAATCCCTAGAATGAGAATTTATTTTTCATGATACACCGATAATGCAAGGGACAATGATCAGGAAGTACTGCACTTAGTCTTTCTTTCTCGTACCCTAAAATGTTTTTCATTTTATGCTCTTTTAGAATAGAGTGTACTCGCTTCCTCTCTTCCTCACATAGACTTGAAAACTCAGCGACTTTAGGATGCAACTCCAGGTTGACACATTTTCATTAGTTTAGAAAACCCACGTGTCCCACTCTCAGAATCATTATTATAGTAGAGGAGCTATTCAGGGCAAGGATTCCTTGGGAAACAACATCCAGATTCAAGGGAAGACATCTGAGTCACGACAACTTAAAATCCATCCTGGCCTGCCACAAAAAGTGTTTCTGTAACATTAAGTACCTCATATGCAATTCTTGAAAAGGAAAATTATGTCAATATAACGTGAAATTTGTGAAACTCAAACGTGATCATCTAGGCAAGGAGAGCTGAAATAGAAGAAATAAAATTATAGCCTCTAATATGAAAGGAAATACTTTTAGTGTGGTTGCTGCTAAGCAGTAGTTTTTTCAGCTGTATTTAAAAATAAACAAATAAAAAGAAGCACTTGATTGCTGGTGATAGTGCAAGCTTGTATAAACCCAATGAAGTGAATTTAACAATACCAGCATTTACTCTTTGTTAAGAACTGAATTGTGTTCCTGTCACATTTATATGTTGACATCTTTACCCCCAGTACCTCAGAATGTGACTGTATTTGTGGACAGAGCCTTTAAAGACGTTAACTAAGGTAAAGTGAGATCATCTGGGTGGGCCCTAATCCAATCTTGTAGTAAGACATTAGGACACAGACAATACACAGAGACCATGTGAAGAGAAGACACAGGGAGAAGTTAGCCATCTACAAGCCAATGAGAGAGGCCTGAGAAGAAATCCACTTTGCTGCCACCTTGATCTTGGAATTCCAGCATCCAGAACTGTGAAAAAATACATTCGAATTATTTAAGCCATATAATCTGTGGGTTTTTTGGGCGCTATCTTGGCTCACTGCAAGCTCCACCTCCCGGGTTCACACCATTCTCCTACCTCAGCCTCCCTAGTAGCTGGGCCTACAGGCACCCGCCACCATGCCTGGCTAATTTTTTGTATTTTTGGTAGAGAGGGGGTTTCACCGTGTTAGCCAGCATGGTCTTGATCTGCTGACCTTGTGATCCGCCCGCCTTGGCCTCCCGAAGTGCTGGGATTACAGGCGTGAGCTACCCATGCCTGGCCCAATCTGTGGTATTTTTTTATGGCAGCCCTAGCAGACTCAGACACTCATGGACACATAACTCTGGAAACGTATTTCCACAAAAACAGATGCTTGTAATCCCAGCACTTTGTGAGTCCAAGGTGGGTGGATCATCTGAGGTCAGAGGTTTGACACCAGCCTGACCAATATGATGAAATTTCGTCTCTACCAAAAATACAAATATTAGCTAGGTGTGGTGGCAGGCACCTGTAGTTCCAGCTACTCGGGAGGCTGAGACAGGAGAATTGCTTGGACCTGGGAGACAAAGGTTGCAGTGAGCCGAGATTGCTCCACTGCACTCCAGCCTGGGCAACAGAGTGAGACTCCGTCTCAAAAAAATAACATATATATATACATTTATATATATACATAAATATATATGTGTATATATATATAATGTATATACATAATATATATGTGTATATATATTATGTATATACATAATATATATGTGTATATATATTATGTATATACATAATATATATGTGTATATATAATGTATATACATAATATATATGTGTATATATATTATGTATATACATAATATATATGTGTATATATATTATGTATATACATAATATATATGTGTATATATATTATGTATATACATATGTGTATATATATGTATATACATGATATATATGTGTATATATATCATGTATATACATAAATATATGTGTGTATATATATCATGTATATACATGATATATATGTGTATATATATCATGTATATACATGATATATATGTGTATATATATCATGTATATACATGATATATATGTGTATATATATCATGTATATACATAATATATGTGTATATATATCATGTATATACATAATATATGTGTATATATATCATGTATATACATAATATATGTGTATATATATATTGTGTATATACATAATATATGTGTATATATATTTATGTATATACATATATGTGTATATATATATTTATGTATATACACAATATATGTGTATATATAGTGTATATACATAAATATATATGTGTATATTTATATTTATATATACACACACATATGTGTGTATATATTTATAGATACAAATATATGTGTGTATATATACATATATGTATGTATATATTTATATATATACATAAATATGTGTGTATATATATACATAAATATATGTGTATATTTATGTATACATACACATATATGTGTCTATATTTATATATACACACATGTGTGTATATATATTTATAGACACACACATATGTGTGTATATATATTTATATACACACACATATGTGTGTGTATATATATTTATATACACACACATATGTGTGTATATATATTTATGTATATACATAAGTATATATGTGTGTATATATATTTATGTGTATACATAAATATATATGTGTGTATATATATTTATGTATATACATAAATATATATGTGTGTATATATATTTATGTATACACCTAAATATATGTGTGTATATATATTTATGTATACACCTAAATATATGTGTGTATATATATTTATGTATACACCTAAATATATATGTGTCTATTTATGTATACACCTAAATATATATGTGTCTATTTATATATACACCTAAATATATGTGTCTATTTATATATACACCTAAATATATGTGTCTATTTATATATACACCTAAATATATATGTATATGTGTATATTTATGTATATACATATATGTGTATGTATTTATGTATATACATAAATATATATGTGTGTATATATTTATGTATATTCATAAGTATATATGTGTATATAGATACATATATGTATATACACACACATACACACACATATACACACATATATACACACACATATATATACACAGATATATATATAGAATTAAAATTATTCGCAAAAAAGGAACAAGAATGGAAACAAACTAATTTCCTGCTGTAGGAGAATGGTGAACTATGATATATTCACACAGTGGAGTATGATGTACCCACAAAAAAACTGAGGAAAGCTGGCTGGGCATGGTGGTGCATCAGCACTTTGGGAGGCCAAGGACGGAGGATGGCTTGAGCTCAGGAGTTTGAGACCAACCTGGCCAACATGGCAAAACCCCATCTCTACTAAAAATACCAAAATTAGCCAGGCGTGGTGGCATTGGCCTGTAGTTGCAGCCACTTGGCGGGGGCCAAGGCAGGAGGATGGCTTGAACATTGGAGGTCGAGGCTGCAGTGAACTGAGATGGCGCTCCTGTATTCTGGCCTGGGTGACAAAGTGAGACTCTGTCTCAGAAAAAAAATACTGTGGAAAGCCTCTGTGTCCCAATATGAAACAATCTCCTGGATATACTCTTGTGGAAAAAAGCAACATGCCACAGAGTATATGTAGTAAGTTTTATCTATGTCAGAAAGAAGGAGAAATAAAAATATGTGTATGTATTTGCATATTTTTGTAAAAAGTAAACACAAGAAGGATAAACCAAAAATGCAAATAATGACCTGAGGTGACTGGGGGGGGGGGCAGGGTAATGAGCTAGATAAGACAGGGAGGGGAGTGTGATATCCCTGAGTATATCTTTTTATGCAGTTTGAATTTTTGAGTCATATGAATGTTTTACAATTTCAGAAATAAATTGAAAAGTTGAAAGAAGCAAACCTTACAATTGAATACATTCAGAAAATAAAAAACCTAACCACTTGACAAGTTGATAACATAATGATGCAGGTAAAAAGAATGAAAGTAACTTTTGAACATAGTAATCTGAATGGGATCCATCTATGGACTCAAAGATCTGCAATAAAATCTGAAATAGTAGATTTGTTATTAGAAGTGGCATTAGAGTACTGAAATAATTTTATTTGTATTGCAGGCTAGAGAAAAAATTGTGTTCAGACAGTTGGGAACTTAGGTTTTCCCTGTTTAAGAAAAGAGATTTAAATATAAATGGGGAAAAGTTAGGAGGAACTCTGAAACTGGAGGATACCATGATGAGCTCTGTACCAGTAGCATTAAGCACACCTGGAAACTAGATCTGGGTTTCCAGCTATCATTCTTCACTAAAGACAACAGAACTTTTTGGGCAAATGGCTAATTCTAAGTTTGGAGAAAGGAAACCACAAGACAACCCTGGAATATTTAGTGTCAGAAATCAAGGGAGTGCTCAAAGACTGGAAAAGACATGTCTAGGTAGGATGCGGTGGCTCACGCCTGTAATCCCAGCATTTTGTGAGGCTTAGATGGGCAGGTCGCTTGAGTCCAGGAGTTCAAGACCAGCCTGGACAACATGGCAAGACCCCATCTCTACAAAAAATACAAAATATTAGCCAGGCATGGTAGTGCGTGCCTGTAGTCACAGCTACTAGGGAAGCTGAGGTGGGAGGATGGCTTGAGCCCAGGAGCTGGAGGCTGCAGTGAGCCAAGATCACGCCACTGCACTCTAGTGAGGATGACAGAGCCAGACTCTGTCTCAAAAAAAAAAGATGTCTAAAGAACACAGGAACAGGCTTGATGGGGCTCCCAGTGGCCACATTTGAGACAGTTTGAGAATCTCAATAACATGTAACACATTAATTATAATATGTGATTACTTATTATATATAACAATAATATAATTGGATATAATGCATTGAATTTTTAAAAATCCATGTGTATAGTGATACTAAAGAAAAGACAGGAGGACGGAGGAAAATTCTCCTTTACAAAACAATACCAACTAATATATGTAGAAGGATGATAAATTTACAGATATACCATTTTGCAACGTTTATGCAATAACAGATTCAGGTAAAAATCATCAATGATAAATTGCTAATAGAGAGCAGAGTATTATCCATACATCTCAGAGTGTTACATCACAGATTGCTATCGATTACAAATGGAAAAGGCATATTCCAAATGGAGACATTCAGCAGATGCCACCTAAATAAATGATTAACACTTAGCTTTACCAATGGGACAAAATGATGTTAGTTGTATTGGCTGGGATGAAATGGGAAGTGTACAACATCACTTATGTAGTATACTTGCTGAAATATTTAACCTGCATCCAAACAGCAATAACCAATCAGAAAAATCCAGATTGTTGAGCACTCGTTAAGACCACAGATATGGGCTTTTGAAAAATGTCCATGTCATAAAGTGAGTAAAGGTTGGAAGGAGGGAACTGTTCTATATTACAAGAGATAAAGAAACATGAAAACTAAATTCGTCTGTAATCCTGGGTTTGATCTTGGGTTGAAATAAATAGCAAGAAAAGAATATTACTGGGTCAATTAAGGGAATTTGAATATAGACTGTATATTAGGTAATGTTACGGTGTCAGTTTTAACTTTATTGGATATAGCAATAACATGAATAAATACAATAATCAATTTTTCAGATATATGCTGAAGTACTTAGAGTTGAAATGTTATATTTGTAACTTAAATTACTTAGCAAACAAATACTTCTTAAAGTTTTGTAATTGTAGGTTTTACATTTAGGTGTATAATCCAAATTGAGTTATTTTTTGTAATATGTTGTGAGTTATGGATTGAAGTTCACTTTTTTTGCCTATGAATATACAATTGTTCCAGAACCATTTATTGGAAAACTCTCCTTTGTCTATTTAATTGCCTTTGCTCCTTTGTTAAAAATCAGTTGACTCTCTATTCTGTTCCGTAGATCTATTTATCTTTCTGACTTCAATACCACAGTGTCATGATTGTTACAACTTTATAATGTCTTGAAATCAGGTAGTATATTCTCCAACTTTATTCTACTTTTTCAAAGTGTGTTGAGTATTCCAGTGCCTTTCCATTGTCCTATAAATTTTAGAATCACTTTGTCAATTTCTCCAAAAAATGCCTATGTAGATTTTTACTGGGTATGCATTGAATCCATAGATCAATCTGGGGAGTACTGTTTACATCTTAACAATATAGAATCTTGCTATTCATTAATGCAATGTATCACTTCATTTACTTAGATCTTCTTTAATTTTTCTCAGCAATATTTTGTAGTTTGCAGTAACCAAATATTAAACATCTATTGTCAAATTTATCCCTGTTTCATACTTTTTGATGTTATTGTACATTTACAAATTTAATAGTATTTATATACAATAGCAGCAATTAGAAATTGAAATTTTTTATTTTAAAAAATTGAAATTTTTGTATTTTAGTAGAGATGAGGTTTCACCATGTTGGACAGGCTGGTCTTGAACTCCTGACCTCAAGTGATCCACCCGCCTCAGCTTCCCAAAGTGCTGAGATTACAGGCATGAGCCACTGTGTCCAGCCAAACTCAACTTTTTTAGATTCACATATGAGTGAGATCATGTGGTATTTGTCTTTCTGTATATGGCTTATTTCACTTAACGTAATATTCTCTAGGTTCATCTGCGTTGTAGCAATTGACAGAATTTCCTTCTTTTTAAAGAGTGTATACTATTCCATTGTGTATATGTATCGCATTTTCTTTATCCATTCATCTGTTGATGGACAGTTAAGTTGGTTTCATAGCTTGGTTATTGTGAATAATGCTGCAGTGAACATGGGAGTGCAGATATCTCTTCACCATTCTGATTTCATATCCTTTGGATATATACTCACTGGTAAGATTGCTGGCTCATATGGTAGTTTTGTTTTTAATTTTGTGAGGGACCTTCATACTGTTTTTTTGTTTTGTTTTTGTTTTTTTGCAGTTGCAAGATTAATAGAGGGAAAACAGAGCTCTCATAAAATGAGAGGGGACCCAAAGGGGGTTGCCGTTGGTGGCTCAAATGCCTGGGCTTGTAACCTGATCATTGTCCCTCCCCCATGCTCTCAGGTGATAGATGACTGGCTATTTCTTTACCTCCTGTTTTTGCCTAATTAGCATTTTAGTGAGCTCTCTTTACTACCTGACTGGGCGGGTGTGAGCTAAGTTGCAAGCCCCATGTTTAAAGGTGGTTGTGGTCACCTTCCCAGCTAGGCTTAGGGATTCTTAGTCAGCCTAGGAAACCCAGCTACTCCTGTCTCTCAGTCCCCACCTCTCAACAGGAAAACCCAAGTGCTGTTGGGGAGGTTGGCCGATGACTGCTGTAACTGCTTCCTGCTGAACTGGGGCATAATGGGGGTCGTGCAGTTGAGATTTCCTCAGGAGGGGTGCCTTCTATGTCATCAACATTGGAGCATGGGCTAGCAGGCCGGTCCAGAGGTCTGCGGTAGATCTTAGTCATGGACTACATCTGGGGCTCCACTTGAAGATCTGTAGTTTTGCAGCTTCGATTCTGGAATAGACAAACTTAACAAGGAGGTTAAAGATACAGGGATTGAAATGTATGGCCTGAAGTGCAGGGAGTTATTTCTTTGGCACACTTCACAGGCCCTGCCTGTCTGCTTCATAGTTTTGAAAAGGCCTGGTCCAGTAAATAGTAATTTGGCCATCTGATGGGTGCTATCAATGCCTAAGTGAAAGGTTTGGTGAAGGGTTTTAAGTCATTTCCATTGGTTAGCTGCAGGCAAAAGTATTTTTCCTTCTTTGGTGGCTAGCCATCCTGAGGGGAGGAAACTATGTCCTTGTGAGGTTCCCCATTCTATTTCTCCTGCTGAGTACTGGAGCTTGGTTTCCTGGAGGGGATTACCCCATACTAGGGGTCCTTCTATAAGCATTTCTAATGGAGAGTCCTGCCTAGCAGCTCTTTTGGCTTCAATATCCGCTTGGCAGTTCCCTTCTATTTCCCTTTCCTTTCCTTTCTGATGACCTTGGCAGTGTAAGACTGCCACCTCTGTAGGTTTCTGTACAGCCAATAATAATCTCCTAATGGCTTCCTGATGTTTGATGGGTGTTCCCTAGGAAGCTAGGAATTCCTTTTCTCTCCATATTGCTGTGTGGGCAGTGGAGGACTAGGTAAGCATACTTAGAGTCTGTATATATATTTACCCTTTTTCTTTCTCCTAATTCTGGTGCCCGAATGAGGGCTATTAGTTCTGCCAGCTGAGCGCTAGTTCCTGAAGTGAGGGGATTACTTTCAAGTATTCCATTATCACTGACCACTGCATACCTGACTTTTAGAAGTCCTTTTTCTACAAAGGAACTTCCATCAGTATACAAGTTGAGGTCAGGATCAGTCAAGGGAACCTCTAGAAGGTCCCCTCGAGTGGCATAGGTTTGAGCAATCACCTGTTAACAGTTATGTTCTATCTTTCCTTTATTGTCTGGAAGAAATGTGGCTAGGTTAAGAGTTGCACAAGTGCACAGTCGCAGCACTGGCCCTTCAAGTAATAGAGCCTGATATTTTAGCAAAGAGTTGTCTGACAGCCATAAGTTTCCTTTAGCAGTCAGTATGCCATTTACATCATGAGATGTCCACACAGTAAGATCTCTTCCCTGTATTATTTTAACTGCTTCAGATACTAAGACTGCTACTGCCACCACTACCTGTAAACAGTGAGGCCAACCCTTTGCCACTACATCAGTTTCCTTACTCAGGTATGCCACGGGTTGCAAGCTGGTCCCTCAGACCTGTGTAAGGACTCTAGAGCTATTCCTTTTTTTTTCTGTGACATATAAAGAAAAGTTTTGCCCCGTTGGCAAGCTTAACACTAGGGCTTGGATTAGGGCCTTCTTTAGGGCCTGGAAAGCCACTTCTGCTTCATGTGTCCATCTTACTAAATGGGTATTGGCTTTCTGAGTTTCCTTAATTAGTGTATATAATGGCCTGGCTGTTTTGCCATACCTGGGAATCCATATTCGGCAGAAGCCTGTTATGCCAAGGAATGCTCTTAGTTGCTTTAGGGTTTTTTGGGATGAGGATAAGCCAGTATAGGCTGGATACATTCCTCACTGAGGGCCCTGGTGCCTTTGGATAATTTTAGCCCTAAGTATTTAACCTGCTGTGAGCAGAGCTGAGCCTTTGGTTTGGAAACCGTGTAGCCATGGAAAGGAAATTTAAGAGCGCTTGGGTGGCTTGATGGTACAAGGTTTCTGAACGGGTGGCTAAAAGTAAATCATCCACTTACCAAAATGCGAGAGTGTCCAGGTATTGGAACTGGCTCAAGTCTTGGGCTAATGCCTGGCCAAATAGATGGGGGCTATCCCTGAACCCTTGGGGTAAAACAGTCCAGGTGGGCTGAGACGTTGGGTTCGAAGGATCTTCAAAGGCAAACAAGAATCGACAGTCAGGATGTACAGGTAGGCAGAAAAAGGCATCCTTAAGGTCCAGGACTGTAAACCACTCTGCTTCCTCTGGTATTGGGAAAGCAGAGTATAAGGGTTAGGTACAGCTGGGTATAGAGGGACAATGGCCTCATTGATAATCCTGAGATCTTGCATTAACCTCCACTGTCCATTAGGTTTCTGTACTCCTAAAATTGGAGTATTGCAGGGGCTATTGCATGGTTTTACTAGGCCTTGGGCTTTTAGGTCCTTAACAATCTTTTGGAGTCCTTGTTGTGCCTTGTGTCTAAGGGGGTACTGCCTTTGGTAGGGAAAGGAGGCGGAATCCTTTAGTTTAACTTGAACAGGATGGGCATTCTTTGCTCATCCGTATTGTCCTTCTGTTGCCCAGACTTCAGGATTAATTTTTTCCTCAAGCAGGGGACAACAAATGGGTGTTCCTTCTCCTGTGTTCAGGTGGATAATGGCCCCTGCTTTTGCTAGAATGTCTCTCCCTAACAAGAGAGTGAGGCTTTCAGGCATAATTAGAAAAGCATGTGAAAATTTCTTCAGTCACAACTTAGTGGCTGGGAGAAGTATCTAGTGACTGGCTATCCTAGTTAGAGGTGACAGTGTGCTGGCAGCCCTCGCAGCCCTCACTCACTCTCAGCGCCTCCTCTGCCTGGTCTCCCACTTTGGTGGCACTTGAGGAGCCCTTCAGCCCACTGCTGCACTGTGGGAGCCCCTTTCTGGCTGGCCAAGGCCGGAGCTGGCTCCCTCAGCTTGCAGGGAGGTGTGGAGGGAAAGGTGCGGCTGGGAACCAGGGCTGGGCGTGGCACTTGCGGGCCAGCGCGAGTTCCAGGTGGGCGTGGGCTTGGCGGGCCCCCACACTCAGAGCAGCCAGCTGGCCCCGCCTGCCCCAGGCAGTGAGGGGCTTAGCACCTGGGCCAGCAGCTGCTGTGCTCGAGTTCTCGCCAGGCCTTAGCTGCCTCCCCACGGGGCAGGGCTTGGGACCTGCAGCCTGCCATGCCTGAGCCTCCACCCCCACCCCCCGTGGGCTCCTGTGTGGCCCAAGCCTCCCCAACAAGCACTGCCCCCTGCTCCACGGTGCCCAGTCCCATCGACCACCCAAGGGCTGAGGAGTGTGGGCGCATGGCACGGGACTGACAGGCAGCTCCACCTGTGGCCCCGGTGCAGGATCCACTGGGTGAAGCCAGCTGGGCTCCTGACTCCAGTGGGGACTTGGAGAACCTTTATGTCTAGCTAAGGGATTGTAAATACACCAATCGGCACGCTGTATCTAGCTCAAGGTTTGTAAACACACCAATCAGCACCCTGTGTCTAGCTCAGGGTTTGTGAATACACCAATCGATACTCTGTATCTGGCTACTCTAGTGGGGACGTGGAGAACCTTTGTGTCTAGCTCAGGGATTGTAAACACACCAATCAGTGCCCTGTCAAAACAGACCACTCAGCTCTCTGTAAAATGGACCAATCAGCAGGATGTGGGTGGGGCCAGATAAGAGAATAAAAAAGCAGGCTGCCCCAGCCAGCAGTGGCAACCCGCTCGGGTCCCCTTCCACACTGTGGAAGCTTTGTTCTTTTGCTCTTTGCAATAAGTCTTGCTGTTGCTCACTCTTTGGGTCCACACTGCCTTTATGAGCTGTAACACTCACCACGAAGGTCTGCAGCTTCACTCCTGAAGCCAGCGAGACCTCGAACCCACCAGGAGGAATGAACAACTCCAGACGTGCCGCCTTAAGAGCTGTTAACACTCACCGTGAAGGTCCGCAGCTTCACTCCTGAGCCAGCGAGACCATGAACCCCACCAGAAGGAAGAAACTCCGAACACATCCGAACATCAGAGGGAACAAACTCCGGACACACCACCTTTAAGAACTGTAACACTCACCGTGAGCGTCTGCTGCTTCATTCTTGAAGTCAGTGAGACCAAGAACCCACCAATTCCGGACACACTAGGACCCCTCGGATAGTGACAGGTCTGGAGGACAGTTGTCCGGGACAGGAGAGTGAGACTGAGAAGGCCACGTCAGTGTCCAGGAGACAGTTAACCTCCTGGCCCTCAATAATCAAGCATACCTGGGGCTCTGTGAGGGTGATGGCATGGGCTGGTGCTTGCCCCGGGCACCCTCAGTCCTGCTGCTCAATCATCGGGTTAGTGGCTTCTGACTCAGAGGACCTTCGTCCCCTGGGGCAGTGGGTCTTCCAGTGATTCCCATGACATAAGGGGCATGGATGAGGGGGTGGCTTATTTCATCTGACAATCTTTTTAAATGTGTCCTTGTAGACTGCACTGGAAGCAAGCCCTATTAGGCATTCGATTTGCCCAGACTTTCCGTGTTCCAGAGCCTCCAATGTCTGCTTGCCTGAGGGCCATGACTAAAGTGGTGGCCTTTTTCTTATCTCTTTTGTCCCCTTCTGCCTGCTCTTCCTGATCTCTATTATAGAAAACCGAGGTTGTGAAATTCAATAGGGTTTCTAAGTTTTGCTCTGGTCCTAAGGTGGACTTTTGATGTTTTTTCTAATGTCTGCAGCTAACTGAGTGATAAACTTATCCTTTAAGATTAGTTGGCCTTCAATAGAGTCCGATGACAGAGAGGCATGCTTCCTCAGTGCCTCCCTTAGTCTCTCCAGAAAGGTAGTAGGATTTTCTTCCTTTCCCTGTGTTATAGTGGACACCATTGAATAATGTATAGGCGTCTTCCTGGTTTTCCTTAGTCCTTCTAGCATGCAAGTTAGTAAATGTCTGTGGCACCGATCTCCATGTATTCTGCATCCCAGTGAGGGTCTACACTGGGCTTTTTGATTCTGTAAGTACTTTAAGGGTTGGCCCAGTGCAAACAGCTCCCATATTTGAGCAGACCAATTATTAGGCAATTTTCCTAACTCAGCTTCCACAAGAGTCTCCCTATCAATTACTGCATACCCATTGTGGGTTTTTTTTTTCCCTCAGTCACCCGGGAGGAACCATCTACATCCTGTCTTGAAGGTAGTTTCTGCTAGATCTAGTCAGACCTTTGTATGGTAATGAAGATTTAAATCCCCTGTTAGGAAATCTGCTAGGTTAATGGAATTTGCTGTGGTTAATGTTAAATCACCTTTTTCTAGCAGAATAGCCCCATACTTTAAGATTTTTGGGTTAGTAAGCTACCCTTTTGCTTTTTGACTTAGGATAGTTCTGAACTGGTGAGGTGTGCTCACAATGAGGTTTCTTCTAAAGGTTATTTTTCTGCTTTCTTCTGTTAGCAAAGCCGTTGCTGCTACAGATTGAATGCATTTGGGCCATCCACAGGTTCCTGGGTTAAGGATTTTTGATAGGAAGTCTACTGGTTTTCAGTGGCTTCAGTGCTTTCGGGCTACGCCCTTGTTTACACTGACGACAAAATGGTATTGGAGTGTTATGGGGTCACAGAGAAGACCTTCAATTATCAATTATAGGTTTTAAATTTACCCTGGCTTTTAAAGAAATAGGGTACACTTTTTTCTTTACTACTTCTATCTTTCTCTTTCTCTCTTTCTCCTTTCTGTCTTTGTAGATGGATTTTGGAAACACAGTGGAAGGATGTTCGCTTGTTGCCCCCATTTGCCACTATAGGACTATGAGTCTCCCTTTTATTTACTCAATTTGCTTTTATCCTGATCTATTATGTTGTTGTAGACCCAGTTCCAGTTGTTACAGTACTGGGTTATCAGTTCTAAGGCCCTGGCAAGGGTGGTGTGGAACAGGTCCCACATAACTGCCCATGTCGAGAGCTGTATGCCTAAATTGGGAGGGACACCAGAGACAAGACTCCCTGGGTTCATAGCCTAGGGGCCTAAGGACGCAGCGTAGAGCTTCCTTAGATCCCTTTGGAGATACTAATACTTGGGAGAGGAAGTGAAAATCTGAAGCATTTGTATCTAGGAGGCAGGGATTCAGAGATACTTTGGAGGAAGTAGATTCAGAGGTAAGGAGAATTTTGGGGCTACACTTTCAAGAAAGTTGTGGTCAGGACCCAGGAGGTATGGGTCAGAAGGAAAGATGGGGCGCACACATGGGCGACTGTTGAGTAGAGACTTCTGGCTGTGCCATGATCTCAACTGGCTAATGCCGGGAGTTTGGGATGACAGCTTTCTGCCTCTAGTCAGCCCTCGGCTTCCCCAGGGAAATTGAAAGTGGAAGCTGGTTCCAAGCAGACCAACGTTCCCAACCCAGAAGGGCTGGGGGTTGTTAGAAAGCCCTTCCCCAAACAGCCTCACACTTGAGTCTTAAGTCTGGTGGCTGCCCTAATCGTTTTTAACTGTCTGACAGGTGCCCAGTATTTTCCTCCAATTCTAAGGAAGGATAGGACAGAATAGCAAGTGAAAGCACTTTGGAGGTCCCTTCATGGTTGCCAAAGTGTTACCAGGGGGTCCTTGTTCTTAGAGCTCCCAAGATGGTGGCAGGCCGCTTCCATGATGGCAGCAAGCCTCTTGTTCTCTGACCTGGGGTTCTTGGCCTCATGGATACCAAGGAATGGAATCTTGGGCCATGCGTTGAGTGTTATAGCTCTATTCAGCCCGATTAGGATGAACCCCAGGCACTTAGCCTGCGCAGGAACAATGGCAAGCCTCTAGCCCGATTGGGAGCAGCAATGGACACCGCCTCACTGGATCAGAAGTGCAGCGGATCCACCCCTGCCGGATCCAGAGGGGTGGAAGTCAGCTGCGGGTCTGCAATGGCGGCAAACAGTGGTGGACAGCGAGCAAAAGCTAGAGCCATAAAAAACACAGACCAGAAGAGTGTGCAGTTGCAAGATTTAATAGAGTGAAAACAGAGCTCCCATAAAATGGGAGGGGACACAAAGGGGGTTGCCCTTCATTCTGTTTTTCATAAGGACTGTACTAATTTACATTCCCACCAACAGTGAATAAGGGTTCCATTTTTTGCACATCCTTGCCAACACGTCTTATCTTCTGTGTTTTTGATAATAGCCATTCTAATAGGCATGAAGTGATATCTCATTGTGGTTTTAATTTGCATTTCCCTGATGATTTGTGATGTTGAATATTTTTTTCATACACCTACTAGCCATTTGTATGTCTTCATTTGAGAAATTCTATTCAAGTCTTCTGACCAGCTTTTAATTAGGTTATTTGCTTTCTTACTATTGAGTTGTTTCAATTCCTTATATATTTTGGGTATTAACCCCTTGTCAGATGTTTGGTTTGCAAATATATTTTCTCATTCTGCAGGTTGTCTCTTTACTCTGTTCATTGTTTTTGTAGTTATGCAGAAGCTTTGTAGTTTGATGTAATCCCAGTTGTCCAATTTTGCTTTTGTTGCTTGTCATTTGGGGATATACCCATAACTGATCTTAGCCAAAAGCCTGAGAAGTGATTTGGGTCATATTAAAAAATATCATTGCCAAGACCAATATCATGGAGCTTTTTTTCTAGGTTTTCTTCTGGTAGGTTTATAGTTTCAGGTCTTATGTTTAAGTCTTTAATCCATTTTGAGTTGACTTTTGTACAAAGTGTGAGATGAGGGTCTAGTTAAATTTTTTTTTTTTGTAAATTGACAAATTATAGTTGTATATATTTATGTGGTACAAAGCAATGTTTTTGTTTATTAATACAATGTGGAATAATTAAATCTAGGTTGATATTAGATCAATAAAATTGACATCCATCACTTTAAATACTTATTTTTTTCATGAAACATTTGAAGTTTACTGTTTTAGTGATTTTGAATTGCACAGTACACTAGAATTAACTATATACATCATGCTGATGTAATAGATTTCAAAAAACAAAAACTTATTCTTCCTGTTCAACTGAGGCTTTGTACCTTTTGACAGTCATCTCCCATTCACCCAAACCCCCAGCTTCTGGTAGCCATCATTCTACTCTCTGCTTCTGTAAATTTGATTGCTTTAGATTCCACATACAAGTGAGAACCTATGGTATTTGTGTGTCTTTGTGTGTCTGGCTTATTTCGCTTAGCACAGTGTTCTCCAGTTCCATCCATGTTGTTGCAGATGACAAAATCTCTTTCTTTTTAGTTTCCTTTATTTTATTTTATTATTTTATTGTATTTTTTGAGACAGGGTCTTCTTGTTCCTTTGCCCTGGCTGGAGTGCAGTGACATGATCACAGCTCACTGCAGCCTTGACCTCCAAAGCTCAACTGTCCTTCTGCCTCAGCCTCCTGAGTAGCTGGGACTACAGATGATTGCCACCACACCCGGCCAATTTTTTTTATTTTTTGTAGAGTTGGGGGTCCCACTATGTTGCCATGCTTGTCTCAAACTCCTGGGCTCAAGTGATCCTTCCCCCTCAGCTTCTCAAAGTGCTGGGATTACAGGTGTGAGCCCCTGCATCTGGCCAGCATTTCCTTTTAGTGTTCTATTGTGTACATATACTACATTTTCTCTGTGCATTAATCTATCAGTGGACTCTTAGGTTGGTTCCATAACTGCCAAGTGAATAATAGTGCAATGAACATGGGAGTGCAGACATCTCTTCGACATAAGATTTCAGATCTTTTGGGTTAATACCCAGAAGTGGGATTGCTGGATCATATGGTAATTCTATTTTTAGTTTTTTGAAGAACCTCCATACCGTTTTTCATAATGGCCGCAATAATTTTTATCTCCAGCAGGAGCATACAAGGTTTATATTTTCTCCACATTCTCACCAACACTTATCTTTTGTCTTTTAATAATAGCCATCCTGACAAGTGTGACATGATAGCTCATTGTGGTTTTAATTTGCATTTCCCTAATGATTAGTGATGTTGAGCATTTGTCAATACACCTATTTGCCTTCTTTTAAGAAATATCTATTTCTTTTAGGATATATCTTCTTTTGAGAAATGTCCATTCAGGTCCCTTGCCCATTTTTTTTTCTTTTGATTTACTTGTGTTGTTTTCTTCAAAGGCATGATCATTAACTTTTGCCATTTTTCAACCCAATTATTTGTTTTCTTTTTAGAGTTATTTGAGTTCCTTATATATTTTAGATATTAACTATTTTTTCAAATGTATGAAGGTCTAATGTAATTATTCTGTCAGTACATAGCCGGTTGTCCCAGCAGCATTTATTGAAGAGACTGTCCCTTCCCCATTGTTTGTTCTTAGCACCTTTGTCAAAAATTAAGTGACTGTAAATGTATGGATTTATTTCTGAGCTCTCTGTTCTATTCCATTGGTCTGTGTGTCTGCTATTATGTCAGTACCATGCTGTTTTGATTACTATAGATTTGTAGTAGATTTTGAAATCAGGTAATGTGATACCTGAAGCTTTGATCTTTTTGACCAGGACTGCTTTGGCTATCAGGGTCTTTTGTGGTTCCAAGCAAATTTTAGGATTGTTTTTATATTTCTGTGAAAAATGTCATTGGAATTTTCACAATGATTGCATTCAATCTGTAGATCACCTTGGGTAGTATGGACATTTTAACAATATTCTTCTAATCCATGAACACAAAATGTTTGTGCCTTCTTCAATCTTTGTCATCAATGTTATTCCTACACATTTTTTTTTTTTTTGGTAACTATTGTAGTTGGGATTGTTTTCTTGATTTCTTTTTCAGGTAGTTCATTGTTAGAACATGGAAATGCTACTTTTTTTATTGTTATTGATTTTGTTTCCTGCAACTTTGCTGAAATTGTTTATTAGTGCCAACATTTTTGGTAGAGTCTTTAGAGTTTTCATGTCATCTGCAAACAGAGACAGTTTAACTTCTTCCTGTCCAATTTGAGGGCCTTTTTTTTTTTTAAGGAAAATATTTGTGTCTTTTTATTTTCCTTTCCTTTTATTTTTGGTTGACATGTAATAATTGTAGATATTTATAGGATACAAAGTGATATTTTGATACATCTGTGTAATGATCAAATTAGAGTAATTAGCATATCCATCACCTCAAACTCTTATTATTTCTTTGTTAGAAACCTTCAAAATCCTTTCGTCTAGCTTTTTGAAAATATACAATAAATTATTAACTCTAATCACCCTGCAGTACTATATAAAACTAGAACTTATCTAGTGTTATGCTATCTAGCTGTAATTTAGTATTCTTTAACCTACCTCTCTATCCTCCCCTCCCCCATTCCTTACCCAGCCTCTGATAACTACAATTTTACTCTCTACTTCTATGAGCTCAACCTTTTTTTTTTTAGCTCCCATGTATGAGTAAGAACATGTGATGTTTATCTTATTATGCCTGACTTATTTCACTTAACATGATATCATCCAGGCTTATTCATGTTCCCACAAATGACAAGATTTCATTCTTTTTTATGGCCAAATAGTATTCCACTGTACATACATATGACATTTTAAAAATCCATTCATTCGTTTATGGACATTTGGTTTGACTCCATATCTTTGCTATTGTAATAACAATAAACATGGGCATGCAGATTTTCTCTTCAATATACTGATTTCCTTTCATTTGAATAAATATTCTGTGGCATTGCTGGATCATATGATAGCTGTAATTTTATTTTTTTGAAAAACCTCCATACTGTTTTTCATAATGATTCTACAAATTTACATTTCCACCAAGAGTATATAAAAGTTCCATTTTCTCCACATCCTTTCCAATATTTGTTATTTTTAAATGTTTTTTTAACATAGCCATTTTAACTGGAGTAGGATGATGTCTCATTCTGGTTTTGATTTGCATTTCCCTGATGATTACTGGTGTTGAGAATTTCTTTATATATGTGTTGGTAATTTATATATCTTCTTTTGAGAAATGTCTATTCAGATCCTTTATCTACTTTTTAATGGGATTATTTGGGGTTTTTTTTGCTCTTGAGTTGTTTCAGTTTCTTATATATTATGGATATTAGTCCCTTGTCACATAAATAGTTTGCAAATATTTTTTTCTCATTGTATACATTGTCTCTTCACTCTGCTATTTCCTTTCTTGTGCAGAAGCTTTTTAGTTTGATATAGTCCTATTTATCTATTTTGTTTTACTGGCCTATGCTTTTGAAGTATTGCCCATAAAATCTTTGCCTACACCAATGTCCTAAAGCATTTCCTCTGTTTTCTCCTAGTATAATAGTTTTATAGTTTTGGGCCCTTTGTATGCCTTTCATGTCTTTCTCTTGGCTAATTGTTTTGGCTAGGACTTCCAGTACTATGTTGAACAGGATTGGTGACAGTGAGCTCCCTTGTATTGCTCTCTTTTTTTTTCTTTTTTTCTTTTTATTTATTTTTTATTTTTTTTTTCCAGTCAGGGTCTCACTTTGTCACTCAGGCTGGAATGCAGCATTGCGATCTTAGCTCATTGCAACCTCTGCCTCCTGGATTCAGGCAATCCTTCCACCTCACCCTTTTTAGTAGTTGGGACTACAGGCATGTGCCACCATGCCCTGATAATTTTTGTACTTTTTGGTAGAGACAGGGTTTCACCATGTTGGCCAGGCTGGTCTCAAACTCCGGACCTCAAGTGATCCGCCTGCCTCTGCCTCCCAAAGTGCTGGGATTACAGGTGTGAGCCATTGCGTCTGGCCCTTGTATTGTTCTTGATCTTAGAGGAAAAGCTTTCATCTTTTCACTATTGATGAAAGCTATGGACTTTCATCAATATGATGTTAGCTATGGGCCTGTCATATGTGACCTCTATTACATTGAGGTACATTCCTTTTATAAATAATTTGTGGAAAGTTTTTATTATGAAAGGATGTTGAATTTTGTTCAGTATCTTTTCTGCATCTATTGAGATTATCATATGGGTTTGTCTTTTATTCTGTTAAAGTTGTGTATTACATTTATTGATTTAAATATGTTGAACCATCCTTGCATCCCAGTGATAAATCTCACTTGGTTGTAGTGAATTATCCTTTTAATGTGCTGTTGAATTTTGTTTGTTAGTATTTTGTTGAGGATTTTTGCATGTTTGTTCATCAAGGATATTGGCCTGTAATTTTCTCTTCTTACAGCAGTGCTCTTGTCTGGCTTTGGTATCAGGATAATGCTGGCCTTTCTTTCTTTCTTTTTTTTTTTAGACAGAGTTTTGCTCTTGTTGCCAGTCTGGAGTGTGATGGCATGATCTCAGCTCACTGCAACCTCTGCCTCCTAGGTTCAAGTGATTCTCCTGCCTTAGCCTCCCAAGTAGCTGGGATTACAGGCATGCACCACCACACCTGGCTAATTTTTGTATTTTTAGTAGGACAGTGTTTCACCATGTTGGCCAGGCTGGTTTCGAACTCCTGATCTCAGATGATCCACTCACTTTGGGCTCCCAAAGTGCTAGGATTAAAGGAGTGAGCCACCACACCCAGCCAATGCTGGCCTTTCTTTGAGTGCTTTAAATATATTGCTACACTATCTTCTTGCTTGCATAGTATCTGACAGGAAATCTAAGTCATTTTTATTATTGTTTCTCTTTATGTGAAGTGTCATTTTTCTCAGGTTTCTTCTAAGATTCTCCTTTTATCTCTAGTTTTAAGCAATTTGATTATGGTGTATCCCCATGTTCTCATGTTTTCTTTCTTGTGCTTGGAGTCTATTGAGTTTTTTGGATTTATGAACTTATAGTTTTTTTTCAGATTTGGAACTATTTCAGCTATGATTTCTTCAAATATTTTGCAACTCCCTCCTTGCCTTCTTTCCTTTAGCAACTCCCATTACACATTACACACATATTTGGCTGCTTGAAGTTGTCCCATGGTTCAGTGATGCTTTATTTATTTTTTTCTTGGTCTTTTTTTTTTTTAATCTTTTGTGCTTCGTTTTGGATAGTTTCTATTGCTATGTCTCCAAGTTCATTTATCTTTCCTTCTGTGATGTCTAATCTGATGTTTATCCCATCCAGTATGTTTTTCATTTCATACCTTTTAGTTTTCACCCATGGAAGTTCATATTTAAAAACATCTTATGTATCTTTACTTAATTTGTTAAATCTTTCTCTAAACTTTTGAACATATGGGATATGTTCAAATATCATAACTGTGTTATCATAACTGTGTTACTCTTATTAATGCTATAATCTATGTCATTTTAAAAGTATTTTTGATAAATTATTTTTTTCTCCTCAATGTCAGTTTGATTTTTCTGATTCTTTGTATGCCTGGTCATTTTTTTTTAGGTGCACAACATTGTGATTTTTATCTTGAGAGATGCTGTATATTTTTGTTTTATTAAAAATATTCTTCCACTTTTTCTGGAATGTGGTCAGGTTATTGAGAAATAATTGGATACTTTTGGGTCATGCTTTTAGGCTTTGTTTGGCAGGACCGGAGCAACATTTACTCTAGGGTTAATTTTTTCTCACTACTGAGTCAAAATCCTTCGTATTATTAACCTTAGCCCAATGAATTATGAGGTTTTTCTCTCTGGATGATGAAAATAGCTACTATTCCTGGCCCTGTATGAGACGTGGGGTAGTTTGCTATTATCCTTTACCATGGTTTATTCCCTGGTCTCAGGTAGTTTCCTCCCACATGCTTGATCAGTTCTCGACGGAAACCTTGAAGGGGACCCTCTGTAAATCTCAGACACTCACTCTCTACACACTTTCTTCTTTGGTTCTTTGATCTGAGAACTCTAGCCATATTGGCTTACCTGGACTCCCAGCTCCATCTCCTCACCTCAGGGAGACCACTGGGCTCTACCTGTGTTGTCCTCTCTGTGTCATGCATGACCTGGAAACTCTTTTTAAAGAGTAAACTGGGAAATTCTAAAGTTTGCCTCATTTGTTTCCTTCACTCAGAGATCACTGTCCTTTATTGTTTATTTCCACTATCTTGAGAGCTCTAATTTTATATATTTGTCCAGGTTTTGTCCAGATATTTTGACGGTTTTTTTTTTCCAACTTTTATTTTAGATTCAGTGAGTACCTCTGCAGGTTTGTTATCTGGGTATATATTGTGTGATGCTAAGGTTTGGGGTACTAATGATCCTGCCATCCAGCACTGAGCATAGTAAAAACTTGACAGTTTTTCAACCCTTCCCCTACTCCCTCCCTTCCCCCACTAGTAGTCCCCAGTGTCTATTGTTACCATCTCTATGTGCATGAGTAGCCAATCTTTAGCTCCCTCTTATAAGTGAGAACATGTGGTATTTGGTTTTCAGTTCTCGTGTTAATTAGCTTAGGATGTCCAGGTTTTTTTAGGTGTTTTACACAAGAAGGTAAATCCAATTTCTATTACTCCATCTTGGCCGGAAGCATAAGTCCCACACTATTGTTTGTGGTTATTGTTGTTTTTAGAGACAGGATCTCACTCTGCCGCCCAGACTCGTGTGCAGTGGCACGATCATGGCTCACTGCAGTCTCAACCTCCTGGGCTGAAGCAATTCTCTTGCTTCAGCTTCCGGAGGAGCTGGGACTGTGGGCATGCACCATCGTGCCTGGATAATTGTTTTAAATTTTTTTGTAGAGACAGAGTCTGGCTGTGTTGTCCAGGCTGATCTTGAACTCCTTGCCTCAAGTGATCTTCCTGCCTTGACTTCTCAAATTGCTGGGAGTATAGGCCTGAGCCACTGCATCCAGCAGACCACACTATTGTTTTTATACATTTAAAAATATCCCCAGAGGCAAGTGCCAACTGATCTGCTTTCCTGGACTTGAATAACTTTCAAGTTATCTCTCAGGTAGTAATTACCGTTTTTGTTAGTGCTGTGGTTACAAAGTTGAGTACGTTTATCCTCATTCTCTTTTATTTTAACATGAACTTTTATAGTAGGCAATGATTTTGAAGAATGCATATATTGTGGTATAGCAGCTATAGCCTGTGCAATTAAAGAACATGTGCAATTGAAATGTA
Source organism: Pongo pygmaeus (assembly GCF_028885625.2). Taxonomy (NCBI): domain Eukaryota; kingdom Metazoa; phylum Chordata; class Mammalia; order Primates; family Hominidae; genus Pongo; species Pongo pygmaeus. The sequence goes on along the minus strand of NC_072373.2, from coordinate 110,512,054 downwards.
TGATTGGTATATACTTTAGGCAAAGTCAGAGAATACATAAAGACAGATCTTTAATAACATTTTAAAAAGTGAAACTAGATGGTTGTGTTACCGGAAAAGGATCCTGATCCAGACGCCAATAAAGGGTTCTTGAATCTCACACAGAAAGATTCAGGTGATTCCATGAAGTGAAACACCTTTATTAAGAAAGTGAAGGAATAAAGAATGGCTACTCCACAGGCAGAACAGACCCGAGGGCTGCTGGCTGTCTACTTTTATGGTCATTTCCTGATTATATGCTAAATAAGGGTGGATTATTCATGATTTTTCCAGGAAAGGGGTGGGCAATTACCTGAACTGAAGGTTCCTCCCCTTTTTAGAACATATAGGGTAACTTCCTGATGTTGCCATGACATTTATGAACTGTCATGGCACTGGTGGGAGTGTCTTTCAGCATGCTAATACATTATAATTAACATATAATGAGCAGTGAGGACCACCAGAGGTCACTCTCATCACCATCTTGGTTTTGGTGGGTTTTATCTGGCCTCTTTACCACAACCTATTTTATCAGCAAGGTCTTTATGACTTGTATCTTGTGCTGACTTTCCATTTCATCCTGTGACTTAGAATACCTAACCTCCTGGGAATGCAGCCCAGTAGATCTCAGCCTTAGTTTACCCAGCCCCTATTCAAGATAGAGTTGCTCTTGTTCAAATGCCTCTGACAGTCAGATCTTTGAAAGCAGGTTTCATTTTCTCTAAGTCATTGTACTTCCCTTTCCCATAGTGCCCAGCATATATATCCTCAAAAACTATTTTTTGTTTGGCTATAATAGACTTATTGGTAGACCAGGAATATACTTTTTTCATTATTATGATTAATATAACTATTATGGATTGATTGTGTACTATAAGTTAGGCAATCTGCCAGACACTTTGTATACAGTATCTAATTCAATCATCACTATTGCTTCTGTGATGGAACATAAACTCATCAAACTCCTGGCCTGATACCTGCAAATTTTAATATATGCTTTAACTCTTTCAATATGTAACAGTAGCAACCATTGCTTTTATTTCTCTACCTTTACAATTTTAGTCTTTTTTTTTATAGATGAGGAAACCGATTCAGGGAAATTAAATAACAAGCTCAAGATTCTACAACTAGTAACTGGTACTATTGGGATTCCAAACCCAGGTCTGTCTGATTCCAAAACTCAGGCACATTGTATTGCTTTGTCCTCTGTTACCATGAAACACAGCAAAGCTTAGTGATTATTTTCTCTGACAAACTCCTCCATTTAGTCTTTCATTATCTTAGAGGAGAGAATAAAAAGAAAGTTGTTTTAGGGCAAGGTAGTACTATAGGCATCAGGGTTGGTAGAATAATTATGCATCTTGAGTTTTCTGAATTTGCTCAGGGATCAGATTCAAGTCCAGGGTGATTTCCCATGGCTGTTTTATACCTGAAGACCAGAAAAAGATTATGTTCAGTAAGCACAATTGACTAAAAATATGCCCGAATCCCTTGTTTCCTTTAAAATAACCTTGACAAATTTCCATCAATAGAGATGTATTTGCTCCTCAAGCACACCCCAGTTATTTCAGTCCTGACAGCAAACTTGTTTGACTTGGAAACCCTTTACAGAGTTATGCAGGGGCTTCTCTTTGGAAAGGCCTAAACTAGATGAAATATTGAGCTTTGATCTCAAATAATTTTCTAAATAGTATCATGGTATAAGCTGAAAAAGAGAGAATAAATTTATATTGCACATGTTACAATTTCCTACATGTTGCTTCCCTACAAGCAGTAAGCCAGATTTCATATTACTTGGGGTTGGGTCTGAGCAGGGAGGGCCATGAGCAGGGGGCCTATCAGTGAAGGAAGTCAAGGTACATGAGCCCAGATTGTCCTCATAAGGAGAAAAGCAGCCTGGATTCATAGACAGGGCCCAGAGTTGATCTGAATTACCTTCAGTTTCAGTCAAGATTTAGCATCAGGTCATTGGTGCCTATCACTGTGGCAATGAGGGATTATTTTTATTCAGTATTTTGTGTTGGTGCAAAGGCTTTCAGTCATTAATCATTTAACTCTTGTTCCCATGAGACTTTTGTAAAGTAAATGGGAAAGAAATAACCCAATTCTTATTTTACAGATAGAGAAATAGAAGCCATGTTGTTTGTGGAGGTTACACACTGAAAGAGCTAAAGCCATGCATTAGAATTCAGGGAAACCAGGCCAGGAGACTGATGAGTTTTTGTTCCACCACAGAACTGAGGTTTTCTGTTTTTGCATTAAATGGACTTGCTTATTTTTCATTTTGAAAGCAACATGATAGATACTGAGGTGTGCTGAAGAAAAAATCAGACCTCACCTCCTTACATTATATAGTCTGAAAATTCTGCTGAGTTCCCACAAAGTTTTTGGAATCCAAACGTGCATTTAAGTTTAAGTAGTAAAGATTTTAAAGCATTGCTGATCTTGATTTCTAATAAGAAAGAGAATACTGTATACGCAAATACATACAGTGTGGCTGTGAATAGCTAGTAATCAGTTACAAAGGAAGAGGATGGCATGGGGACTTGCCGCCTGGAATTAATCTGGTGGGCTTCCTGGAGGGAGTGTGTTTTGAATTTCAATTTAAAAAAATATTTCAAAGATCCTTCGGGCAAGATGAAATGTTTTTCCTGGTTCTTTCTATTAAGTGTAAACACTACATAAAACTTGGTAAATATCACAAGAAAGAGAAATTGCCAGAGGGGTCCACAAGGACATATTTCAGAATAATGGAAAATAAATGAAGAAAAGTTTTCTGACAGTGAGTTCTTTCAGATCCGTTCATAATGAGGTATTTCAGGGGGCAGATGGGTAGAATAGTAGAGAGAATGGTCTTAGTGGAAGCCATTTGAATCAGACTGAATAAAGCAGAGAAAGTTCAAGTTTGGAATCAACATAGAGCTATGGGGACAGGGAAATACAATTAGGGCTAGAGCTAGCTCACCTCCTTTGACATAAGACAGATACTGCATTCAAATACATTTAGAAGCTATATGACTGAAAGTCACAGCTTCTGTATTTGTAAAATAGTATAAACAAGGCCTACCTTATAAGCTGAGGAGTAAAATTTTTAAGTCTGAAAAATGCTTAGAAGAAAATATGGCACCAAAGGCAAATCCAGGTTATACAGGGTTTGAAGCTTATGTAATATTGGAGGCCTTCTTTAAGAAAAAGAATACACAACTCTGGATATAAAATTAGATAGTAAAGTGAATATATTTTACAGTAAGAAATCATAACAAATCAGCTGGGCTCGGTGGCTTACACCTGTAATCCCAGCACTTTGGGAGGCTTAGGTGGGTGGATCGACTGAGGTCAGGAGTTCAGGACTAGCCTGGCCAACACAGTGAAACCCTGTCCCTAATAAAAATACAAAAAATTAGCCAGCTGTGGTGGTGAGCAACTGTAATCCCAGCTACTTGGGAGACTGAGGCAGGAGAATCACTTGAACCTGGGAGGCGGAGGTTGCAGTGAACAGTGAGCTAAGATTGCATCATTGCACTCCAGCCTGGGCAACAAGAAAGAAACTCCATCTCAAAAAAATAATAAATAAATAAAATAAATAAATAATAAATCACTAATTCAAAAAGAAAGCTGACAAATATTACAAAAATCACAAAATCCAGGAGAACAACATGCTGCTTTTATTAATTAACTGTCTGAAATATTTCTATTACATGTATTATATACTATATATGTTACTCATATCTAATTATATATATTATATTACATATTATATAATATATAAGAATATAATTTTATTATATATGATAATATATAATTAGATATAATATATAAATATGCAATATTACATGTGATACATAATAAATATATAAAATATAAAATTATTTAATATAAAATAAATATATAATATATTACATATAATATATAATAATATAATTCTATTATATTTAGCAATATATAATTAGATAATATATGAATATGTAATATATTCTATTATGTGGAATATATATAATTCTAATATGTATAATATAGTTATACAGATTCTGATTGCTTCTTTATATGACAATTTTGTAATACCATATTGTATAGAGAGAATAGAAACATAGTTCAACTTTCCTTTAGTATGATTATTAAAATTTGTGTTTTATTGTTGATAGTTTAGGGAAATTTTTTTCAATACCACATTTTGTTGCTTGCAACATCATGTAAAATTTTACAATTGTCAAATTTGGGAAAACTTTTATCAAGATTTTACATGTAAGAGTTGTAAGATTTAGATAACATTTCTATGACTAGTTTCTGGCTCTGTACATTTCAAATCTTATTTCTCCTCCACTGTTCTCCTAATTTCAGGGCTGGGCATTGTAGGATGTGTTCACATAACATCAGAATTCAACATAGGATCAGCATCATAGGATGCTGGTCATCCCAACATGATGTCCCTTAGTCACCCAGCTCACTGGTGAGCAGTTGATGATAGAAGTGTTTATGGAATCCATTTGTACAATCAAGTGGTTAGCAGTCAGCTCTACACAAAAATGATGCCAACCATGTAATATATTTCATTCCACTCAAGCTAAGTATATCTTCAACCCAACTCTGATGCCACTGTACACGAAGGGAAATGTGACAGAGGGGAAATCAGGGCAGTATTGACTAATTGGTGTTATATACTTTAATTTCATAAACTTTATGAAAACATACAGCCATGCCTACATATTGATAAAGGCCCTACAAGGAACTTGGGAGAAGCTCATGGCATTAGCTTTAGGGTCAACTGCCTCTACATGTCATATCAGTGTGCTGAACAGTTCTTTCTCTCCAGATGGGCAATCCTTGCTCAGCATGAGCAAGATGGTGGTCATGATTTGGGGTCAGGCATTCAGGAGACCCCCGAATGCATCATCTCATCCAACCACAGAGATGAGATATGTCTCCTTCAGCAGTGGTGAATATAAATAAAATTGAGTTGTGGGGCTCTAAAGGTTCATATAAGGAGACCCTTTATACCCTTTTTGTTTTGCTGTACATTCTTTTCCCAACACTGACTGGTTAAAATTTGAGTTCAAAACTACTCTTTGAAATTGTTGTGATTTACCTGGCTCTGAACTCTTTCATCTTTCCGAAAATCTCTTGTAGGATTGCTATTATCCCCTTCCCCCCACATGAAAAAATGGTAGAGGTCAGCTGGTAAGCTGGTCAAACCTAACTCAGGGCCACTCCACATTGTCCTAGGCAGAGATACTTTTGGGGCTGATGCAAGCAGCAGTTGGGAAACAGGGGCCTAGTGATGTGGTGGTCATTCTAGAAATGCAACCCCTCAGAAACGTGCTGCCCAGACTTTTGGATGAAGGGTAAAACAAATAAAGCTGCCGCCTATTGGAACGTATGCTGGCTCCTTCCACATCTGCAGGACATTTAGCCCCTTGCATCTGGTAGTGTTTGTGCAAATATAATTCCATATTCACTAATAATTCCTGGGGCTAAAGGCCCCCCCTTGGGTAACCTTGTTAATATTCTCTCAAGGCCTGGTGTGAACGCCTCATAGCATTTTGATTAGAATTCAATCTTGTGTTTTTTTCCCTCTCAGGCTCTTTCTTCCTCTCTCCTCTCATGCTTTTCTGGCCCCTGATTTCCTGGCCACCCACATCAGGAGACATTCTCCCTCCCTTCCACTCTCCATTCTCAGTTTCAAGGAATTTCCTTGTGTCAAAGGCAAAGTGTGATTGACATATTTTTCCCCTCTTAAGAGCAGTCATCTCAGTGTTTGATTTAACCATCTCCTTATGGGGCTTACAGTCATTATTACCTGGGTAAAAGAGACCTCCTGCTCACCCTTAAGCACTAGCCTCAGACCTTGCAACTGGCACTTTTATAGACTTTTAAATTGCTGTTTTCCTTCCCTGTATTTTTTTAACCTTTTATTGTGGGGGGGTTACGGGGGCACTAACACTTGATTCCCTGGTGAGTAGTACCTTGAGCTTTAAAGATTTTTAGTTATCTGCAAACAGGTAGATCAGCTGCCTCCTGCCAGTGCTCTCTATCTGCCAAGAAAGGCATTTACTGTTCTTCAGATCTGTGGATAAGAATGGACACCATAATGAGTTCTCTAGTTTTGAATTCACCAACTCTGGGCAAGTTGTAAAGTTGTGCTTCTTTGGTTCCTTAGTCTTACTTGACCAGCTTATTTGTCTCTCAGGAAGAGAAAATAGAAAGCAAAAACAAAAGCAAACTAGCCACAGCATAAGGAATTATATTTACGTCCAAGAAGAATTTCTTGGGAGTGAAGGTTCTTCATGCTGGAGTGTGGGATTCTGGAATGTATGTGCTCTCTTTCAGGGTCTGTAAAACAGGCCACCTTATCATTGCATTACTACGGGTTTCTGCCTGAAGGGAATTAACTAGGTGACCTTGGAAGGTCACTCGCAGCTTTTTAATTCAGAAGCAATTCTCATCTTTTCTGCGAAGAGCTCCACTTCTCACAGTGTTAGAGCAGACCCTGTCGTAAGGAAATTACTCCTGTCTTTCCAGAAGCAGCCTGAGTCACATCTCACTGATTTACTTTCATGAATCTACATCTTCTGCTGCTGATTATGATATATTGCCTACTAAAAGCTCCCAACTGCAAGCAGCTCTATTGTAGTGCAATAGTTAACTTCCTAAGAAACTTCGTGTGACCCCACCCCCAAATCCCATTGTTTCAGAAGACAACAAAGTGCTAGAAGATAGAGGCTTGGATTTACAATAATAATTTTTTTCCCAGCTGGAATTTCAGCAATAGAGGTAGCTTTAATAAAAAGCTGTAAGTCAACAACAAGAAAAACTTCAGAAACATTATAAATACATGGAAATTAAACAACATGCCAACCAATGGGTTAATAAAGAAATAAAAAGGGAAATTAAAAAAATTTCTTGAGATGAATGAGAATGGAAATACATCATACCAAAACCTGTGGAGCACAGCAAAAGTAGTTCTAAAGGGAAGTTTATAGTAATAAATGCCCGTATCAAAGAAGAAAGATTTCTAATAAAAAACCTAATGATGCACCTCAGGGAACTAGAGAAACAATAACAAACTAAACCCAAGATTGGTAGAAGGAAAGAAATACTAAAGCTCAGAGCAGAAATAAATCAGAGACTAAAAAAATAATAAATGAAAGGATCAATAAAATGAAGTTTTGTTTTTTGAAAAGATAAAATAGATAAACTTTTAGCTAGACTAAGAAAAAATATTAAATAAAATCAGAGATGAAAAAGGATACAATTCATACCACAGAAATTAAAAAGATTATAAGACAGTATTATGAACAGCAATCATACACCAACAAATCTGATAACATACAAGAAATGGATCAATTCCTGGAAGCATACAACCTACCATGATTAAATAAAAAAAATAGAAATATGAACACAGCGATAAGTAGTAAGTAAATTGAGTCAGGAATAAAACGTTTTCCATCAAAGAAAAAACCAAGACCTAAGAACTTCACTGCTGAATTCTACCAAACACTTAAAGAACTAATACCAACCCTCGACCTTTTCAGACAGCTAAAGAGGAGAAGGAGGGAATACTTCTACACTCATTTTATGAGGCCAGCATTACTCTAATTCCAAAATCAGACACGGTCACAACAATTTACTCTAATTCCAAAATCAGACAAGGTCACAACAAAGAAAGAAAACTACAGGCCTATATCTCTGATGAACATAGATGCAAAATTCCCAAAATGATACTGGCAAATCAGACTTAGCAACCTATTCAAAATATCATTCACTGGCATGAAGCCAGGAGGCGGAGCTTACAGTGAGCCGAGATAGTGCCACTGCATTCCAGCCTGGGTGACAGAGTGAGACTACATCTCAAAAAAAAAAAAAAAAAAAAATCATTCACTATGATCAAGTGGAATTCATTCCAGGGATGCAAGGATGGTTGAACATCCACAAATCAATAAATTTGATATACCACATTAACTGAAAGAAAGACAAAACCCGTATAGTTATTTCTATAGATGCAGAAAATTCATTTGACAAAACTCAACATTCCTTCATGATAAAAACTCTCAACAAATTATATATAAAAGGAATGTACCTCAGCACAAAAAAAGGCCATATATGAAAAATCCACAGCTAACATCATACTGAATGGGGAAAAGCTGAAAGCTTTCCCTCTAAGATCAGGAAAAAGACAGGGATGCCCACTTTTTACCACTTCTATGTAACATAATGTTGAAGGACAACATAGTCCTAGCCAGAGCAATTAGACAAGAGAAAGAAATAAAAGGCATCCAAATTAAAAAGGAGAAAGTCAGATTGTCACTGTTTGCAGATGACATGATCTTATATATAGAAAATCCTAAAGACGCTACCAAAATAAAACCTATTAGAACTGATAAATTCAGTAAACTTGCAAGGTAAAAATAATCAACTGCATTTCTATATAGTAATAGTGAAGTATCTGAAAAAGAAATCCAGAAAACAGTTTCATTTACAATAATATAAAAAAAGGAAGATACCTAGGAATGAACTTAACTAAGGCAATGAAAAAATCCTTGAGATACTGGTGAAAGAATTGAAGAACACACAAATAATTGGAAAGATATCTTGTGTTCATGGATTGAAAGAATTAATGTTGTTAAAATGGCCATACTACCCAAAGTTATCTACAGATTTATTGTAATCCCTATACAAATGCCAATGACATTTTTTTACAGAAATAGGAAAAAAAAATCCTAGAATTCTTTTGGAACTACAAAAGACCCTGAATAACCAAAGCAATCCTGAGCAAAAACAACAAAGCTAGAGGCATCATGCTAACTGACTTCAAAATATACTACAAAGCTAGGCCAGGCAAGGTGGCTCTTGCCTGTAATTCCAGCACTTTAGGAGGCCAAGGCAGGGGAATCACTTGAGCCCAGGAGTTTAAGGCCAGCCTGGGCAACATAGCAACACCCCATCTCATTATATATATGTGTGTGTGTGTGTGTGTGTGTGTGTGTGTGTGTTACAAATGTATTTTATTTTATATATGTGTGTGTATATATGTATACATAGTATATATATATTTATATATGTGTGTATATATATACACACGTATATGTATATACACACATATATACACACGTATATGTATATACACACATATATACACGTATATGTATATACACACATATATACACGTATATGTATATACACACACATATACACACGTATATGTATATACACACATATATACACACGTATATGTATATACATATATACACACGTATATGTATATATATACATATATACACACGTATATGTATATATATACATATATACATATAAACACACACATATATAAAATGTGTATATATATATACACACACATATAAAAAATATGTATACACACACACACACACACACACACACACACAGAGACACCACAAAGCTATAGTAACCAAAACAACATGGTACTGTCATAAAAATGGACATATAAACCAGGGGAACAGAATAGAGATTCCAGAAAAAATTCATGCACTTTAGCCAGCTAAACTTCAATAAACAATGCTAGGGAAATTGGATATTCACATGCAGAAGAATAAGGTGTATAAGGTGTGGAGGAGACTAGGCCTCCATACCTTATACAAAAATTAACGCAAGATGGATTAAAGACTTAAACGTAAGAACTAAACCCATAAAAACCCTAGAAGAAAACCTAGGCAACACCATTCAGGACATAGGCATGGGCAAAGACTTCATGACTAAAACACCAAAAGTTATTGCAACAAAAGCCAAAACTGACCAATGGAATCTAATTAAACAAAAGAGCTTCTGCTCAGCAAAAGAAACTATCATCAGAGTGAACAGGCAACCTACCGAATGGGAGAAAATTTTTGCAATCTATCCATCTGACAAAGGGCTAATATCCAGAATTTACAAAGAACTTAAACAAATTTACAAGAAAAAAACAACCCCATCAAAAAGTGGGCGAAAGATATGAACAGACACTTCTCAAAAGAAGACATTTATACAGTCAACAAACATATGAAAAAAAGCTCATCCTCACTGGCCATTAGAGACATGTGAATCAAAACCACAATGAGATACCATCTCATGCCAGTTAGAATGGCGATAATTAAAAAGTCAGGAAACAACAAATGCTGGAGAGGATGTGGAGAAATAGGAACACTTTTACACTGTTGGTGGGAGTGTACATTAGTTCAACCATTGTGGAAGACAGTGTGGCGATTCCTCAAGGATCTAGAACCAGATATACCATTTGACCCAGCAATCCTATTACTGTGTATATACCCAAAGGATTATAAATGATTCTACTATAAAGACACATGCACATGTATGTTTATTGTGGCACTGTTCACAATAGCAAAGACTTGGAACCAACCCAAATGCCCATCAATGATAGACTGGATAAAGAAAATGTGGCACATATACACCATGGAACACTATGCAGCCATAAAAAAGAATGAGTTCATGTCCTTTGCAGGGACATAGATGAAGCTGGAAACCATCATTCTCAGCAAACTAACACAAGAACAGAAAACCAAACACCGCATCTTCTCACTCATAAGTGGGAGTTGAACAATGAAAACACATGGACACAGGATGGGGAACATCACACACTGAGACCTGATAGGGGGTGGGGACTGGGGAGGGATAGCATTAGGAGAAATACCTAATATGGATGACAGGTTGATGAGTGCAGCAAACCACCATGGCACATGTATGCCTACGTAACAAACCTGCATGTTCTGCACATATATCCCAGAACTTAAAGTATAATACAAAAATTTAAAAAAATAATAAAAAGAATTTTCAAAGCCTGTCTTCATGTAGAATCCCTTCTTTTCCTAAATGTTTTGATTGATGTCTAGAACCTTCGTTAGTGAGTTAATCATGGTAACCAATATTGCATATCTCAGTTCATGTAGGTATAGGCTGGAATTTTTGTTGTTGTTTGTTGTTTATCATATTTTTGATTCAGGGAATACATGTGCAGGTTTGTTAGATGGATGCACAGTGGTGAGGTTTGGATTTCTATTGAACCCATTACCCAAATAGTGAATATTTTACCCAATAGGCAATTTTTCAACCCTCAGTCCCCTCCCACCATACCCACTTTTGGAGCATCCAGTTAGACTTATTTCCATCTTTATGTCCATGTATACCCTTCATTTAGCTACCATTTATAAGTGAGAACATTTGATTTTCTATTTCTGGGTTATTTCACTAAGAATAATTGTCTCCAGCTCCATCCTTTTTGTTGCAAAAGACACGATTTTATTCTTTCTTAATGGCTACATAGTATTCTATGGTATATATATACCCCATTTTCTTTATCCAGTAAACCATTGATGTATACTTAGGTTGATTCCATGAATTTACTATTGTGAGTAGTGCTGTGATGAACATATGAATGCAGGTAACTTTTTGATAAAACAATTTCTTTTCCTTTGGATAGTTACACAGCAGTTGGATTGCTGAATTGAATGGTAGTTCTGTTTTTAGCTCTTTGAGAAATCTCCATACTGTTTTTCCACAGGAGTTGAACTAAATTTACATGCCTACCAGCAATGTATAAATGTTTCATTTTCTCTATATCCTTGATAGACTGGAATTTTTAGAGGAGCAGATTTAACATATCTATTTCCTTTTATTAAATAGCATTTCTACAGTATTTCTTAGTTTAAGACAGTGAGATCAACATTGTTAGGTGATTACCATTACTAAGTTTAATACCTACACCATTACTTTCTAATGGTGGGGCCAGTAGAAATAATTTTTCAAATGAGAAGTTACGTTGAAATCTAAAAATATGAATATGATGTAATCAGCATGGGTTGGGGACCAAAGTCTAGCCCATTGGTCTCTCTCTGGTCTTGGAGGCACTCTGATTCACTTCATGAAACTAGAGAGTTCCATGAAATATGCATTGAAAATCACCATGCTCACTCATTGTTCACTTTAAAAAGGTGGAGCCTGGTCTAAAATGCATGCATCCACATTTTCTTAACCAACTCTTTCTTTACAAAACAAATACTTCTGAAATATATTCTTTATTTCCTGTCACTCAAATAATCCCCTGGCCTCACCTGTCTATGGTTATAAATGAAGTCATATACATGGTTCAGCACAGCTTACTGACCTTGTAACCCTCACTTGTGGGACAGCAAGACCCCAGCCCCACTTTTGAGGTATTCTTACTGCTGATATTTCCCAGGGAGTCTCTAGGATGTTTCTTGCTTGTGTCCCCCCCACCAGTTGTGATGACTCAGACACATTGCCTATGAGCATGAAGTGGTTCTGTTGCTCCAGAAAGCTCTCTGTGGTTCTCTCTGTGGGCCAGTGCTCCCTGAGGTCACTGCAGACACACCATACTTGCCTCTGAGTGCTGCTCTCTCCTTTGCCCAAGAGTGGACATGGACACTTTCTTTAATACCCCACAGCACAACCAATAACTCTGTTATTGGTTATTGGTTATAGGTTATAACAGCTAATATCACTTTTTTGGTACAGCCTCAGGTATCACCGAAAGGAAGCATATAACAAAATTATCCTTCAGCTGGCAACTACATATCCTTATGGGCTTTTCTCTAGGCTACATTTTTGCCCAACTGTTGCAGAAAATACTTTCCCCCCAATATTTATCCTCTCCTTCTTTAGTTGCAGAAAAACAATTTTATTCAAGATGGTGATGAACCAGCCTATAAGGATGTCTTTCCCAGCCTCTCTTACAGCTAGATATGGTCACAAGACTAAGTTCTGGCTAATACAACAGAAAAAACTGGGAGATGCCTCCTTTTTGTCTTTTCTGCTGCCCAAAAAAGGATGTGATGACAGAGGTTACATGAGATGGAACATGAGATGGTCTTGAGGCTGGAAGTAGCTGCCAAGGTTGGCAGAGAGAGAGGAGATGGAGTTCCCGATTACCTAGTGAAGCTACCACAGTATCCCTGGACTTTTTTGTTTAGGTCACTGTTATTTTGGGGTTTCTGTAATCTGTAGGCAAACCTAATCATGGCACCGTAGCTATGAGCCTGCCTCCTCCCCTTGTTCCATATGGCAGAGTTCAGCTTCTCTCCACCACATGGGAAAGGCCTTTAGCATGTCTGGACTGCTCAGAGCCTCTTCACAAGAGAATTGGGGCCCAGAGAGAAGTAATTCTTTCCTTACCCACAGTCTAAGGCATAGCTGCCAACTTTTCATCTCCTGACCCAGAAGCTGCCTCTTGTCCAGGATAATTGAGAGTTATAATGATTATTCCCTCCAACCCTACTCTCTTCCCACAGGGGAATGGCCTCACCTAATGCTGCCAGTAATAAGCACATCAGGATCAAGTTACAGCCACAGTTCAGTTCCTTCATTTGAAAAATGGAGAAAATTTAAAATAAACATAAACCAAGAATGGTTTTTAAAATATGCTCTTATGTATTAGTTTTGGAATCCCTACCAGAGTGTTTCTTAAATTAATTTTTGGTTCATTTTACCCATATGTGCATTTTCTCATATACACAGCAACACATGGATATGAATCCAGAAATGCACACACAGACTTGTGCATGATTACATATACATACAAATGTAGATTTTTATATATGCGCCCCCATCAATTTGCACATCCTTGAGCATATACTCTGGCAAGTTAATTTGCAAGCCCAAATAAATATGGACTAAGAATTAGTGAATATGAAATAAAAGGAGTGGACTAGATGTAGCAGGTGAAGAGACTGGGCACTTACATTACAAGCAAGCAAAGTCACCCCCATGGTACTCATTTTCAATGGCATAGCAATAATGTGACTTTTTAATATTCTCCAGAGATAGGCTCATTGAGAGGCTGATTAGGGACATAGGACCATCCAATGTGCAGCACAGTGCTTACAGGGCTGCTGCTAAGCTGGTCTGTGTCCACGTGGCCATCTCACTTGTCCCTTCTTGATAGAACTATCATGAGCTACCACAAACTCTTGATAGTCGGTAGCAGGGAACTGCAATCTTCTTTCTCAGACTTACCATAGACACCCAGTGAAACTTGAAATATGACTGAATGATCAATGTACTCTGCATAGACTCCTCCCTAAAAGGCTGTCTGCCCCTTATTGGTTATGCACATGGAAGCAAAATAGCCACTTGAATACAGCAAAGTGCCAGATCAGGGAGATAGACAGTGGGAAAGGGGAGCTTAAGTTGAGATAAAAGCCTTTCTGGTGACCTCTAACCCCCTGGTCTGGCAGCTGGTTTCAGCTTATAATTGCTGAGAAGGTAAAGGTGTTCTAGGATAGTATCCAAGAAACAAGACATCAGTTGCTTCCCTGGAGATGCCTCTCTATAGATAGAGACAGACAGGCCGACGAAGACTTTTGTTTGAGTATTTGTTCACTTCGTTTTTCTTTTCATATTTTCTCCTTTCTCCTACTACTTATATCCTCAACTACTCTGCTCCTTTACTGGTGTTTGAACTCATCAAATTCAGTACTTGTATGTGTTAACCACAGTCCAGGCCTGCTGTCATGTCGCCAAATTACACACATTTAGGTCTTCATCTTTCTTTATAAACCAGTCTCTCCAGTCTATTTAATCATTTTGGCAGCTCTTTTCTGAATTCCACCTAATTTAAAAATAAGCTAAATTCTCCACCCTGTGGATTTAAAAGCAGTCTGTTGCAAATCCATACAGAGCTCCAGCCTTGGGTTTGATGCTTATAGAGGAAAGATATCCTCATGCTTTTAAATTCTCAATTCCAAGTTTTTCCAAGAAGTGACAGACTGTAAAAGGCCAGAGAAGGTAGTTAAAGGGAAAAGGACTTGGCTGGCCAGTGCGCAAGGCCATTTTGATTGTGCTGGGGTTTGCTTTTAAATTTTCTTATTGGTTGATCTACACAGATGATAGTCACACCTCCTGCAGAATTTCAGATGCAAAAATATATACAAGGAACAAACTATTTCTTCTATTCCTGTCACCCAGCCCATCCAACACTGCAGAGGCAACCATTATTACTTATTTATAGATGTATCATGCCAGAAATATTTTGTTCATTTACAACCAAATAGGTATTTATATCTGTGTATGATGTGACTTTCTTCACCTCCATTTCCATACAAACAATGGTATACTCTATGTGTTGCTTTCCTCCTTGCTTTTTCTCCTAGCAGTATATTTTGGAGACTTGGAGGTTGGTCCATATCCTGACATAAAAAATAGCTCCTTTAGTACACTTTATGGCTACATAGCATCTATAACATAATTATATTATAATTTTACAGTCCACATTAATGAACATTTAGATCCTTTCAAATTATATATATATGTATGTGTGTGTATATATATATATATATATATATATCCTTAACCCACTAGAGCAGTCCTGGGCTGCTGCTTACACCTGTGGATGTTTTTATGAGTTCTAGGAAGATCTCAGCTATTTCTTTCTACTTTCCCTTTTCCTTATGGGACTCACAATTAACATCTTGTCAAACTTTTCAATATATTCTCTATGCCTGCTATCATCCCTTGTGTATTTTTTCTCCATCTATATTTCTAGATAATCTGTGGAGTAGGTAGACAGGAGGAAGTAGATGTGTCTGTGTGTATATATATATAGAGAGAGTATATATAAATGCACATTTGCATACATAAAACACATATCATATATAAATATATAGTACATTTTTATATATTTATATAATTTTAAGAGACTGAAGGAAATACAATGAAACAAGTTAAGTCTTTTCCTACTTGGTTCATCAGAATTAACCACTGGTATTGTGGGTCCATTTTCCTGCTTCATTGCATACTTGGTAACTTTTTAGTGGACCAGACCCTGTAAATTTTAGCTTGTTGGATGTTTATTATGTTTGTAATCTTGTAAATATTCTTGAATTTTTTCTGGTTCATTTTAGTCTTGTTTTTAAGCTGTTAGGCAAGACCAGATAAGCATTTAGTAGGGATATTTTCCCCCCATTAATGAGGCAAAACTCTTATGAGTACTTTACATGATGCCTTGTGAGTTTTGAGGTGTTTTACTCTGGTTGATGGGAACAGGAACTATTTCCAGTCCATTGTGAGACACTGTTCTCTTTAGTCCTTTCAGATGGTTGTTTCCCAGCATCTGGGTCCTCTGCTAGTTTATTACACACATTTGCTGAGTAGTACTGAGTTGAATACTGCAAGGGGATCCTCTGAAGATCTCCAGGGTTCTCTTTCTGGACTGCAGTTTTCTCTGGTACTCTGCCTTGTGAGCTTCAGCTGCCTTAGCCTTCCTGGACTCCAGCTCCAGCTCCATCTCCTCAATTTCTTGAGATCATTGGGCTCTAGCTGGTTCCCCCTTCCCTATGCTGTGGCCTCAAAACTCTTTCCAGGCAGTGAGCTGGGGCGATAATAGGGTTCATATAGTTTGTTTTGTGTCTCTCAAGGATCATTGTCATTTGTTGCCTGTTGTCTAATGTTTTAAAATCATTGTATTTTTGTCTTTTTTCTTAGTTGTTTCAGACAGGAAGGTAAATATGGTCCCTGTTACTCCTCATGCCTTCTTCAAAATCTTTTATTTTTCACATTTATATATTTAATCCATCTGGAATTTATTTTTGATGAGATAAATACAGTTTTAATACTTTTTCCAGTGGTCAGCCAGTTGTCCAACATCATATTTTGAATTCTTCCCTTCCTTCCTTACCCAGTCTGAAATGGCACCTTTGTCATAAAGCGAACCGTCACAGAATTTGAATCTATTTCTGAACTCTTTATTCTGTTCCATGGATTTTCCACTTTTTGTCTAATGTCAAACTTTTTTACTTATTGGAGTTCCAAAATATATTGCATTGTCTAGTAAGGCTAACTATCTCTCGTTTTTTATTTTCAAGATTTCTCTGAGTTTTCTCACATGTTATTTTTCTGCATCAACTGCAAGTTCCTTCTTGAATATTGGAAATACTATTTATTGGAATTGCATTAAATGTATAGGACATAGATAAATTTGAAGGTGGCAAAAAGAAGGTTGGGAGAATACAAGTTCAGTCACTTCAATTTTCATAGTGAAGTAGGAGGCAAAGACCCAAAGCTGGGAGCAAGTAGAATAGAGGTGAGATGCACACTAGAGGTAAATGATGAATGTTCCAGGGTATCATATGCGCTCTAGTGAGTGAAGTTATTGGATCTCAGATAGGAATTGCTCTTCAGGGTACGCAAAACATTGGCCAAATATCACAGGACTAAAAATGAAGAGATGTCACTGTTTCTGCTTTGATGTTTCCTTTCTCTAAAAATATAAAACATGCTACAAAGGAGTCCCAGAATTAGTATTTGTTTTACCAAACTGTGGCCCTCCCAAACAGATCTCTTGTCATCCAATTTCTTTGAAAATACCTGCTCCATGGTTCACTGTTATAGCTCCAGTCCCAAACATCTTGCCTGCCCATAGTTGTCACTGAATAAATCATGATGGAATGAATGGATGAATTTCTGAATGGCTTCCTTAGATTTCTGCATAAGATACTATGTTGTTATCTCTGCCAGTCTTTCTTCAGATTCAAGGCAGCCAAAAATTTAACCAGCTAAAAATTCAAATGGACAATTCACCAATTACCTGGAAATGCAGAATGTATGGTGGATTTCTTCTGCTTTGCAAACTAGTGCAATGTCTTAAACTATTTTTGAGAAAATGTTTCATTCAATATTAGCCTTTTTTTTTTTTTTTTTTTTTTGGAGACAGAATTTCACTCTTGTTGCTCAGGCTGGAGAGCGATTCTCCTCCCTCAGCCTCCCAAATAGCTGGGATTACAGGCATGTGCCACAATGCCCAGCTAATTTTGTGTTTTTAGTAGAGATGGGGCTTCTCCATGTTGGTCAGTCTGGTCTCAAACTCCCTACCTCAGGTGATCTGCCCACCTCAGCCTCCCAAACGGCTGGGATTACAGGCATGAGCCACCACGACTGGCTATTCTTAGCTTTCTTAGACTTTCTTTCCAAACAACCTAAGTTATTATTCATGTAAGTAGGCCCATGGGAGAACTAAAATAAAAAAGAGCTTAAAGCAAAAGTGAGCTGATTTCATTCAACATTCATCTCAATAATAGAGTTTAAAAATGGAAGAAGTTCAAATTCTATTAACGCGATTCTGCATTTGGCCCTAAGTGAACTGCACACTCCGCTATTTGAATCAGCCAATCGTTGTGAAAAAGAAGACTCTTAGTTAGGTAAAGTTTTCCAATAGTTATGTGATAAATTAGATGTAAACAAGCATATGGTTTAAATTGGTACAATTCCTTTACTTTAAAATATCTCAAGGTGATTTCTAATGGAGAAAAGCAGAGTGCTCTCTTTTCAGAGACCAAGTTTATTCTTATTCTGATAGGAAGACATATTTTAAGCATTCAAGACAGTCTTCATGCAAGATTCCACTATTAAACAGGAAAAGGAGAATTTTAAAAATTAAGAGTTCACTTAAACATTTTAGATATTGGCCTGATGAGACCTTTTGTAAACCATTTAGATTCACTTGAAGCCTGCTTCCTCCTTTTAAAACTTATTTTATGTTACTTTATTTTAAGGGAAGCAAGGCTTGAAATGCTTTAACACCCCCTCAGAGACTGTTTTGCTATTACATAGCCCATAAAAAGCAATGTTTGGATGATTTAAGGGGAAATGAATCAGAAATTTAAAGGTTCAGTTTTCCTTGTATAACTCAAGTTGGTTTTTTTCTCCCCCTCCAGATTCAATAGAAATGGCCCTTAGGGTAAAACACGTCTTGGATTTTATTAAAACAAAAAATATTATCTATGAACATGCAGATAGTAATATCTATTATAAAATGTTTTTATTTTAAAACATTTAGACACTAAATCTTAGATTTTTCCATGGATTCACAAGGGATTTAACATTTTTCCCAATTTCTGCAGAAGGAACAATTTTCTTGCATCGAATCTGGTCAAATAAATTCTGTGTTTCAGAGCTGGATGGAAATGTGATCTCAGCTCCCCAGGGGATGTTTTCATGAGGTTTCTCTCAAAAGCTATTTTAGGCTTCTCAGTTACACACCCTGAAGGGCTGATGATGGTGTAGTCTAGGGTATCTCTGGGACTGGTTGGCAATATTTTAAATATGGTTATTCCTCATAGATTCAATATTTATTTCTTCTAACATTTAAAATAAGATTTTCATTTAGGCATTGAACTTGTGTGATACAAGCATTTCTAAATGGGTTAATAAGTGGCTTCACCCTCCACTGATATAAAGGAAAAGGGAGTCAACAAATTGCTTTTCTCTCCTCACTCTCCCCTACTGACTGAAACAGGAAAATTCTATCATGTTTCTGGGCTGCAAGCTCCTCATCTATAAATGAGAGTGTTTAATCTCTGGGATCCCTCCCACAGCTGATGGGCAGTGTTGGCACACAGTAATTATTTGTGAAGTGGTAACATTTGTTTTTATTGATGACCTCACTTCATGGTGAGTATTGGAATATCTTAGTTTTAAATTCCTCTGGGATATCCCATACTCATATCTATTTGGCTAATTATTAATAATCTTTGTAAAAATATATGTACATATCTTCCAGATAGCAGCATGGCATGGTAGGAAGAACCTAGACTTTGACTCAAAGGTCTTACACTTAAGTCTTGCCTCATTATGTATTAGCTGTGTAATCTTAGGAAATTTTCTTCATTTTTAAAAAGGTTCAGTTTCTTCATCTGTAAAATGGAGATGAAGGTAATACTATTGGGCATAGTTCTTCGTTGCAAATAATAGAATCTACTCTAGCTAGTTTAGGCAAAGAAAACAAATTATCAAAATATTAAGCAACTCACAGAATCTCCTGGAGGGCAAGAGAAGCAGACTTAGGAAGTATCAGGCCAGAAACAACATCAAATCACACTGTACAATCTACTCCATTGAAAACATCGTCACTGCCAATGCTTGGCAACAACTCTGCTTCTTGCAGAGACACTGTAGCTTGCATTGATAATGCTTGGAACTAGATGCCAGGAGCTCAGCCATTGAGCTCCTGTGGTCATGTTCACCTGGAATGGACACCATGCATGTCTACCTCCTTGTAGCATTACCTTCCAAGCTGGGACTCACATGGATGCAAAGACTCATGCTCTGAGGTCAGCAGCAAGGGAGCCTGAAACAGTGAGTTCTGGTCCCACTTTGGGGAGTTACAATGTGGAAAACTCTCCAAACTCATAAAAGATGTTTAGAACATATTAGGCATTCTCAAACTACTCCACCCAGGTGAGAATCAATGCCCCAAGTAAGAACCCCTGCATTATGTGTATGGTGATTGCTGCCTTTTAAAGCTTGTTTTACTATTTAAAGAAAAACAAGGTAGATGAAGCTTAAAAATAAAAATTGCTAGAAAATCTAGATAAATGTGCTTTTTTATTTTGAATGTATATTACATATATGGTTATAAAATTTGTATTATAAAAATTCATGATCAGGGAAGAGAAGGCAAAAAAGGGTATTCAAATAGGAAGAAGAGGAAGTCAAATTGTCTGTTTGCAATGACATGATTGTATATTTAGAAAACCCCATCATCTCAGCCCAAAAACTCCTTAAGCTGATAAGCAACTTCAGCAAAGTCTCAGATACAAAATCAATGTGCAAAAATCACAAGCATTCCTATACACCAATAACAGAGAGCCAAATCATGAGTGAACTCCCATTCACAATTGCTACAAAGAAAATAAAATACCTAGGAATACAACTTATGAGGGATATGAAGGACCTCTTCAAGGAGAACTACAAACCGTTGCTCAAGGAAATAAGACAGGACACAAACAGATGGAAAAAAATTCCATGCTCGTGGACAGGAAGAATCAATATCATGAAAACGGCCATACTGCCCAAAGTAATTTATAGATTCAATGCTATCCCCATCAAGCTACCATTGACTTTCTTCACAGAACTAGAAAAAACTACTTTAAATTTCATATGGAACCAAAAAAGAGCCCATATAGCCAAGACAATCCTAAGCCAAAAGAACAAAGCTGGAGGCATCATGCTACCTGACGCTACAGTAACCAAAACAGCATGATACTGGTACCAAAACAGATATAGAGACCAATGGAACAGAACAGAGGCCTCAGAAATAACACCACACATCTACAACCATCTGATCTTCAACAAACCCAACAAAAACAAGCAATGGGGAAAGGATGCCCTATTTAATAAATGGTGCTGGGAAACTTGGCTAGCCATATGCAGAAAACAGAAACTGGACCCCTTCCTTACACCGTATACAAAAATTAACTCAAGATGGATTAAAGACTTAAATGTAAAACCTAAAATCATAAAAACTCTAGAAGAAAACCTAGACAATAACATTGAGGACATCGGGATATGCAAAGACTTCATGACTAAAACACCAAAAGCAATTGCAACAAAAGTGAAAATTGACAAATGGGATGTAATTGAACTAAAGAGCTTCTGCTCAGCAAAAGAAACTATCATCAGAGTGAACAGGCAACCTACAGAATGGGAGGAAATTTTTGCAATCTATCCATCTGACAAAGGGCTAATATCCAGAATCTACAAAGAACTTAAATTTACAAGAAAAAAACAACATGAAAAAGTGGGCAAAGGATATGAACAGACACTTCTC
This sequence comes from Pongo pygmaeus, assembly GCF_028885625.2. Taxonomy (NCBI): domain Eukaryota; kingdom Metazoa; phylum Chordata; class Mammalia; order Primates; family Hominidae; genus Pongo; species Pongo pygmaeus. The sequence goes on along the minus strand of NC_072373.2, from coordinate 110,490,453 downwards.
AAAAGAAGACATTTATGCGGCCAACAAACATGGGGAAAAAGCTTGTCAACACTGATTATTAGAGAAATGCAAATCAAAACCATAATGAGATACCATCTCACGCCAGTTAGAATGGCAAACATTAAAAAGTCTGGAAACAACAGATGCTGGCAAGGGTATGGAGAAATAGGAATGCTTTTACACTTTTGGTGGGAGTGTAAATTAGTTCAACCATTGTGGAAGACAGTGTGGCGATTCCTCAAGGATCTAGAACCAGAAGTACCATTTGACTCAGCAATTCCATTACTGGGTATATGCCCAAACGATTATAAATCATTCTAGTATAAAGACATGTGCACATGTATGTTTATTGCAGCACTATTTACAATAGCAAAGACTTGGAACCAACCCAAATGCCCATCAATGATAGACTGGATAAAGAAAATGTGGCACATATACACCATGGAACACTATGCAGCCATAAAAAAGAATGAGTTCATGTCCTTTGCAGGGACATGGATGAAGCTGGAAACCATCATCCTCAGCAAACTAACACAGGAACAGAAAACCAAACACCGCATCTTCTCACTCATAAGTGGGAGTTGAACAATGAGAACATGTCGACGCAGGAAGGGGAACATCACACACCAGAGCCTGTCGGGGTTTGGGGGGAAAGGGGAGGGACAGCATTATGACAAATACCTAATGCATGCAGGGCTTAAAATCTAGATGACGGGTTGATAGATGCAGCAAACCACCATGGCACATGTATACCTATGTAACAAACCTGCACGTTCTGCACATGTATCCCAGAACTTAAAATTAAAAAATATTCATGAAGTACAGAAAAATTGTAGAGAAGAAGTAAGTGCCACCCAGTAATTCTACCAGCCAACAACTACTCTTACCATTTTGGTTCATATCCAGCCAACCATCCAATGTAGATATAATTATATATACATTAGACATATATACCTATATCATACATATATATAATTTTATTTATATATTATTATACACACAATAATTACATGTGATATTTTATTTTTTAATTAAATTAAATTAATTAATTTTTTAATTAAATTAATTTAATTAATTAATTTTTTTTAAGATGGAGTTTTGCTCTGTTACCCAGGCTCAAGTGCATTGGTGAGATCTCGGCTCACTGCAACCTCTGCCTCCCGGGTTCAAGCGATTCTCATGCCTCAGCCTCCCAAGTAGCTGGGATTACAGATGCATGCCACCATGCCCAGCTAATTTTTGTGTTTTTTGTAGAGACAGCGTTTCACCATGTTGGTCAGGCTGGCCTTGAACTCCTGGCCTCAAGTGATCTGCCTGCCTCGGCCTTCCAAACTGCTGGGATTACAGGCGTGAGCCATTGTGCCTGGCCCTCAATTTTGAAAATTTAAGTAATATATCATGGCCATATTTTCATGCCAATAAATATTGATCAACATTATCACTTTTAATGGCTGCATATTGTGCTGTTATATGAATATAAAATACTTTTTTCACTAATCACATATTCACAGGTAGTTTCCAGATTTTTGCTTTTAACAAGAGAGTTATGATGATTATCTGTATAACCAAATACATACTTTTAGTAATTCTTTTTTTTTTTCTTTTTACTCTTTTTTTCTCTAACCTTGTCTTCATGCTTTATTTCATTAATTTGATCTTTAATCACAGATACCTTTTCTTCCACTTGATCGAATCGGCTATTGAAGCTTGTACATGCATCACGAAGTTCTCATGCCATGGTTTTCAGCTCCATCAGGTCATTTAAGGTCTTCTCTACACTGTTTAGTTAGCCATTCATCTAACCTTTTTTCAAGGCTTTTAGCTTCCTTGCAGTGGGTTTGAACATGCTCCTTTAGCTCAGAGAAGTTTGTTATTACTGACCTTCTGAAGCCTACTTCTGTCACCTTGTCAAAGTCATTCTCCATCCAGCTTTGTTCCGTTGCTGGCGAGGAGCTGCGATCCTTTGGAGGAGAAGAGGAGCTCTGGTTTTTAGAATTTTCAGCTTTTCTGCTCTGGTTTCTCTCCATCTTTGTGGTTTTATCTACCTTTGGTCTTTGATGTTGGTGACCTACAGATGGGGTTTTGGTGTAGATGTCCTTTTTTTTGATGTTGATGCTATTCCTTTCTGTTTGTTAGTTTTCGTTCTAACAGTCAGGTCCCTCAGCTGCAGGTATGTTGGAGTTTGCTGGAGGTCTACTCCAGACCCTGTTTGCCTGAGTGTCACCAGTGGAGGCTGCAGGACAGCAAATATTGCTGCCTGATCCTTTCTCTGGAAGCTTCATCCCAGAGGGGCACCCACCTATATGAGGTGTCTGTCGGCCCCTACTGGGAGGCATCTCTCAGTTAGGCTACACGAGGGTCAGGGACCCACTTGAGGAGGCAGTCTGTCCATTCTCAGAGCTCAAATGCCATGCTGGGAGAACCAGTGCTCTCTTCGGAGCTGTCAGACAGGGATGTTTAAGTCTGCAGAAGTTGTCTGCTGCCTTTTGTTCAGCTATGCCCTGCCCACAGAGGTGGAGTCTATAGAGGCAGTAGGCTTTGCTGAGCTGCAATGGGTTCTACCCAGTTCAGGCTTCCCGGTCACTTTGGTTACCTACTCAAGCCTCAGCAATGGTGGATGCCCCTCCCCTAGCCAGGCTGCCGCCTTGCAGTTTGATCTCAGACTGCTGCGCTAGCAGTGAGCAAGGCCCCGTGGGTGTGGGACCCACCAAGCCAGGCACGGGGGAGGATCTGCTTGTCTGTTGGTTGCTAAGACCTTGGGAAAAGCACAGTATTTGGGCGGAAGTGTCCCATTTTTCCAGGTACAGTCTGACATGGCTTCCCTTGGCTAGGAAAGGGAAATCCCCTGACCCCTTGTGCTTCCTGGGTGAGGCGACACCCCGTCCTGCTTTAGCTCACCCTCCATGGGCTGCACCCACTGTCCAACCAGTCCCAAGGAGATGAACCAGGTACCTCAGTTGGAAATGCAGAAATCACCCATCTTCTGCATCAGTCATGCTGAGATCTGCAGACCGGAGCTGTTCCTATTTGGCCATCTTGGAATGGAGTGTGTTGCTGTTCCTATTTGGCCATCTAGGAATGGAGCTTGTCCTTTTTTTTTTTTTTTTGTGATGGAGTCTCTCTCTGTTGCCCAGGCTGGAGTGCAGTGGCATGATCTTGGCTCACTGCAACCTCCACCTCCAGGGTTCAAGCAATTCTTCTTCCTCAGCCTCCTGAGTAGCTGTGACTATAGTTGCCCACCACCACGCCCAGCTAATTTTTGTATTTTTTTTTTAGCAGAGATGGGGTTTCACCGTATTGCTCAGGCTGGTCTCAAACTCCTGAGCTCAGGCAGTCCACCTGCCTCGGCCTCCCAAAGTGCTGGGATTACAGATGTGAGCCACCATGCCTGGCCAAGTAATTCTTTATGATGAATTTGTAGAACTAGAATCGCTGCTGTTTCAAAGTATAACAACTGAAAAGACTTTGATACATGCAGCCAAATTAGCCTCAGAATATTTGTAAAAATTTCTACTTCCACAGCATTTGCATGTCTATTTCCCCATATTATCACTGACACTAAGTATTATCGACCTTTTTGATTTTGATCAATTTGCTAGGAGAAAAATATTTCATTAATATTTAACTTGCATTTCTTTATTTACTGTTTACATATATTTCATACAAACTTATTTTCCACTTATATTTCTTTATTTGTGAGCTCCGTGTTTATATCCTTCATCCACTAATGGATTGATGTTCACTTTTCATTGGTTTTTAGAGCTCATCATATATAAAGATATTGAATATTTGTCCTCCACATACCTTTTCTTTTGAGTTAAAAAATGCATATAGCAAAGTGTGCAAGTCTTAAGTTTACAATTCCATATGCATATATCACAACAACCAACCAGATCTAGCAAATAACAGTTCTAGTACCCAAGAAGGGCCTTCATGTTCCTCCCCAGTAAATACCTTCCACAGAGGTAATCACTGTCCTGACACCATGGATTAGTATTGCCTCTTCATATAAATGGAATCCTACATGGAAAGGAGCCATTATGTCTGGGAATGTCATCTGTGCTGATTCACGAAAAATAGCCCACCTCTCTGAGCTACAATTCACCAATCAGTGAAATGAGGATAATAATAGTACTTTTCTCATATGGTGGCTGTGGAGATAAATGAGTTAATGCAAGTAATTGTGTTATAAGCAAATATTAATTTAATGAGGTAATAAAATTCTAGAACAGTGTTTGGCCTTTGGTAAATAGTAATACTTCATTAAGTGTTAGCTACTAGTATTATGCTACTGGGTTACCTTTGCTAATTTTTTATTTAGAGTTTTTGTATTGACAATTGTAAATGAGTTTTGTATTGATAATTGTAAATGAGTTTAGTCATGCCGTGTGTGTGTGTGTGTGTGTGTGTGTGTGTGCGTGTACTAGTCTTGTCTTGTTTTGATATTGAGTTATGCTCATAAATGACACCTTTATCTATGTTCATGTTCATTCCAGAAGTTTTGGAATGACCCTTTACTGCTTGCATCCACCTGAGAACACTACCAAATATGTCACCCAGATACCTCTCAGATCTGCTGACTTCTTCATCACTGTCTTCTTCACTCTTGTTTCTGCCTCCATCATCATTCTGCTTGTCCAGTGTAATAAGTGATCTCCCCATTTCTAAACATGTACCCCTTCCTGTGGTACTTAGGTTAAAACTCTAAGATCCTTATCATGGTCTACCAGGCTCTTCATATTATGGCCCTGCTTCTCCATCCCTGGCTTGCACCAGGGTTCCTCTCACCCCCTGCTCTGGACATGCTCCCTGCCCAGAAACACACTCCCCTGTCCCTAGCCTGGCCAATCCCTCCACATTCTTTCTCACTGAAGCCTTTCCTAATGTGGAACTATCCAACAGACTTCCCTGGGTAATCATTCATCTCACCCTTCACTTTCTTAGCACTCACATAATGTATAATTATGCATGTATTTGTGTGGTTGTTTAATATCTGCCTCTTAGCTCTAGGAGTTACTCCTTTGTTTGCCACTTTAGCTAGCATAATGCTTTGTACATAAGAGTTGCTCAATCAATATTGATGAAATTAGTGAGAGGTTCCCAGTCTCACTGTGGAGACAGATACAGAAACAATAGCAATGAGAGGAAAAGCCAAAACAGATTTATGAAAACAGATGTTGGGAGCACAAAAAAGGAAGAAACAAACTCCACCTGGTGAACCCTCCCATTAGCAGGTAACAGAAAGAGTTGCTCATTGATTAGCTAACCTCCGCTTGAATGTTATTCTCTCACAGTTGAAAATGTTGATGGCACTGTATTGCTGTTTAACACACAGGGAAGGAGCTGGCTCCATACCAGATATTAGATGCAAAAGTCCCAAAGGATTCAAGGAGGCAAACATTCATCTGAACTCCTGGCTCACACACAAAGGACAAAGGCACCTCTGAAGGGGGCAGACGTCTTCTGCACCCACAGTCCTGTTTATTTTCTCCTCCAGTGGAGAGGGTAACATAGGTCAGCTGGAATGGTGCATCCTGATGAATATTTATTGACCCAAAATGTCATGCTGACAGACATGTGGACAGGCAGAGAAAGATTTCTCTTACAGAGGCCTTCCTTCTCTGCTCCCATGGTTCTGACACAGCTGACATTTCCCTACATGGGTCCTGACTTCTCCAGTTGCTCCTGGGGATGCTGGTGTCTCTGTGATGGGGTCACTGAAGACACTATACCACATTCTTTCTTGGGGGCTGTGCTGCCACTCCTGCCTCTCTCAAATGGTGGTCTTAAGATGTTGGTTTCCCATTCTTCCAGCCAGCACATGCACAATCAGCTAGCCAGTCTCAATTCCAGTCTCTTCTCCACCAGCTCTTCCCCCTCCTCCTGGATTTCATTGTCAAGGTCATAGGTGGCCAAAATTAACTGTGCATTTTGAAGAGGGAAGTCCTAGGTGACACCCAGAATCATCTTTGTGATTAAAAAAAAAATGGGTTCTGTTTTTGCTATGAAAAATAGATGTGGGGTCACAAATGTGACTCTTTTCTCTCTTACATTCCTAATATTTTTCTCCATTTTCTGTTTTTTCTTTCCCATTTCTCCCATCAAAGCTTGTTTTATTTAATTAATTAATTTTTATTTAAAAAACTTTTTATTGTTAAATATATTGTAAGTACCAAAAAACCATAAAAAGAGAATGTGCAAGTTAAAATAATGGTTTTAAAGGTATAACTCTTGTAAACACTACCCACGATTAGAGAACTTTTCCAGCCACCTCAGAAGCCCTCTACATGCCCATGTCTCAAACATCTCCCCTCTTCCAGCAAAAGTAACCATTGTCCTAACTTTTATTGCAACCACTTCTCACTTTTTAAAAATAGACTTATCACCTAAGTGTATGTTCCTAAACACTTGTTTAGCTTTACCTGTTTTTTATAAACATCTTTTAAGTGCCTTTTAATCCATAGGCTTCCCCTTCATCTCCTTATTTTTCCTTAAAATTTATTCATTGAAAGAAATGGAACACTTAATCTAAAGAGGTTCCTACAGTTTTACTTCCCCACAGTAAAGTTTACTCTGTTCCTTTAGTCTCTGTGTTTCTGATTGTATCTAAGTGACCAATCCAGGTCCTCCTCCTCCTTCTTCTTTCTTCTTTCTTCTTGTTTTAAAGCATTAGGACCTCACTATTACGTGCCCTTCCTCAGAGGTTATGTATGTCTCAATGTCTCTCTTTTTGTGACATTAGTAGTCATTGATGTTTAATAGCTTTGATTTTTGCAAAATTTGTGAGTCCGCAGCTTTCTGATCAATCTTGCACTGCTCTGTAATCTCATATTTCTCTTTTTCTGTGTCAAGGATCTCACCTTCCTGATGTCTGGGCTTCTGCAGCTTCTTCTTTGTGAAGTAAGCATCAGTAAGATGTTTTGGGGTTTTTACGTTGCTGATATCAATTCTGGTTGAGATGCAGTGACAAATTTCTGGTGTGTTCTTTGTAGAGGAACTCAATCGAGGACCAGAGGTCCAGTCACAAGTAGCAACCAAACCGCTAGCCAGCTGCTTCAGGAAAACCACCCTCTTGTTCCTGTGGTGTCCAATGAGGATGATCAGAATGGTCCTGGCGGTGATGCTGGCTCGCAGTTTTCTCACGTGCTGACTGAAGGGTATTTTGCCATGGCTCAACAGCTTTTGAGGCATGACTTCAGTAGGATAATAACTAGGCATTTTGTGAAGTTTAATCACCCAGATACCACCATTCTTGTCACCACTAACTGGTTTTGTAACAGTTGCAAGAAGCTTCTTTTTCTTTTCGACCTTGGATTTAGTGGCTGAGTACTTCCTCTTGTACATGGCCTTTCTGGAATACACAGCAGATCAGGAATATGTGCCAATTCTTCTGACAAGGGCAGGATTTCAGCTGCAATGGGGCTTCCCCTTCTTGGGCTTTTTAGCCCTGAGGTTACCCCTTTCCACTTTGCCACCAGCATTAGCCTTCTTGGCTTCGGGCTTCTTCTCTTTGGTATGCAGCTTCTCAACTTTTTCACCCATCATCTTGCAGGATGGGAAAGAGAACTCGAATTTGTTGAGATTTAAATACCCATGTGGTTTTTGTTTCTTCGGTGGCACACTTTGCATGGTAAAAACAAAAGGAAACCTTAAAAATTTTAAACTTGTATTTACCAATTTTCCAAAAACTAGTTGGTTCCCTAGCATCTTCTGAAGATATCAATTTAGGGGTTTTTGGCAGGGGGTGGAAGTGGGGATGGGGGCAATTTTATTTTATGGTGGTAAGAACACAACATGAGATCTACCCTCAGGAAACTTTTAAGTTTACAAGACCTTATTGTTGCCTGTATGTTTTATATTGTAATGCAGATATCTAAAGCTTATCATCCTGCTTAACTGAAACTTTATGCCTGTTGATTGACAACTCTCCATTTCTCACTTCTCCCAGTTCCTGGCTACCACCATTCTATCCTTTGCTTCTATCAATTTGACTATTTTAGATACCTCATATAAGTAGAATCATGCAGTATTTTTCTTTCTGACTGGCTTATTTCACTTAACGAAATATCCTCAAGGTTGATATGTTGTTGCATATTGCAGAATTTCCTTCTTTTTAAAGGCTGAATAGTATTCTATTGTATGTAGATATTACATTTTCTTTATCCATTCATATTTTGATGGATATCAAGGTTATTTCCACATCTTGGCTATTGTGAATAGTGTCTGAATGAACAGGAAAATGCTAATATATCTTCAGGATCCTAATTTTGATTATTTTGGATAAATACCCAGAAGTGGGATTGCTGAATAATATGTTATGTGATTTAGTTCAGCTTTTAATTTTTTGAGGAAACTCCATGCTGTTTTTCATAGTAGCTGTAGCAAATTGATTCCCATCATCAGTGTGGCAAAACTGAAAATCTTGCACTCTGTTGGTTAGAATCAATTTGGTTTTTTAGAGCTGATTTTAAGTAGTTAAATAGGCAACTACTCATGTTGCACTTTGACATTCCTTCCCCTCTCACACACATCACAGGGAGAGAGAGGATTCAAGGAGAAGAAACCCACAGCCTCTGAGTCAGGGGAGAAGTTAGGCCAGCAAAAATGTTGGGACTCATGGAGGAGCCCAGAAAGCAAGCAAGCAAGCCTCAGAATTGCTCAGGGTGACCTCTTCTCTTCAAGTCAAATACATTTGTGTCTAAAGAGGATTATGTTGGCCATGCTCCCATATAGTCAACACATGGGAAGGTATTAAAAAGAGGCCTCTCTGGAGACACTTTGGCTTCCTTTCACAGTCAGCATCTGATCCCTTCTTGAGATGGAGCAATTTATCTTCCATTAATTCACGTTCCTATGTTCAGCCTCCTCCCCCACCCCCTACAGGGAATGTCTGCAAACATCAAATGCTTCTCAAGTCACCTCCAATGCTGATTGGTGTCTCTCCTATTTTTTTCCTTTAGTAGTAGCTAGGGACTGTGGTTTGGGGCTGCTTCAGAGTATGAGTTAGGGGATGAGATGAAGAGGCAAATGGTCTAGCAAAACTTTTCAAGTTGAGATTAGAGTTTCCAGCAGAGTCCTAATTGTCCTTTGAACAATTCTAAAGGCTTCTTATAATTTTTTAATTGATGTATAATTCACATGCCTACAATTTACTGTTTTGAAGTGTGCAATTCGGTGGCTTTTAATATATTCAAAAGGTTGTGCAGCTATTATCACTGTGTAATTCTAGAATATATTCATTGCTCCTGAAAGAAACCCTGACACATTAGCAGGCACTCTGCATTCTCCCTCCCTGCTCCACCCAACCCCTGACACCCTCTAATCACTTTCTGTCTCTATGTGTTTTCCTATTCTGGGATTTTCACTTAATGGAATTACATAATAAGTGGACTTCATATCTGGCTTGTTTTACTTATGATGTTTTCAAGGTGCATCCATGTTGTAGAATGTATCAATACTTCATTCCTTTTATGGCTGAATAATATTCCATAATATGGATGTAGAACATTTTATTCATTTATTCATCAGTTGATAAAAATTTGGGTTATCTCTACCTTTTGGTTAATATGAATAATGTTTCTATGAACATTTCTGTATATGTTTTTGTGTGAATACATGTTTTTAATTTTATTGGATATATAGCATTGCTAGGTCATACAATTCTGTTTAACTTTTGGAAAAACTGGCAAGCTGTTTTCCAAAAAAAGCTGCATAATTTTATACTCCGACTAGTGTTGCAGAAGGGTTTCAGTTTCTCCATGTCCTCACCAATACCTCTTACTTTCTGTCTTTTTAAATCTTAGCCATTGTACCTGTGTGAAGCGGTATCACACTGTGGTTTTGATTTCATGTCTTTTGTGACTAATGATGTTGAGCATTTTTTCATGTGCTTCTTTTTTTTTTTATTACTATACTTTAAGTTTTAGGGTACATGTGCACAATGTGCAGGTTAGTTACATATGTATACATGTGCCATGCTGGTGCGCTGCACCCACTAACTCGTCATCTAGCATTAGGTATATCTCCTAATGCTATCCCTTCCCCGTCCCTCCACCCCACAACAGTCCCCAGAGTGTGATGTTCCCCTTCCTTTGTCCATGTGTTCTCATTGTTCAATTCCCATCTATGAGTGAGAACATGCGGTATTTGGTTTTTTGTCCTTGCGATAGTTTACTGAGAATGATGATTTCCAATTTCATCCATGTCCCTACAAAGGACATGAACTCATCATTTTTTATGGCTGCATAGTATTCCATGGTGTATATGTGCTACATTTTCTTAATCCAGTCTATCATTGTTGGACATTTGGTTTGGTTCCAAGTCTTTGCTATTGTGAATAATGCTGCAATAAACATACATGTGCATGTGACTTTCTAGCAGCATGATTTATAGTCCTTTGGGTATATACCCAGTAATGGGATGGCTGGGTCAAATGGAATTTCTAGTTCTAGCTCCCTGAGGAATTGCCACACTGACTTCCACAATGGTTGAACTAGTTTACAGTCCCACCAAAAGTGTAAAAGTGTTCCTATTTCTCCACATCCTCTCCAGCACCTGTTGTTTCCTGACTTTTTAATGATTGCCATTCTAACTGGTGTGAGATGGTATCTCATTGTGGTTTTGATTTGCATTTCTCTGATGGCCAGTGATGATGAGCATTTTTTCATGTGTCTTTTCTCTGCATAAATGTCTTCTTTTGAGAAGTGTCTGTTCATGTCCTTTGCCCACTTTTTGATGGGGTTGTTTGTTTTTTTCTTGTAAATTTGTTTGAGTTCATTGTAGATTCTGGATATTAGCCCTTTGTCAGATGAGTAGGTTGTGAAAATTTTCTCCCATTTTGTATGTTGCCTGTTCACTCTGATGGTAGTTTCTTTTGCTGTGCGGAAGCTCTTTAGTTTAATTAGATCCCATTTGTCAATTTTGGCTTTTGTTGCCATTGCTTTTGGTGTTTTAGACATGAAGTCCTTGCCCATGCCTATGTCCTGAACGGTAATGCCTAGGTTTTCTTCTAGGGTTTTTATGGTTTTAGGTCTAACGTTTAAGTCTTTAATACATCCTGAATTAAGTTTTGTATAAGGTGTAAGGAAGGGATCCAGTTTCAGCTTTCTACATATGGCTAGCCAGTTTTCCCAGCACCATTTATTAAATAGGAAATCCTTTCCCCATTGCTTGCTTTTGTCAGGTTTGTCAAAGATCAGATAGTTGTAGATATGTGGCATTATTTCTGAGGGCTCTGTTTTGTTCCATTGATCTATATCTCTGTTTTGGTACCAGTACCATGCTGTTTTGGTTACTGTAGCCTTGTAGTATAGTTTGAAGTCAGGTAGCATGATGCTTCCAGCTTTGTCTTTTGGCTTAGGATTGACTTGGTGATGCGGGCTCTTTTTTGGTTCCATATGAACTTTAGAGTAGTTTTTTCCAATTCTGTGAAGAAAGTCATTGGTAGCTTGATGGGGATGGCATTGAATCTATAAATTACCTTGGGCAGTATGGCCATTTTCACGATATTGATTCTTCCCACCCATGAGCATGGAATGTTCTTCCATTTCTTTGTATCCTCTTTTATTTCACTAAGCAGTGGTTTATAGTTCTCCTTGAAGAGGTCCTTCACGGCCCTTGTAAGTTGGATTCCTAAGTATTTTATTCACTTTGAAGCAATTGTGAATGGGAATTCACTCATGATTTGGCTCTCTGTTTGTCTGTTATTGGTATATACGAATGCTTGTGATTTTTTTACATTGATTTTGTATCCTGAGACTTTGCTGAAGTTGCTTATCAGCTTAAGGAGATTTTGGGCTGAGACAGTGGGGTTTTCTAGATATACAGTCACGTCTTCTGCAAACAGGGACAATTTGATTTCCTCTTTTCCTAATTGAATACCCTTTATTTCCTTCTCCTGCCTGATTGCCCTGGCCAGAACTTCCAACACTATGTTGAATAGGAGTGGTGAGAGAGGGCATCCCTGTCTTGTGCCAGTTTTCAAAGGGAATGCTTCCAGTTTTTGCCCATTCAGTATGATATTGGCTGTGGGTTTGTCATAGATAGCTCTTATTATTTTGAGATATGTCCCATCAATACCTAATTTATTGAGAGTTTTTAGCATGAAGAGTTGTTGAATTTTGTCAAAGGCCTTTTCTGCATCTATTGAGATAATCATGTGGTGTTTGTCTTTGGTTCTGTTTATATGCTGGATTACATTTATTGATTTGCATATATTGAACCAGCCTTGCATCCCAGGGATGAAGCCCTCTTGATCATGGTGGATAAGCTTTTTGATGTGCTGCTGGATTCGGTTTGCCAGTATTTTATTGAGGATTTTTGCATCAATGTTCATCAAGGATATTGGTCTAAAATTCTCTTTTTTGGTTGTGTCTCTGCCCGGCTTTGGTATCAGGATGATGCTGGCCTCATAAAATGAGTTAGGGAGGATTCCCTCTTTTTCTATTGATTGGAATAGTTTCAGAAGGAATGGTACCAGTTCCTCCTTGTACCTCTGGTAGAATTCAGCTGTGAATACATCTGGTCCTGGACTCTTTTGGTTGGTAAGCTATTGATTATTGTCACAATTTCAGATCCTGTTATTGGTCTATTCAGAGATTCAACTTCTTCCTGGTTTAGTCTTGGGAGAGTGTATGTGTCGAGGAATTTATCCATTTCTTCTAGATTTTCTAGTTTATTTGCATAGAGGTGTTTGTAGTATTCTCTGATGGTAGTTTGTATTTCTGTGGGATCGGTGGTGATATCCCCTTTATCATTTTTAATTGCGTCTATTTGATTCTTCTCTCTTTTTTTCTTTATTAATCTTGCTAACGGTCTATCAATTTTGTTGATCCTTTCAAAAAACCAGCTCCTGGATTCATTAATTTTTTGAAGGGTTCTTTTCATCTCTATTTCCTTCAGTTCTGCTCTGATTTTAGTTATTTCTTGTCTTCTGCTAGCTTTTGAATGTGTTTGCTCTTGCTTTTCTAGTTCTTTTAATTGTATGTTAGGGTGCCAATTTTGGATCTTTCCTGCTTTCTCTTGTGGGCATTTAGTGCTATAAATTTCCCTCTACATACTGCTTTGAATGTGTCCCAGAGATTCTGGTATGTTGTGTCTTTGTTCTTGTTGGTTTCAAAGGACATCTTTGTTTCTGCCTTCATTTCATTATGTACCCAGTAGTCATTCAGGAGCAGGTTGTTCAGTTTCCATGTAGTTGAGCAGTTTTGGTGAGTTTCTTAATCCTGAGTTCTAGTTTGATTGCACTGTGGTCTGAGAGACAGTTTGTTATAATTTCTGTTCTTTTACATTAGCTGAGGAGAGCTTTACTTCCAACTATGTGGTCAATTTTGGAATAGGTGTGGTGTGGTGTTGAAAAAAATGTATATTCTGTTGATTTGGGGTGGAGAGTTCTGTAGATGTCTATTAGGTCTGCTTGGTGCAGAGCTGAGTTCAATTCCTGGGTATCCTTGTTAACTTTCTGTCTCATTGATCTGTCTAATGTTGACAGTGGAGTGTTAAAGTCTCCCATTATTATTGTGTGGGAGTCTAAGTCTCTTTGTAGGTCACTCAGGACTTGCTTTATGAATCTGGGTGCTCCTATATTGGGTGCATATATATTTAGGATAGTTAGCTCTTCTTGTTGAATTGATCCCTTTACCATTATGTAATGGCCTTCTTTGTCTCTTTTGATCTTTGTTGGTTTAAAGTCTGTTTTATCAGAGACTAGGATTGCAACCCCTGCCTTTTTTTGCTTTCCATTTTCTTGGTAGATCTTCCTCCATCCTTTTATTTTGAGTCTATGTGTGTCTCTGCACGTGAGATGGGTTTCCTGAATACAGCACACTGATGGGTCTTGACACTTTATGCAATTTGCCAGTCTGTGTCTTTTAATTGGAGCATTTAGTCCATTAACATTTAAAGTTAATATTGTTATGTGTGAATTTGATCCTGTCATTATGATGTTAGCTGGTTATTTTGCTCATTAGTTGATGCAGTTTCTTCCTAGCCTTGATGGTCTTTACATTTTAGCATGATTTTGCAGCAGCTGGTACCAGTTGTGTCTTTCCATGTTTAGTGCTTCCTTCAGGAGCTCTTTTAGGGCAGGCCTGGTGGTGACAAAATCTCTCAGCATTTGCTTGTCTGTAAAGTATTTTATTTCTCCTTCACTTATGAAGCTTTGTTTGGCTGGATATGAAATTCTGGGTTGAAAATTCTTTTCTTTAAGAATGTTGAATATTGGCCCCCACTCTCTTCTGGCTTGTAGAGTTTCTGCTGAGAGATCCGCTGTTAGTCTGATGGGCTTCCCTTTGTGGGTAACCCGACCTTTCTCTCTGGCTGCCCTTAACATTTTTTCCTTCATTTCAACTTTGGTGAACCTGAAAATTATGTGTCTTGGAGTTGCTCTTCTCGAGGAGTATCTTTGTGGTGTTCTGTGTATTTCCTGAATCTGAATGTTGGCCTGCCTTGCTAGATTGTGGAAGTTCTCCTGGATAATATCCTGCAGAGTGTTTTCCAATTTGGTTCCATTCTCTCCGTCATTTTCAGGTACACCAATCCGACGCAGATTTGGTCTTTTCACGTAGTCCCATATTTCTTGGAGGCTTTGTTTGTTTCTTTTTATTCTTTTTTCTCCAAACTTCCCTTCTCGCTTCATTTCATTCATTTTGTGTTCCATCACTGATACCCTTGGTTCTGTTGGTCGCATCGGCTCCTGAGGCTTCTGCATTCTTCACGTAGTTCTCGAGCCTTGGCTTTCAGCTCCATCAGCTCCTTTAAGCACTTCTCAGTATTGGTTATTCTAGTTATACATTCATCTAAAGTTTTTTCAAGGTATTCAACTTCTTTGCCTTTGGTTTGAATTTCCTCCTGTAGCTCGGAGTGGTTTGATCGTCTGAAGCCTTCTTCTCTCAACCCGTCAAAGTCATCCTCCATCCAGCTTTGTTCCATTGCTGGTGAGGAACTGTGTTCCTTTGGAGGAGGAGAGGCGCTCTGCTTTATAGAGTTTCCAGTTTTTCTGCTCTGTTTTTTCCCCATCTTTGTGGTTTTAACTACTTTTGGTCTTTGATAATGGTGTTGTACAGATGGCTTTTTGGTGTGGATGTCCTTTCTGTTTGTTCATTTTCCTTCTAACAGACAGAACCTCAGCTGCAGGTCTGTAGGAGTTTGCTAGAGGTCCACTCCAGACCCTGTTTGTCTGGGTATCAGCAGCAGTGTCTGCAGAACCGTGGGTTTTTGTGATCTGCGAATGCTGCTCTCTGATCGTTGCTCTGGAAGTTTTGTCTCAGAGAAGTACCTGGCCGTGTGAGGTGTCAGTCTGTCCCTGCTGGGGGGTGCCTCCCAGTTAGGCTGCTCGGGGGTCAGGGGTCAGGGACCCACTTGAGGAGGCAGTCTGCCCGTTCTCAGATCTCCAGCTGTGTGCTGGGAGAACCACTGCTCTCCTCAAAGCTGTCAGACTGGGACATTTAAGTCTGCAGAGGTTACTGCTGTCTTTTTGTTTGTCTGTGCCCTGCCCCCAGAGGTGGAGCCTACAGAGGCAGGCAGGCCTCCTTGAGCTGTGGTGGGCTCCACCCAGTTCGAGCTTCCTGGCTGCTTTGTTTACCTAAGCGAGCCTGGGCAATGGCGGGCACCCCTCATCCAGCCTCGCTGCTGCCTTGCAGTTTGATCTCAGACTGCTGTGCTAGCAATCAGTGAGACTCCATGGGCGCAGGACCCTCTGAGCCAGGTGCGGGATATAATCTCCTGGTGCGCCGTTTCCTAAGCCCATTGGAAAAGTGCAGTATTGGGTTGGGAGTGGCCCGATTTTCCAGGTGCCATCTGTCACCCCTTTCCTTGACCAGGAAAGGGAATTCCCTGACCCCTTGTGCTTCCCGAGTGAGGCAATGCCTCACCCTGCTTTGGCTCTTGCATGGTGCGCTGCACCCACTGTCCTGCACCCACTGTCTGGCACTCCCTAGTGAGATGAACCCAGTACCTCAGATGGAAATGCAGAAATCACCCGTCTTCTGCGTAGCTCACACTGGGAGCTGTAGACCAGAGCTGTTCCTATTCAGCCATCTTGGCTCCTCTCCTCATGTGCTTTTTGACCACTTACGTATCTTCTTTGGAGAATCTTTTTTAAAAAGTACTATACACTTCCCTAGAGAGATTTGTTTGTTGTTACTAATTCTCTCTAGGTTTCTTCTTTCGCCTTGGAATATCGGGGAAAGTCCCAAGAGTGTTCTGCATCCTTGCTCCTTGATCTCATTTTTATGTGAAGAAGACCGCACAGCAGAAGCAGCAGCCGATTCAGGGTGGGGCTGAGGGCGGGGAAAGTGAGTGCTGTTCTTGTTTGTGTGATTTGAGAAAACTCCCTGAGTGAGGATAAAAGACACCCAATCTGTTAATGTCTCTTTCATTGGGTTCTATGTTGAACACTTTGTCCTTTGATATCTATTAGAGGATGAGACAGAAGTGGTGATCCCAGAAATCACTTTTCTTTGTCTTGGATGAAGGAGAGGACTCAGAGAAGTATTCTATGGAGAGATTGCTGAGGCATTCATGACCAGGACTGTCTCCAGGCACCTCTTCCTTTGTTCACCTTCCTTTCCCCATAGTCTTCTTCCTGCCTTGTCATTGGGAGCTTCTGAGTGGCTCTCAGGTATCCTCTTAGCAAGGGACAAAGTAAACTCGTTAGGCTTGAGCCTTAGGCTCTCTACCATGTCCCTTAGGGCACCATAGGCAATGAAATAAGCTCAAATATTGGCCAGGAGCGGTGGCTCACACCTGTAATCCTAGCACTTTGGGAGACCAAGGTGGGTGGATCACCTGAGGTCAGGAGTTCGAGACCAACCTGGCCAACATGGGGAAACACCATCTCTACTAAGAATACGAAAATTTAGCCGGGCGTGGCAGTGCTCACCTGTAATCCCAGCTACTCCGGAGGCTGAGGCAGGAGAATCACTTGAACCCGGAAGGTGGAGGTTGAGGTGAGCTGAGGTTGTACCATTGCACTCTAGCCTGGGCAACAAAAGCAAAACTCCATCAAGAAGCTCAAATATTATCTATGCACTTAGCACTGTGCTGGATGTGGGGAAGGGGATTCAGGAATAATGGATTTATCTTTTTCAAAAAACATTTTCAAGCATTTGCCATATGCCAGATTCGGTGCTTCCCTGAAGCAGACCAATTTGGAGAAAAATAACTCCGAACCCAAGTCATCATTTGATGTATCCCATGTGGATAGCCCCCATATGAAGTAGAGCCCCAGAAGAGAAGAGGCAAATGCAGTGTGCAGTGATGCCCACATAGGTGCAGAGTCACAAGGGAGTGGCCAGTGATGCAGCTCCCAACATTGGCTGGAGAAGCTTGGACAGGGAGTCCCCAGCTCGAGGGAGAAACATCATCACCATGACATACAGGTGGAAACCGTGGTTTTGTCTTGAGCTATTGCATATTTTCCTGAACTTCTTATTTCATACATTCTAGGAGGCTATCTTATTCCACATGCTAAAATTATTTATGGAGGCAACAAGTAAATTTAATCTATCGTCATCTGCTAGGAGAGTATAACCATGTTAAATATAATCTTATGCTCCCTGCACCTTTTTGATTGCCACTTCCTTTTCTGTCAGTGTCAATTGTTTCTCCATTTCTGGTTTAAGTTTTCTACTCGATAAGCAAAGGTTTTGAATTCATCTTGATTAAAACAGTGAGGCCCCAACTCCATCCTACCAGCTTCCTTCAAAGTTCATGTATACTCTATATTCAGATCAGCTGCCCAGGGCACAAAGAAAGATGAGCTATGAGCTATGACAACATGAGGACATCAGGCCAGACACTTCAAGGCATTCAGCTTCCTTCTGGAAATAAAATCACTAAAGAGTTTTGTCTCTCTGGAATGGTTTAGGTGTGCTTGAGGGAAAAAACAAAAAACAAAAAGAACAGAAAATGAGCAGATATTGCTCGGGTCTCATCCAGCCATTTATATTAAGTTGCACTGTCCAAATTAGACTAGGAGCAATTTATTTAAGCTGGTGGCAAGCTTCCGAATGCTCAGGAATGCCCAGAAATCTGGATTCTTATAAGATGTCCCATTTAGTAAGTTGGAGGGTAGGTTCATTATGTAGAGAATGTCAAGAAACGGAAGCATGGGCTACTGTTAATATATACGATGGCATTTTCTCATATTTGTGCATCAACCACTCTATCTCCTGCCCTCTTACAAGACTGCCTTCTTCTCTTTCTCCTGTCTCTTTATTCTCTCTTTATTCTCCTTCTATGTGTATCTATCTCTGTTTCTGTGTGTACCTTTTTCTACTAAATCAGTATCTTCCCTCCTTTGCCTCTTCCTCTTCCACTTAATCTTTTCTCTCCCATTTTCAAATGAAAGACATGGCTCTGATACTAGTACATTTTAAACAAGCCACTTTACCTCTTTGGAAAATAGTTCTGCATCTGTAAAATAAAATAATTCTTAGATTTCCCTCTGCTGCTAAAATTCTATGATTCTTTGAAATACCTCATTTGTTCAAATAATCCAAAGTTCTTCTCCAAAAATTTTCTCTAAAAATCTGTGCAAATCGACTATGTCATGATTGACAAGCAGAGTAATAGCTTAATCCCCTTTTCTTTATCTTTGGGGATTTCTTTACCTTGGATATTAGAAAGTCAAACACAATTTTTGACACTTCCTTTTTCCACACTCACAATTTCAGAAGCCTGAGAATATAGTGGTATGCTTCTGCAGTGCAATTCAGAAATTTTATTAGCATCGGAAGCTAAGGATTTGGGAAAGAGGGATAAAGAGGAGGAGAAAGCCAGAAATCACAATTTTTAAAAAGAATTTTTTTGTGGTATTGAACTCCCAAAGATTATTATATGTAGCTCAGATTGCATGCCCTACTTTCTATTTTCATGTTCTTTCCCAGATAGAATATCTAAGAGAGCATCCCTTCCCCCCACAAAGAATGATTTTTATTTTCCATATGGTATATGCTAGCAATCCTGGCAGTTAACCACATTTATGTAAACATGCAGAGATACCTATAAATTATTGGACTTATCCCAGTTTAAGTTTCCAACTATGTACTGTAATATTTACAGCTGTTATTACTTTAGCCTCAGAAGATATTTTGGTCCATTTATATGGCTGATTAGTCATTTAGACTGTAGGCTCCATTTATTACATTGTTTGGGGGTGGGGAACTCACAGATACTCACTAGAGGAACCAAGAATCTATATATAAGCCAAGAGTTCTGCAACCTGGTGGAGCTTTTCAAACCTGAGGACTCCAACTCCAAATACCAGCTGACCGTCAGTCACCTAGGGCTACCCTGTACTTTAAGATGACTTTGGGAGAACCTGGGCACTTCCCCAGAGTATTTACATTAGTAGTGAAAGGCCAAGAGAACTAACAGCCTCACTTTTAGGAATCTGGACCTTATTGAAAAGATCTGAGACTGGTGGTGGGGTGGGGAGGAGACCCTAGTGAACCTTAATAATATTGCTGCAGGAATCTTGGCAGTAAAGACTAAATTGGGCTTTCTCAATTTCCCCCACCCATCTCCACTGCAAGTCTCATGGCTCAGCCCAGGGTGAGCGCAGTTCCCTTGAATGTCCAAAAGGCTGGAAATCTGGGTCTCTATTCTGATGCCAACTTCTGGGTCAATGTGCAGGGGGTCCCCTAAAACAGCAGCTGCCTCTCTGGGCTCTTTTACCACAGTACTTGGAAGGTTTATTTTACTATTATTATTTATAATTAACCATGCAGTTTATTCACATAGCATCTTAAGCTTTAGACACCTTGTCTTGTCCCTAAGTGTCTTCTTATATTTTTTATTTAAGCCTCACAGTCACCAAATAAGGTAGCCTGTATAGAGAGGTGAAGTGACTTTACTGAGTTTAGGTGGGAATCAGTGGTAGGGACTGAACTAGAAGCCAAGTATCTTGATTTCTAGACCTGTGCTCTTTCTACAAGAGTTCTTACAATGAAGATAATAACAAACAGAGAACACTTCTGCTATTCCTTTTATTTTCATTCTCCTCTTTTAAACTTTGACATGCTTTATTTATGTCAGTTCTCCTGAGATCAGTTTTCATGAAACCCTAGTACTTTACTGGCTGTCCTCCATGCTCAAACAATGTTGAGTAGAATCTCCAGTCTTGTTCTGATTTATTCAGCAGATGGAGTGTTATTATCAATATTTCTTCAGCGTTTGAGGGGATATTTTTGGATGATAAAGTTAGTTTCCATTTATCATCATTTTATCCCCAGTGCTGGCTTGAGAAGCTTTGATTTTTGTTGTATGAATGTGAACTATGAGATTGTATTCAACTTGTTCTGTTTTCCAAGCCAGAAGAATGGAGAACAGAGTGCAAACATATATGGTGGGCTTTGGCAACTTAGTGGACATTTTCACTTAAAGGGAAAACCGGTATTCCATCAGATCGTTATCCTTACCTCTGTAGAGCTGGAGGAGGTCATAGAAAACATTTAGTAATTCCAGTTCAAGGCTTTTGTTTTCACTAATGCAGAAAATAAGATTCAGAGAAGTCAGGAGATTGTCTGAGATCATGCATCTACCTGGTAGCAGTGCTAGAACTAGACATCAGGTCATTTGTACCAGGTCTGAAGCATAAGATCTGAGACACTGTCTGGGAAACCACAGAGCTTTGCACAGACTAGGGCTGGATACACTTGGAGAACACTCAGGGGACTTCCATGTGATTAATTCAGTTCAACTTAACAAACACTGAATGGGGCCACCCCAGGGAAAACCTCGCAGGGCATTGCGTGGAGCCCCACCTGCCCCTAAAGGCTGACTAGGTATGGCCGGGCAACAGTGTTTTTTCCTCAGTTCTGCTCTGAGGGGCACAAGGATCAGGCCTCCTGGGATGTTGCTATGTCTGCATTGGAAAAGTCTCTCTTAGGACCAAAGTCTTGATCTGGATGAATGAGGCTTAAGCTTTTCCTTTATTTCCTGTGGTAACTAAAAGAAAGGCCATGAAGAGGCTTTCCTACCAAATCACAGGAAGACGACAGACTAAGGAGAAGGAACACTCTTTGACTGTGGAAGTCACAGAGTTCTTAAACCCAGTGAGAAGCCCTGTTGTTATTAAGAATGGCCTTACCACAGCTGTGGCTTAGAAATTGGAAAGAAGGGAGGTGAGAGAGACCCACATGTGGGTATGTGTGTGTGTTGATCTGACTGCAGGCATGTGCTTTGGAGACAGCCCCACTGATACCAGGAAGGCAGGAATCCCTGCTGCCCAGCTGACAAGAGTGAGTCCCTGCCGGCCTCCTCCTTCCTCTCTCAGAGGCAGCGATCATGGTGGGGGAGGAGGCAAAATTGCTAAGAATAGCCACAGTCTTTGAGACTCGCTCTTTTCAAGGAATCAACAGAATTAGAAATGAGACATTAGCTCTAATCAGTCACATATGTTTGGGTTCTTAGCCCCTAGGAAAAGAATTTCTAGCTGTGGCTCCTCACCACAGCTAGTGGAGAAAATGCAACCTGGCAACGTGCAAAGCACATCTACACCTGTGGATTTGAGTGGGCCCCCTTCTGTCCTCTGGAAGGCTCGGGGACAAAAGCACCGCTTCTCACATGCTGTCAGTCTGACACCTGGTCTGATTGGAAGTGGTCAGACTTCTGAGTAAGCACCCTCTATGTGGCTTTTCAACAAGTGTAGAAAATTTCAGTGCACACATAACCCCAGGCAGAGCCAAGAATTGGAGGCTGGAGGAGATCCCCCTTGCTGAGGCCCCTCGGTCCTTTGTCTTATTTGCTTATGTTTCCGAGACATGGAGGTGTTTGGAGAATTAGGTGCATAGTGAGGGGATGTTTTGGTTTTTGTTTTGTTTTACTGTTTATTCTATAAAAATGTAAACCAATAAGTTGTGAGAATAGCCAAATGAGCCCCCATGTCCGCTTCATGTACGTTCACTATTGGTCAGCAGGTTTTCACTGCAAACATAGGTTTCTCAGTATGGTTTCCTGACCACCTATATCACCCTCAGGCCTCTTACATAGGATCTCAGGGCAGCCGGGGCTACTGTACTTTGAGCAATTCCCCAGGTAATGTTTGTGTGCTGATAACTATGAACTACCCTTTTGTAAGCCTCACAGTGTGTCAGGTGTCTGTGAATTTGCCCCTTAGTTCTTTGTGTTACCAACTCCGCAAGCTCCAATGCATCATCAGAATATTGTGCTAATTGATGTCATCTCTTTAGGTCCTGCCTTACTCTTCCGGAAAAAAAAACAAGGAAAATCAGCTCCTTTCTTTTTCTAAAATAGCACTCTTCTACTGAGCAACTATGAATGGCCCTTGTTCAAATTCCATAGACCTGCAATGAAAATAAAATATCATATTCAGATTTTTGCCAACTTTTAAATACTATAATTTATGATTCACCTTGAAAGTTGGTTTCCCTTGAAAGTTGTTTTTTATAGCCCTGGGCTCGTACTTAACTAGAAATGTCATCTGTGAATTATTTGTGTATAGGTAATGAGTGTGAATACATGCGCACACACAAAGCACTAGTAGAGCTTTTAAATGTCAAAATTTAAGTATTCTAAAGGAGCAAAGAACAAAATCAAATTTGTGGAGAGATTCTAACTCCAAAGTCTAATCTACAGTTGTTTAT
Organism: Pongo pygmaeus; assembly: GCF_028885625.2. Taxonomy (NCBI): domain Eukaryota; kingdom Metazoa; phylum Chordata; class Mammalia; order Primates; family Hominidae; genus Pongo; species Pongo pygmaeus. The sequence continues at coordinate 110,467,846 of NC_072373.2, read as the reverse complement.
ATTTTGTGGTCTGTAGCATGTCATTTAAAAGGAAAGAGTTAAGGAAACAGGGGAGGGTGAGGTGGGAAAGAACAGGGATTGGTGTTAGGAGTGTACAGTATATGAGCTGTTGGCACATTAAAATTATAGTCAAGCAGCAAAGTCACAGCCAGATAAGAGATGGGAGGGAGCCCATCCTCATATGCACCTTCAGATACTCACTAAACATCTCTCATACACGTTTGTTTCCTCACACCATACAGTACACTTTTCACCGAGCAGGTGCTCAGCAGTTGAATGTTCATATGAATGCCATTCCTCAGCTTCTTCTGAAGGTGCCACTGACACAATTTTAGGGCTTACAGAGGGCCAGCCTGAAGACCTGGGATTCTGCCCTAGGGACCCACATTTTGGTGTCCCCTGTGGCTTCCGCTGCTCATAACCACCATGTTGCACAACTTCAGGAACCACATTCACTTACATAGAAGACAGTGTGAATGGAGACCTGAGACTTGGCACCTGGCAGCTCTGACTGTGCCCTGGACACCTTCTGGGAGAGCTGCTGTGGTCAATATGGGTGTGCCTCCCAGGGTTAGCAGATTGGATTTGTGTGGTTCATATTTGCCCTCCTATTGTTCATTCATTCACAAATGCTACTCTTCTAGTTTATGCTGCTTGTCCAGGGAATGGGCCCTCCTCTCCCCTTTTATCCTTGACATGTCTAACCTTGTTCTATAAGTATAACAAACACCGAGAGTATCTGGGATGCTTAAAGTTGAAGACATCCCCTTTATTGGGGTTCTAATGGAAAGCCTTAGAGTTATGGCTCTTGTAGAAATGCAGAATAAGTATGATATTTGGGGCACACACTTTTTCAATTATGGGCAGCTCAAACCCACTATTGCTCCCCATCCATCTCAATCTGAAGGTGGGTGGGGCAGCTGCTTCTAAACATCTTTGCACACTTAATCTCCAACCTCACTCATGCAGCTTCTAAATTTCTAAAAATTAAACCTAGGCCTTACAAAGTATACACTCTGATTTATATGAGTTTTGGCAAATAGGCACACCAAATAAAAACCTTCGTAGTTGGAAATGACAGTGTTGGGGGAATAAGGGCTGGAGAATGATATCAGAGTAACTTTTTTTTTTCTTTTTTAGAGTCTCACTCTGTTGCCCAGGCTGGAGTGCAGTGGCACGATCTCGGCTCACTGCGACCTCCACATTCCAGGTTCAAGCAATTCTCCCGCCTCAGCCCCCTGAGTAGCTGGGACTACAGGCGCATGCCATCACACCTGGCTAATTTCTTTGGTATTTTAATAGAGACGGTTTTTCACGGTGTTACCCAAGCTGGTCTCAAACTCCTGAGCTCAGGCAGTCAGCCCGCCTTGGCCTCCCAAAGTGCTAGGATTACAGGCATAAGCCACTGTACCCGGCCAGTACCCTGTTTTGATGAGCCAGTGGCAGATCCTGGAACTCAGTTAAAAGACTCTAAACTTGGTGTTGTATTAAAGTTGGTATGTTCTCCCATCCTTAAATTTATTTTTAAGCCCTGCTTTCGATGAGGAAAGCTCTAGAAAGTCCAGTCTCAGAGGAAATAGTACCAAGCTAAGCAGAGATTCTGTTGTAGGAGCTGGAGGTCTAAAGTAGGGGGTGGAATTATTTCTGGCTCAGTTCATCTTCTGGAAAGTTACCATATTGCCCAATGTCTGGGGCCCAAAGATGCCGGTGAATTCAGACTTGATTGAAGCCACTGCTATCCAAGAAGCTCTGACATAATGAATCAATATGGCAGCAATCAGTATAGGATAGTAACACATATTTAGGCCTGGTACAAGTTTATTGTTCTGAGTTACTATGCCGTTGTAAGCATTTCCCTGCAGTGAGTTAACCTTGGTCTTGACCTGAATCTTCAGCAAACTTAAGCTTGTCCCATAAAAGCACTGAAAGCTGAAGCCTTTTTACTGACAGCACCCTCCTTCCTTGCCATGAGAGGGGGACTGACAGGAGTAGCCAGGCTGGCTAAGTCAGCTGGGGCTCAGAGCAGAGTGCCAGCTCAAAAGAGAAATATTTAATAAAAAATGGAAGCAGAAGCCCAGTTATACAAATTAGGCTGTCTGATGGAGACAGGGATAGCTCTGGCTTTTTATTTAAAAAAAAAAATTATTTCCTAAGTGTTCATTTTAAACCCTCCTCTGTTTTAATGGAAGGTGCTGCTCCTTTGACATATGTCCTTTAAAGTAAGAGTACCTCCTTCCCAGATACCTGCAGAGCCCAGCCCTACCCAGTTCTGAAGCCAGTCTGACACAGACCAATGTTTTTTCAGGGGCTTAGGCCTTTATCTCACAGGTCTGCAACCTGTTCTGTTGCTACAGGCACCATATCTAGTGCTGTAGTAGACACTAGGAGACAAAGGCGAAAAGGCTTTCATTCCTGACACAGCCTGCATATTTGCTCTAATTTGAAGTGGTGTGAACACACTGCCAAGAAAGCCCAGAGGAGGGAAGGAATAAAGCTGCCTTGAAGGACAAAGAGGAAGGCTTTCCAGAGGAGGCAACGATTGAATGGGACCTTGAAAGCTTCACAGGATTTCACTGAACTAGAGGATGGAGAAGGACACTCTTAGGATAGGAAAAGTTGAAAAATCCCAAAGAGGCATGTTAGACTATGAAGCGTTTGGACAATGGGCTACACAAGGTTGAAAAGGGATGTTGGAATCAACTGTTGAAGAGCTTTTAGCAGCCGTGGCAAAGTGTCTGGATTTTATCTCAATGCAGCGAGGGCAGGGGGTGAAGAATCACATAATAAAATAGGCAATCTGCTCCTGAAATAACCAATACAGAATTTAATTATCTTCTGGTGGGTGTGCTGAAAAGCATAATGAATTTTAGAGTCAAAGGTCCTGGATTTGAATCCCGCATCAGCTAATTAGAAACCATGTGATCTTGACCAATTTTTTAACAGTAAAAAGAGGCTAGTAAGTGTATCAGTCTCACAGGGTTGTAGGGAGAATGAAAAGAGAACAAAAAGAAAGTGAAAATCACCTATGGCTGGGCCCAGTTGCTCACACCTGTAATCCCAGAACTTTAGGAGGCCGAGGCAGGTGGATTACTTGAGGTCAGGAGTTCAAGACCAGCCTGGCCAACATGGAGAAACATCGGCTCTACTAAAAATACAAAAAACAGCTGGGTGTTGTGGTGCATGCCTGTAATCCCAGCTACTTGGGAGGCTGACGCAGGAGAATGGCTTGAACTCAGGAGGTGGAGGTTGCAGTGAGCCAAGATCACACTACTGCACTCCAGCCTGGGTAACAGAGTGAGGCTCCACCTCAAAAAAAAAAAAAAAAAGAAAGAAAGCACCTTTTATGCTGTACAGCATTAAGCAAATGTTAGTCACTCATATTGTTATTTGGTGCCAAAAAGAGAGATGTTGGGGTAGTATCTATTTGTTTAATATCCTTTCTTTTTGTTATAGAGAATTCTTGGTTTTTCAGCAGTCCAAATGTTAATGTGATACGTACTTTCCACGTGTCATGAAAACCCTTATTAGATGTATTACTTCTAAATTTAGCATATAGCCTAGCATATACAAGAACTAAAGAAAACTAGCATTGTTTTTTGTACTTTCCTGTGCCAAACAGTTGGCAAACATCATCTTGTTTAATCTTCACTATAACACTCTGAGGCTGTTACTGTTCCCATTCTACAGATTAAGAAATTAAAAAGGAAAGTTAATTAACTTGTCCAGAAGAATTAGCAAGTGGTAAAACTTAGATTTGAATGCCATGTCTACATGGACTCTAATACCTGAGCTTTGTTCCACCACACTGCACTAGAAAGAACACATAGTTGGTGCTCACAGTAAGCAGCCCACATCTTTTTTCCCTGGTAACTGCCCCAAATTCTTCCTCTTGATGAAAGGTGTCCTGAGATGGCCATGCTTATAAAACACGACTCCATGGCCACAGCAGACTGGACTGCTCCTGATCCAACCTGGGCTAATCACATTCCCCTTTCTGAAATTTGGGACACTCAGCATTTGAGCTAATCATCTGTGGGAATCAGGCTGAAAGGACTAGCAGAATTAGGACCTGAACCCACAGTATGGCAAGCCAAATTCAGATGCAGGCTGGAGAATGGGGGAGCAGAATCCATGTCAAGAGAAGACCAGGATGTCCTGAGAGGAGGATGGTGCTGCACAAACAGGATCAGAGATGGGGAATCCTGTATTCCGAGATGGAGTGATGGGTGAAGGTTTGTCTCAGCTCCCTGTGGCCTTCCAGTTCCCAGCTCCAATTCACATGAGATCTTGATACATTTACAACAATCTCTATCTTTATTTAAACTAGCTGGCCCTACAATCAAAGAGCCTTGACTAAAACAGCTCACAGTAAATACTTGCTGAATGATTGGCTGATGAGTATATCTTTTTTACTTCTCTAGGTGTCTGTCTTCATCCTAAGGAGTCAACTGCTGTACCTTAATGATTTCAATGTAATTGTTTGGTCTGTAAGTCTTTCTTGCCACTGTGGTTCTGGGGCCATTGTTCTGCAACGATGAATAAACAATGTTTTAGAAATCACTCATCCAAGAAAGGTGACAAGATACTGGAATAGAGGTATTTGAAAAATATTCATGGGAATTTTAGAGGATTGTAGATGGTCTGAGTACCTGTGAAGACATCATCTAATGTATCTAAAAACCGCATAATGCTTCATCTCAATGTATTTTAAGAATTAATTTTGTTATAAGCTAGAATTTTTCATTTTGGTTTTAATAATAACATCACAAGGTTTTTTAACATAAATTAGAAAGGGCATACATGGAGAAGTAAAGAAAAATTCTTGGGATTAGCCAAAAATTAGTGAGAGATTACATATTTCCTTAGATGAAAAATCCTACAGGCAAACTTTTAATGTCAGGGAGAGGAATACTTTATTACCTAATATAATGTAGATGAAAAGAATAGTTAAGCATTCTTTTTTAAAGCAGTATACAGAAATGAGAGAAAGGATAAGAGGTTAACTCATTTCTATTTTGAACTCTATTTTTTTAAAACCCTTGCTCCAAATTTTACTTACTATCTTTTAAATGTCATCCTACTAGAGTGTAAGTCTTTAGTTTTAGTTGCTTAATAAAAATTCAGTTTTTGTGACAAAAGGCAGACCATTCAGAAAGTGTGCTATATTTTTTTTGACTCAGTTACCCAGACCTAAGGGGATGCAGAGAGTGTGGATATCATGGCTGCCGCCCAGGCAGCAGCTTCCAAGGTCAGTGCCTGGGCAGAAAAGAAGCATCACCTTTGGAATATAAGTCATGTTGATATGTAACAATTAAACGATGGCAGGCATCACAGTGCCACTTTCCAATGCACCAAATTCATTTCCAGTGTGAGCTTTTAGTATGTGGAACACCTGCCAGCTGTGGAGAAATGGAAAATGCACTGAATTAGGAGTCGGAGGGCTAGGCTGCCATCTGTCACTTTTACTTATGTGCTGTGTGGGCTTGGGCAAACCATTCAACTTTTGGGGGCTCAATTTTCTCATTGGTAAAACAGTGATGGTAGGAGAGAGGTCCTTGGAAAGTCTTCACTTTCTAGGATCGTGGGATTGAATCTTCTCAAGAGGTTGCAGATACTTCCTAGAGCAAAACAAGCACTCCAAATATGCTGGCTCCTTCCTTCATTTCTTCCTGCAGTACTGAGCACTGACAAGGCTACAGTAAAGCTGGCTCTGCCAGCCAAGAATAGCATGATCTGCGACATCTGCCTGCTACACCCTGGCCCAGCCACTCAGTGTTCCTGCTGCTTGGTGGGTGGAAGAAGACATGAGCCCATGATGCTACCTGAGCAGATGGAAACCTTGTCTCTTAAGACTTCAAGCACTTGGGGAGCAACTAACTCTTTTCCATATTTGGATTTCAAAATAAAATCCCTAAACTGGATAGCAATCTAATTTAAAACTAGAATGACCAAGTGGTTCCACTGATCAGAGTCTGAGAAATAGAAAAAGCAGCTCCACCAGAAATATTTGGAAAAGGAGGCTCTGAGCTGAGGGTGGGCCTGGTTTGGGAGGCATCAGCATGAGGAACTGGAAGTGGACAAGGACAAGGACAAGGATGCCTTAACGTTTCTTCATCAATGGCCAACGGCTTTGTAAGAGAGGATTCCCCACTTGGGATCAATAAGCAGTTCTCAGCAGATATTCCTTAAAGCATATGAAAGTGTGGAAGCAATCATACTGTGGGGGAGTTTCCATGGGGCTCCAAGCATGCTTAGGTGAAAGAATGAAAGCTGCCCTAGAGAGCTCAAGAGAAAGGAAAAGAAACAGCTGTGAGCATCTCTGGAAGAAAGAAACGTTTAATATATGCACACAGGGTGGGAAAGAGAGCAAGGGAGTGGGGAAAACAGCAGGAAACAGCATATTTCCATTCATTTCACTTTTAAAAACATAATTGTTTAAAAAAATTCAAGGACTGGTTCATACTATATGAGAATTTGCTTTTTAAAAAATGAGCAAACAAATCAGGCTTTAACTTAAAAATTACAATAATGCCACCTTTACTATTCACTGTCTCATCAATGTGGGCTTGACAGTACTTACTAGAATGACAAGGTTTAATATTTTAGTAGACAGTACCGTTTAATGCTATACACACTGAATTTAACTTGCACTTAACTTGAAATTGGATGAAATTGGACAGACTGATTCAAAGATGGAAATCAGGTCTATACTGCTTCTTCTTTAGGGTAGATTAAAGGATTGTTGGTCTGTAAAGCAATCAAGATGATAGGAATATGTGTTGAAAAACTAAATTAAAAGAAAGATGGAAAAGGGGGAGGTAGCTGCCACCTAGTATGCTGTACCTCGACTTAATCTTTCTGAGTCTTGGTTTCCTCATCTGCAAAATGATTATAATACCACCCATTTCATAGGCTTGTTGTGAAGATAAGGTTACATAAGGACTTATAACAGCTTAGTAGATACTGAGTAAATAAATGGTTTAATTTCTCTGGCAGACCCCTCTGCCCAGATCCACAGTCACCAGTGTTCCTGGCAATCATTTGTTGGCTGCCATGTAGAAATACATGACATGTCATCTAAGGCAAATAAGGTATTGTAGAAGTAAATGACATGTCATCTAAGGCAAATAAGGTATTGTAGAAATGCATGACATGTCATGTATTGTCATCTAAGGCAAATAGGGTATTGGTGACTGGATCTAAGTTTTCCCTTTTTCCAACCTTGAGGGATGGGAGTTAAATTAGGAAAATGGATATTTTGTCTTTCTTGCTGTGTCAGACACTTTTTGGTTAGGAGTAGGACATGATGGCTATTTTGATGTCTCTGTTAATCATAGACTAGATGGTTACCAGGCAGCTGAAACATTTTCTGGCATGGTTGACTTACTGCTGCCCTATAGGGAGATAGCTTTACAGAGGTTCCCAAAGGAAACTCAACAATAAGTGTCCACTCCTCTTGGATATTATGCTAGGCACGTTCAAATGCAGCATCTCATTTGCCCTTCAGATTTGCCATGGTAGTATCTCCACTTTAAGGAAGAAAAGACTTAACTGAGAAGGATTGAATTGTTTGCCTGCATACTTATTTTATTCAGTATCTATACTGAGACTAGAGGTAACATTGAGCCTGAGTTCCTTGTGAGCTGGTAGAAGATGAAGGAAATAAGAAAGAGTAAGGACCAAGCTTGTCAACGCTCATTTCCAGTCTCCATTGCTTCTGCTGTGTACATCTCTGCAACGTTCTCAAGGCACCTCTTGAGTTGTCCAGCACACAGAGAATCTCTCCAGCTATCCACAGCACCCCTCAAAGCCTAAGCTCAGGAAGTAAGCCACAGCCCACTCTGCATGCCAGTGCAGACAGCTACCCATGGAAGGACCTGTTTCAGAACTCACTTTATTTCATCAATGAGCTTCATTTCACTGACAAGCAAACATGTCTAGGTCAGCCATGAGTGATTCTCTAGGGAGAGCTGAGTTACAGGACGATTCACAAGTTTCTCATATATATATGATATATCTGATATGTTATATGTATATATGAGATATATATATAAAATCTTAATTCTTGCAACCACCCTATGAAGTAAACATTATTACTCTCTACAGACAAAAAAGTTCAAGGTGGTTAAGAGGTTTGCTGAAGGTCACAAGAAGTGGCAAAGCAGTAAGGCACAATACTGTCTATTACTGAAGTATATGGTCTTTCCACCTCACCGTAGGATCTCTCAAATAATTAATACTTACACTAAAATGGGGGCATCAAACCTGGGCTCTGTGATTTAAAGTCTGCTGCTTTCCTAAATGAAATTCTTCCTCTATAAAGTTAACTTTATCCCTTCATCCCCTATACGAAGATAAATTCATGGATCAGAGATTGGAAGAGTGATTGTTCCTTGTAAGGCATCTCTTAAATTTATGATCCTAGTAACTGGGGACCTCCTGCTGGATTAGCCTTGCATCTTTCCTCGCTTCCATCATAGAGGCTAACAAGACTGTTGATTCTTTCTTTCTGTTGTTTCCTGTGTTCACTCCTGTCTATCCAGTCCCACTGTCACCACTCTCCTACATTATTTCAATAGTCTCCTAATTTCTTGCCTCCAAACTTTCCTTGTCTTTTCCCATTCTAAACCCTACTGCTAGATAATCTTCTCAAAACATCATTTTGCAATATCAGCTCTCATTCAGAAACACTCCATTGACACCATGCAGCCATTTAGGCTGATAATGGAAAATAACAGTTAATGACATGATATGGAAAAAATGTTCAGATTATGTTATTAAGTGAAAAGAAAACAGATTACAAAATAAGTAAAATGTTAATATTGGTGATCTGGGCCAGGTGCAGTGGGTCACGCTTGTAATCCCATCACTTTGGGAGGCTGAGGTGGGCTGATCACCTGAGGTCAGGAGTTCGAGGCCAGCCTGGCCAATATGGCAAAACCCCATCTCTATTAAAAATACAAAATTAGCTGGGCATGGTGGTGTGCAGTAATCCCAGCTACTTGGGAGGCTGAGGCAGGAGAATCACTTGAACCCAGGAGGCAGAGGTTGCAGTGAGCTGAGATCATGCCACGGCACTCCAGCCTGGGCAACAGAGCAAGACTCTGCCTCAAAAAAAAAAAAAAAAAAAAAAAGTGGTGATCTGTGTGTGGCAGAATTATGGATGATTTTATCTTTTGCTTATCTGTAGTTCTTAAAATTTTTTGTAGTAAGTATTATTCTTGTAATAAGATAAAAAGCTACTATAAAAATAAGAAAAATACACTCAGAGTAGTGAAAAATAAAACAATAATGAGCTTCCAGTTTTTACAATTTCATTGGCAAAAAAGTAAAAGTTATCATAACCAGGGTTGGCAGGGAAATGGCATGCTCATACAATTGTCAGTGGGAATGCAAACTGATAACAATCTTTGCGGAAGGTGATGTGCAGGTTTCATCAAAGTGACAAATTCACATAAGCTTTGGCCCAATAATTCTAAGAGTCCATCATATAGAAAGATGGTTCTCAAAGTTTGATATAGACAAACAGCATCAATATCATCTGAGAACTTGTTAAAATGCATAATCTCAGGCCCCACCACTTACCTATTAAATCAGAATCTCTGGGGGTGAGATCCAGGAATTTGTGTTATAACAAGACCTCCAAGTGATTCTAATGCATGTTTAGAATTTGGGAGCCACTGATATAGAAATACACTTTCTAAGGAAGTACCTTTGTGTGAACAAGAGCCACTATACAATGATAAAAAGTTGCTAAATAGTTTAGACTGATGTATCCTGTGAAATACAATGCATCGGTTAAAGAACAAAAGTATTAGCATGGAGAGATCACTGGGATATATAACTTAGTAAAAAAAGAACAAGTTACAGAAATATATACCTATAATATTACTAACTAAAGTCAAAGTATACCTTATGTACTCATGAGTAAATGTTTTATTTACTCATAAGTAATAAAAAATTCATTTATTACATATGTTTTAAAAAAATCCTCCCTTTGGCTCCTATTGCCTGTAAGACAGAATCCAAACTTCTTAGCCTCATAATGAAGGTTCTATGTGATGTGCTTCAAACCTGATTCTCCAACTTCCCCCACCCTACCCCAGTATTTCTATAAAGAAATTCTGCTGTTTAATCAACGTATTCTGAGAATGGCTTAATACTTAGTCTTATCTCCATTTTGTAGGTAGGGAAACTGAGAAGGGTGTCGGTGGAGCAAATCCTTGTCCATGGTCACGTGGGCAGCATTTGAACCTGGAGCCAATTCCCTGTGGTCCAACTCCAGTGCTTGCTCCATCCTCCAGACTGGTTGGCTAATTGTTTCCCAAACACTCTGGTATACACCTTTTTGCCTTTGTTTATGTCATTTTTCTTTCTTAAAATGCTCTGAATCAAGTCTTACATCCTCCACAAAGTTTTTCTTAGGAGGCCTAATCATGAGGAATCATCCAGGGTCACCACACATTGGGGGTAAACCTTTCATCATATGTGGAGCCTACTTTGCCTGTGGTTCTCTGTTGCACTTCAAGTCTATTTCTCCAAGAAGACTGTCACACCCTAGGGCAGGGACTGCTCTCTTCTTCTTTGTTCTCAATATTTAATCTGCAATAAATGACTATAGTTGATGAAAATGATGATAGACTTGTACTAACACATATTTGCTATTGATATGTTAGTAATTTGACTTCTGTAACAGCAGTGACCATCAGAACAAGCAATCAGAGAAGCAGACCAGTCCTTGGAAACCAGGAGCTGGGATCGGGATGGAAATGAGACTTCTCTAGGAATACCTTTTCATATAGTTTTGACTTCTGAGTTATAGAAATGTCTTACTTATTCACAAAATAAAATTAAATATGAAAAGATGAAAAATAAACAAACCTTAAATCAAATACAAAAGCAAACAAATGAATCTAGCTGTATATCACATTGATAACCTCACCACTCAGAGAAAAGAATTCAAGTAAAATTCTGAATATAGTACTCTGTGTTCACTACCTCAGTGGGAAATGTTCTAGAGATAAAAATAATTCCAAAGAAATTTTAACTTTACTTAGTTGGTTACTTTTAAATAATTATAATGTTACTGGCATTTTGAAACTATTCCGTGCATGCTGTTGGACAAACCAAATAAGTAAGTATATCAATGTCACTACATGGTAGGCAGAATAATGCTCCTTTTTCCAAGATGTCCACACCTGGAACCTATGAATATGTTATGTTACGTGGCAAAAGCAACTTAGCAGGTGGAATTCAGGTTACCTTAAGATAGGAAAATTATTGCAGATTATCTTAGTGGGCCCAGTGAGTTTACATGGGCCCTTAACAGTGAAAGATGAGGGAAGAATCATAGGCAAGAAAGATGCAACAGCGAAGAAGAGGCAGGAGCAGGAGAGATTCAAAGCACCAGAAGGACTCAAACTGCCTTTGCTGGTTTTGAAGATGAATGAAAGGGGCCATGTACCAAGGCACTCAGACGGCCTCTAGATGCTGGGAAAGGCCCTCAGTGGACAGCAAGAAAATGGGGACCTTAGTCCTACAACCACAAGGAACTAAATTCTTCCAACAACCTCAATGAGCAAGTAAATAGATTCTCTCTTAGATACTCCAGAAAGCACTACAGCCCTGCCAACACTTAGATTTTAGTCTGGTGTGACCCGTGTGAGACTGCTACAGAAATGTAAGATAATAAATATGTGCTGTTTCAAGATAATGCTGATAAACTTATGGTAATGTATATAGCAGCGTATTAGTTTGCTAGGGTTGCCATACCAAGTTACCACAAAATTGGTGGCTTAAACAACAGGAATGTATTGTCTCATGGTTCTGTCCAAAATCAGAGTGTCAGCAGGGCAGTCCTTTCTGAGGGCTGTGAGAGAAGGATCTGTTCCAGGCCCCTCTCCTGGGCTGGCAGATGGCCATCTTTTCCCTGAGTCTTCAGATCATCTTCCCTCTGTATGTACCTCTGTGCCTAAATCCCCCCTTTCACCAGAATTATTAGATTAGGACCCACCTTAATGACCACATTTTACTTAATTACCTCTGTAAATACCCTATCTCCAAATAAGGTTATATTCTGAAATAATAGGGGTTAGGGAATTCACTATATATAATTTTATTTATATACATACATTTACATATGACATACAATACATATTATATATAATATGTATATATAATACCTATTATATAATATGTATATATAATAGGTATTATATATACATATATACACATTTCCCCCCAACCACGTCAACTGAAAAAAATCTAAAAGCAATAATATTCCTGCAGCAGTGAGCACAGCTAGCACCCAGATCTTGATTTCTAAGCAACATTTCCCACTAAAGAAATCAGGGCTCTCTGAAGAAATATGTGCTTCTGGCTCTGTTACAGGGCAAACACAAATGAGCCTAGGGAGTCCTGGTGTCCCAGAAAGAAAGGAAGGACCTAAAGATCAATGGGGTCATGTCAAAAGGACACAGGATCCTGTTTGAAGAGGTTCCCAATGGCCAAATTTGGGATAATTTCAATATCAAGAAGGAAACAACAGTAATGGATTATAATCCGTTGAATTTTTTTAAGTCTGTGAGTCCATTATGATAGTAAAAGAGCATATTAAAAAAAAAGAAAGCCATCTAATAAATGTAGAAGAGTGATAGAATTAGAAAATCACAATATTTTGGCCTCTAATGTAACAATTGATTCAGGCAAGGATCATCAACAGATGCTAACCACTGAGTAAAAGGTTTTGGCAGTTTAGGATATTTACAGAGCATCAGTATATTATCCCACAAATTATTTGTTAATTACAAAGGAGAAAATATACCTTTTAAATGGACAGATTTGGTGCCTACTACTTTGTTATTTATTTATTTATTTATTTATTTTTTTGAGATGGAGTTTCACTCTTGTTGCCCAGGCTGGAATGCAATGGCGCAATCTCGGCTCACTGCAACCTCCACCTCCCAGGTTCAAGCGATTCTCCTGCCTCAGCCTCCCGAGTAGCTGGAATTACAGGCATGCACTGCCACGTCTGGCTAATTTTGTATTTTTAGTAGAGACAGGGTTTCTCTATGTTGGTCAGGCTAGTCGCAAACTCCCAACCTCAGGTGACCCGCCTGCCTCGGCCTCCCAAAGTGCTGGGATTACAGGCATGAGCCACCGTGCCCAGCCTGGTGGCTACTACTTTAAATGATCAAATTTAGCATCACCAATATTGGAATAATCTGATATTCTGTGTGACTTCCGATAAGAGGCATGCATGATATGACATACACTAATGGAATATTTTTACCAAAAAATATTTAACTTGTATCTAACTGTGAAGAACGAACATGTAAATCCAGAATGTGGCACATTCTATAGACAATTGGCCTGGACTCTTCAAAAAGGTCAATGTCATTAAAAAACAAAAACAAAACTACAACTGAAAAAGAAGATAGGCTGGCGTGGTGGCTCATGCCTGTAATCCCCGCACTTTGGGAGGCTGAGGCGGGCAGATCACCTGAGGTCAGGAGTTCTAGACCAGCCTGCCCAACATGGCGAAACCCCGTCTCTACTAAAAGTACAAAAATTAGCCGAGTACGGTGGCAGGCACCTGTAATGCCAGCTACTCAAGAGGCTGAGGCAGGAGAATCACTTGAACCCGGGAGGCGGAGATTGCAGTGAGCCAAGATCACGCCACTGCACTCCAGCCTGGGAGACAAGAACGAGACTCTGTCTCAAAAAAAAAAAAAAAAAAAAACAAAAAGAAGATAGAGGAATCATTTCCGATTAAAAGAAACTAAAGAGAAGTAGAGCGTAGAATGGTGGTTACCAGAGTCTGGGGGCAGGGAGGGTAAGCAATAGGGAGAAGCTGACCAAAGGGTATAAAATTCCAGTTAGGAAGAATAAGTTTTCAAGATCTATTGCACAGCAAGGTGACCATAGTTAGTAATAATGCGTTATATATTTCAAAATTGCTAAAGGAATAGATTTTAAATGTACTCACTACCAAAAAAAAAAGATAAATATATGAGGTGATAGATATGTTAATTGGCTTGATGTAATAATGTCATAGTGTATACAAATATCAAAACATCTCTTTACTCCATAAATGTACAATTGTTCATTAATAAAAATTAAAATTTTTAAAAAGAAACTAACCACTGGGCTCGATGGCTCACAGCCATAATCCCAGCACTTTCGGAGGCCAAGATGGGCAGATCACTGGAAGCCAGGAGTACAAGACCAGCCTGGGCAACATGGTGAAACCCCGTCTCTACTAAAAATACAAAAATTAGCCAGGTGTGGTGGTGGTCTCCTGTAATTCCAGTTACTCAGGTGGCTGAGGCATGAGAATCGCTTGAATCCAGAAGGCAGGGGTTGCAGTGAGCTAAGATCTCACCACTGCACTCCAGCTTGGGTGACGGAGTGAGACCCTGTCTCAAACTAAATAAATAAATAAAAAGAATAAAATAATAATAAAAGAAACTAACCAAAACACCAAATGCAATATATAATCTTGGCTAGATTTTCATTTTTAAAAAAAATGCTATTAAAAGACATTTTGGGGACAGTTTGGAAAATTTTAGTGGGAAATGTATATTAGCTAATATTAGGACATGTGTTGCTAATTTTTTTCCTAAGTGTGATAATGTGATTATGTCAGAGAACATTATATTCTTGGGAGATGCATCTGAAGTATTTGATTCAGTGCTCCGATATCTGCAATTTTAAACAGTTCAGAAAAAATATGATAAACTGCAGCCAACTCTTACCAGCTCGCAAGAGCAGATAAATATTTAGGAATTTTGCAAGCCATTTGTTAAGTCATTATTTGCTCAAAATCATCCATGGGCCAGGCATGGTGGCTCACGCCTGTAATCCCAGCACTTTGGGAGGCCAAGGCGGGCAGATCACGAGGTCAGAAGATCCAGACCATCCTGGCTAGCACGGTGAAACCTGGTCTCTACTAAAAATACAAAAAATTAGCTGGGCATGATGGCGGGCGCCTGTAGTCCCGGCTACTTGGGAGGCTGAGGCAGGAGAATGGTGTGAGCCCGGGAGGCAGAGCTTGCAGGGAGCTGAGAGCGTGCCACTGCACTCCAGCCTGGGTGACAGAGCGAGACTCCATCTCAAAAAAAAAAAAAAAAAAAAAAAAAAATCCATGGTGGGAATTCTTACACCACAGAAATTGGCAATTACTACAAATGAGGGTTTCTCCTATCCTAGATCCAGTTTATCAGCATACTACCGCATATGGAATCAAATGATAATAATTGGTGAAACATTTCAAGTGTACCTTGTGCTCAGTATGGTATATTTTCAACTTTTGTTAAGATGTGAAATTTTTCAAAATAAAAAGCTGGAAAAAATAGATGGGAAAAAAAATCCTATCTTCCTGGGAAATACTGGAAACCACAGAGAGAAGGATAATAGCAGAGAGACAGATCATGGACTGTCCCATGGCCACCTTGGGACTCTCCCACGGGAGGCTTTGAGATGTGTTGGTGGCTCCAGATCTGCTGACTGGGGACCTCTGTGGTGAGGCTGGCTGAAGTCAGCAGGAAAGGCGAAGGTTTCCTACTTAAGTTCAGTGTGCACCAGCCCTCTTTCCTTCTTTTCCCTCTGGGCCTGGAGCTGGGCTTCTGGGTTGGTGGATTTCCTGGGGTTTCCAGGATCCTATAGGAAGCTTCTAATTCCAATTCCTTTGGATGAAAAGGTCTAAAGGTAAGGGTAGGTGGCTTATGGCAATTGTGAGTGGCAGTCTGGGCCCCTCTTCATTTTCCATTCTCTCTTCCTTTCCGTTTGTCTTTCCACTGCTTACTCCCTGTGCCCCTACTCGCTCCCCTCCTCTTCCCTCTCTGTACTACCAATTTTATTCAGAAATGTACCTCTGCCAGCTCAATTGCACCCACCCTGCTAGGACAGTCTCAAGACTCACCACCTCCACAAAGTCTCCCCACCATCATCTCTCTCCTTACCATACCTCATGGCGTTGATGTCTGGAATTACACCCTGTCATGGACTGTTGCTGGACTGAGTTGTGTGGCTGATTTTGTTTTGTTTTGAAACAAGGTCTCATTCTGTTTCCCAGCCTGGAGTGCAGTGGAGCAATCACGGCTTACTGCAGCCTCAACCTCCCAGGCTGAAGCAATCCTCCCACCTCAGCCTCCTGAGTAGTTGGAGCTACAGGCACACGCCACCACACCTGGCTAATTAAAAAAATTTTTTTTTGGAGAGATGGGGCCTCCCCTATGTTACCAAGGCTAGTCTCAAACTCCTGGGCTAAAGTGATCCTCCTGCCTCAGCCTCCCAAGGTGCTGGGATTACAGGCTTGAGCCACAGCAGCTGGCCTGATATCTGCAAGCTCCTATAGGGCAGGAACTGGATTCCATATACATTTGCTCTGTAAAAAACACTCTTTTTGGCAGGACATCGTGGCTCATGCCTATAATCCCAGCACTTTGGGAATCCGAGGCAGGAGGATAGCTTGAGCCCAGGAGTTTGAGACCAGCCTTGACAACATGGCGAAACCCCATCTCTACTTAAAATACAAAAATTAACCAGGCATGTTGGTGAACACCTGTAATCTCAGCTATTCAGGAGGCTGAGACATGAGTCTCACTTAAACCTGGGAGACGGAGGTTGCAGTGAGCCAAGATTGTGCCACTGCACTCCAGCCTGGGCCACAGAGCAAGACTCCGTCTCGGAAAAAACAAACAAACACCCCACTCTTTTCTCCCCAATACAGGCTAACATAAAATATCTATTGAATTCAATCGAATTCCTTCCCTCTCCCTCTCTTCTCAATTCTCCTTGTTTATTTTTCCTTTCCCTCTCCATCTCTTTCTCCTTTTTGATTCCCTAGGTTTGTCCCAGGTCAGCTAGTGTTCTTTTAGCTCATTTTTGCCCCTTGCTTTGCTCCCTCTGCTTGGCTCGTCAAGGCTGAAGGTGTGGCTGGACCCTGACTCTGGGCCTCTTCTCAGCCCAAGGGCTTCTCCTTGCTCAGGGAACTTTTGAGCGCCGTGGCATAGGAAAGGCTGTGTCAGAGCAATGTAGATGCATTCTACACAGTCTCCCTCAGGCTCTCCATCCCCAAAGACTGTTGGCTTCACAAAGGGAGCATGTCAGAAAGCATGGGACTCTCAGACATCTGCATCACACATTTTTTTTCTCTCCCATTCACTCTCCACCCACCACCAACCCCCTTGAATTCTCCAGACTGATTATTGTGGTAAAATATCACACATTTTCTCAATCTGTATGCAAACCAGGTAGGATTGACAGCTGAAGAAAGCTGCACATTGCCTGGGCTTAAAGTTATCTGTTTTCCCTCTGAGGGAAAATCTTTGAGCTCTGTGACAGTGCCTCGAAGCCATGGCCCTTGTCCTAGACTGCCCTGGCCCAGGCAAGCGCCTGACCCCTACTAATGTGTAGGACCTTTAGCAGCAGAGAGTGGGGGAGACGGTAACCAGAACCCCCTGCATGCCAGCGATTCATGTTCTCTGAAGGGATCAGAATGTTATTAGAAGCCTTGCCTGCCAAATGCTGGGCAAATGTAACCAATTTATTAATGCAAGGAATCCAATATGTGAAATTGGACCAAAAGGAGAGAGCCCAGCCACCCTCTCTCCACACTTCCTGATCTCTAACAGGGGTGGAAGGAGGGTGATGTACAAAGAGTTCTGTCTTCTGCAGGAGGATGTTGCTGTCCTAATCACATGTGATAGTGACAACAGATAGTCCTGACTGGAGCTTCAAAGGGCTGGGAGATAATTGTATCCACTATCCCCGGCTGGCTGCAGCTTGCAGGTTGTAAAGCACACTGGGTAGGAAGATCGGGAGCTTGGTCTCCTCTGTCCAAGTTCTGCAGCTCTGCAATAGAGACCAGCTGAAAATGGAGGAGTAAGAATATGTCTCAATGCCTGCAATGCTGACATCATATGCTGGTCACTTAAGCTCTTTCCTGCAAAGGGTCTTAGATTGGTCTCAATGTTGCATGGGTGTTTGCAGCTTCTTTCCAGCAAAGGAGAGGGTTCCTTCAGGGCAGAATGCATTTTGATATGGCTCATTGTCATTGATTTGCCCTCTTACAGGTGATTGAGTTGAAAAAGATGTTGGCAGCCACATTTATTAAAGGATTATTTTTTATATATATAGTTATTACACATTACCTCATTTAATCCCCACACCAGTACTTTATGAGGTTGATATTGTTATTCTCAATTTTCACTTAAAGAAATTGAACTCAGAAAGTTGACCAACTTGCCCAAGATTATAGGTATAAGTGGACAAGATTTGAGCCCATGTCTGTTTAACCATGTTCTTCACCGCCCAGGTTTAAGGAGTAGAAACACAAAAAAATTGTGGGTAATCTGGTAGACTTGTCAAGAAGCAAATGTGGGGAATTTTCTGGCTAAGGCTGCACTGGGAAGTCTTTTCTTTTGGATTTCTAAGTTTCAAAGAATTGGCAGACAGTGAAAACAATGGACACATTTTACAGAGCAAAAATAATCTTTATCATGATTCAGGTAAATTTTAGAATCTTAGAAGATATCAGGCTCATTTGAGTGGGCATCAGTGTCATTGTAAAAGACCATGCGGGGGAGAGATGAAGATCTGGTTGCTTTAGATTCTTAGCTATTTAGATTCTAGATGAATGTCATCTATTTTGTAATGTGTCATTGTGTCATCTCTCAACACTAAAGGCAAGATGGTAGTCCGATTAGTAAATTTTGAATTACATGGGAACAGATTTTTAAGACAGAAAATAAATCAAAGATTTAAAAAAGGAAAAGAGAATCAAAAAAATTTTTAAAAGAATAAAAATAAAGAAAAATGAACACATAAAAAAAAAGAAAAGAATTTTAAAAATTGAACTAGCGTCTCGGAAATAATACTTTTATAATGTTACCAACACTTGTTAACTGAAGATAGTCTTTTTAGTTGATTATAGATATGACTGAAGATGTTGGTGAAGTCCCCGTGCCCAAATGCTATGAAATTCACAAGTTCATTTCTTCTGGAAATGTACCTGATGTATTACAGTGTTGTATATGGATTGGCATGATGTGATGTGCCTGAGGAAGGGCAGAGCTACCTTCCATTCTCTGGGTGCCTTCCCTCCTCCTCCACTTTTCAGTGATGGTTTCAGGTTCCTGAAGCCTACCGTGTGCCACAAGGCAGGAGCTGCCATGTCTCCATTTGGAGAGGAGGAGGGTCAATTCAGCATCACTGAGATGGGGAAGAAAAGTTCAGACTTTATTTTGAATTAAAATCCAGCCCAACTCTTCTTGCTTGTTTTGGTATCTAGAAGAGCTTTCCCTACTCTCTCCTTCTTCTCCTATAAGCTGTTCACTTCCTTTGCCAAATTCTCTTAGGAGAATAAATCACTCAGTAAATAAAAATCTGTAAGGCAATAAAGTTATGTATTTACTTAAAAACAATTTCTTAATGTCTGAAAAGGCAAAATAATCTTGTTGTCCCCACAATATAACAGCAGTGAAAAACCTCTTAGGACTTGGAAATTGGTGTGTCTCTGAGAGGTCAATTAGTAAAATTCACACTCAATGCGGCAAAGTCATCTAGCATAAGAATGACAACTCCAAAAATAATAACGGTAGCAATAAAAATGCAAAGGAATAATTCATGCTACGTAAGTGTGAATCCAATCAAAAGTTGAGATGGGAATCCTCCAAGAAGATATGACTGAAATGTAAGTGTATTTTAGTATGAGGAAATAGGATGAAATATGTTCTATTCTGTCTGGAGAATAGACAGAGGTTGGCCCCAAAGGGTAAAAAGGAAGATCTGAAGAATGCTGATCTTGATTTGTTTAGAGGTGAAGAAGCCATTTTTAAATGGCTTGAAGAATTGAAGTTTTCTTTTTTTTTTTTTTTTTTTTCTTTTATTATTATTATTATTATTATTATTATACTTTAGGTTTTATGGTACATGTGCGCAATGTGCAGGTAAGTTACATATGTATACATGTGCCATGCTGGTGCGCTGCACCCACCAACTCATCATCTAGCATTAGGTATATCTCCCAATGCTATCCCTCCCCCCTCCCCCCACCCCACAACAGTCCCCAGAGTGTGATGTTCCCCTTCCTGTGTCCATGTGTTCTCATTGTTCAATTCCCACCTATGAGTGAGAATATGCGGTGTTTGGTTTTTTGTTCTTGCGATAGTTTACTGAGAATGATGATTTCCAATTTCATCCATGTCCCTACAAAGGACGTGAACTCATCATTTTTTATGGCTGCATAGTATTCCATGGTGTATATGTGCCACATTTTCTTAATCCAGTCTATCATTGTTGGACATTTGGGTTGGTTCCAAGTCTTTGCTATTGTGAATAATGCCGCAATAAACATACGTGTGCATGTGTCTTTATAGCAGCATGATTTATAGTCCTTTGGGTATATACCCAGTAATGGGATGGCTGGGTCGAATGGAATTTCTAGTTCTAGATCCCTGAGGAATCGCCACACTGACTTCCACAAGGGTTGAACTAGTTTACAGTCCCACCAACAGTGTAAAAGTGTTCCTAATTGAAGTTTTCTTGGTGAAAGTTTACCCATAGTAAAACTTCACAGACCAGCAGCTGGTAGATCAAGTCTGGTCCACACTGTATTGAGTCATACTGTTTTTCAAAGTTGAATAAGTTGTCAACTAATTTCACATAGAAAAATCCATATATCAAGCCTTTCATGAAAAATTGGGAAAACCTAGATTAACCAGGCTGGCCACAATGGGCTGGAGCTATGACGCCATGGCTGCCTCCTTTAGAAGGGCATGCACTCTCCAGTTGGCATAGTCCCCACTATTCCCTATCATCGCCAGCTCCCTGACATGCTTCACTCATCTATGTTACACTCTTCTGAATCTGTTGGATTTTGAATGTATGACTCCCTAATGGGTAAGCATGCCTTCAGCTACTTGAGCTGAAATTCACTTCTTGACACCCTGAACTCTCCTTGTTCTGATTCCATGCTCAGCATGCAACCTTCTGAGAATTTGGCTTCTCGTGTAATTTGCCTATAAGGAAAGAATGCATTGATCTTCTGCCCTGAACATCTTGGTCTATATGAGGAAGTGCATAGAGTAAATGCAAAAGGCTTAGGCTTTGGGGTCTGACGGGTCTGGTTCCAATTGCAGCACTGAGACTTACTAGATAAGGTCATCATGAGGCCTCTTGGCACCCTGCCAGGCATCTTTTCCTGGAGATGTTGCCCTGGGTCATCTTGGGTTATGTGCCAGAATATTGAAATTGCAAAAGCATTTTTATAAGCAACATTGATACGTCTAAGTCACAAGTTATAGCAGCCCCAAATCCATCCGACCAATCAACAGACTTGAGCTTCTCTAGAGATCATGGACATCTCAAATGAATAGAAAGCAATTGATAGAAACACAAACTTTTTGATGGTTATCTGTTCCAAAGAGGAAGAGGGGGAAATGGCAATAGAACCTGGATTTTGAACTTAGCCAACTTGTATTCAAGTCCTAGTTCTTTCCTTTATTAACCATATGAACTTAAGAAAGGTAGTCTGAGTCACCAAGATAAAAATTTCCTCCCTACACACCTAACAGAAACTTTGTGAGGATCAAATGGAATCCTCACATAGGGAAGACACTATGTAAACTGAAAAATGTATGAAATTGTTGGTATCAAATTTTTTATAATCCCCAGTGTATGTAAGAATAGTAGTAGCAGAAGAAGAAGTCAAGAAGCCGAGGCGGGCGGATCACAAGGTCAGGAGATCGAGACCATCCTGGCTAACACAGTGAAACCCCATCTCTACTAAAAACAAAAAATTAGCTGGGTGTGGTGGTGCGCACCTGTAGTCCCAGCTACTCGGGTGGCTGAGGCAGGAGAATCACTTGAACCCGGGAAACGGAGGTTGCGGTCAGCTGAGATCATGTCATTGCACTCCAGCCTGGGCAACTAGAGTGAAACTCCGTCTCAAAAAACAAACAAACAAACGAAAAAGAAACCTACACGAGGGTTTCTAGCCTGCCAGAGTAGCATTCAGAACCAAAAGATTAGTGCCAGGCCCATAACTATCAAAGCCTGGACTGCAAATCAGACTCTGGTTTGTGAAATAAACATCTAGTGATGATTAGGGTGTGGAGGAAAGAGTCTCGCAAACACTGTTAGTGAAAGTATAAACTGGAACAAAGAAGGCAATTTGGCAGGACCTATCAAAAATTTTAATGTGCATACATACCTGTTGACTCAGCAATTTGCTTCTAAGAATTTATACTATAGAAATCCTTGTACAAATGGGCAAGAATACTTGTATTACAATGTTCATGGCAACATTATTTATAACAGCAAATTAATAGGGGGTGACTAATACATTTCACATATTTCTACTATGACTACTATGTAGCCATCAACAAGAATAAGGTAGACACATATATATTGAAATGGAATGGAGTCTGTAATACGTGATTGAGAAAAAAAAAAAGAAGTTGCAGTATAATATATACAGTGTGACCAGGCCAGGTGCGGTGGCTCACGCCTGTAATCCCAGCACTTTGGGAGGCCAAGGCAGGCGGATCATGAGGTCAGGAGATCGAGACCATGGTGAAACCCCGTCTCTACTAAAAATACAAAAAAAAAAAAAAAATTAGCTGGGTGCAGTGGCGGGCGCCTGTAGTCCCAGCTGCTCTGGAGGCTCAGGCGGGAGAATGGTGTGAACCCAAAAGGCGGAGCTTGCAGTGAGATGAGATCACGCCACTGCACTCCAGCCTGGGCGACAGAGCCAGACTCTGTCTCAAAAAAAAAAAAAAAAAAAAAAAAAAAATATATATATATATATATATATATATATACACACACACACAGTGTGACCATACTCAAAAATATAATAACCTAGAAAAATTCTAAAGGTATACAGGTCTAATTTTTAACATTGGTTTCCACTGGGGAGTGAGAGTAGAGTGTGAGAATGGCACTCTTGCTTTGTACTTTGTATACTCTTAAGTTATTTGAATTTTTACAATGATCATGCAGTACTTTTGTAATTTTTTAAAAAATACAATTAAAAATCAAAAAGAGGCCAGACACAGTGGCTCACGCCTGTAATCCCAGCCAAGGCAGGGAGGCCGAGGCAGGTGGATCACCTAAGGTCAGGAGTTCAAGACTAGCCTGGCCAACATGGTGAAACCCCATCTCAACTAAAAATACAAAAATTCGCTGGGCGTGGTGGTGTGTGCCTGTAGTCCCAGCTACTCAGGAGGCTGAAAGAGGAGAATCACTTGAACTCAGGAGGCTGAAAGAGGAGAATCACTTGAACTCAGGAGTAGGAGGTTGCAGTGAACTGAGGTCATGCCACTGCACTCCAGCCTGGGCAATAGAGCAAGACTCTGTCTCAAAAACAAAACAAAACAAAATCAAAAAGAAAAACGTTAAACTAGTATTTTAACTGGGAACAAGAAAAATAAAGAGCTAAAGCTGACAGTGGTAGTAAGGCCAAGGAATGCAAGCATGGACACAGAGCCTGGAGATTCCCATGCCTGGGGTTTCCTTTACTAGTTCTTCCCACAGGCCTGACCACTGACATTTCAGGACCAACCTGTTTTCCCAGACTTGTGATGCTCTGGCAGCAGAGCCAATCAATGTATGCATCATTGTTTCTCCTGCTGCAGTACAAGCAGCTGTTGTTCTATTCCTGAAATTCAGGGTTGCAACCCTTGGTCTCAAAGTGAAGAGTCATGTCGACAGGTCAAGGAGCTAGGGCTTCTAAAAGAAGACCTCCCTGCTGTTTTTTAGAATTTAACTAGACTATTGTGACTACTATCTCTGTACCTTGACTTCTGTGCTTTGCTTCCTTCTTAACTCCTTATGACTTAGACCTTAGATTTGCCCATAGATTCTGTTTCTGCCTCTGTTCCACTTGAGTGTCTTCTCTTGAGGTTACCTACTGTCAGATTCTGGCCAATTCTATGACTCAGATTTTTTTCTGGGGCTCTATTTGGGCATTTTCCTTACACTTTCTTTCATTGCCCAATCCTCTTCCAAAGCTACTATTATCCTGTCTTAACATTGACATAGCCAGTCAAGAGGCCAGGATGGGCTGGGGAGAAGGGATACTAAAAAACAGAAGTTCCCCACGGATGAGGCACTTGCCATCAGGGAAGAAGTTGTTCTCAATTTCACGTGCGAATCCTGGTGAGATGACTGAGAAATCAATGAGAATGTCATGCCGGAGTCACAGTGCTGTGGTTTCTAACAGCCTCTATACTTTGGAAGCAACCTGTCTAAAGTGGTATGTATTTCTTAAGTTATAACTATATGCAGGAAAATGGAAGGCCACCAGCTTGAGCCAATCTGTCTCTCTTCGTTTGCTTGGACACTGACCTCTCCAAATGAGGATTTTTATTTATTTTGTAATTCATGATATATCAAGAACATGTGGAAAGAGTCCAGGAGTAAACTTAAATTTCTTTTAAACCATACAGTGTGGATCAGAACCATGGCTTCGCATAGTTAAGGACCTTTCTTCTTCTCATGCTTCTCAACAAGCAGGCTGGGGTGAGATTTGTGCATTGACAAGGGAGATGGTTAGAGAGATACGGCTGCTTCTAAGACTGGAATTGAAACCCAACCTCAATTAAGTTAAGAAATTCTCAATTAAGACTGTCTGGCCCTCTTAGCCCTGCCAGCTTTTAAGAGCAGACACAGGATCTCCTTAGGACCCAGGACTTCTTGCCTTCAGTAAAGCAAACACCTGAGGTGGGGGTGGGGGGCGGGGGGGTGGGGTTGGAATTTTCTGTTTTTATTGGAGGCAGTTTTAGACTGGTGAGTGGGCAAAAATCTGACCTGAGTCCTAATCTCTTAGAGCCCATCTCTGATTTCTTGCTCTACCACCCCATTACCTGGCCCACATGGCTTAGATTATTGAATCTTGATCCTTGAACATGGACTGAGGTATATGGTGGGTGGCTGTAGCATATTGTAATAAAATTCCTTATATATTTTTCATTTCTTCATGCCTCTTAAAATAATCTTTTGGCATGAATGGACATTTTCCCTTTGAATCCCAATTCTGAATTTCCTACCTAACTAATGCTAGGGAGGAGAGGTAAAAGGACTACATAAAGAAAACACACTGTTTTTTTTACCCTAGTGTTTTATCAGGAAAAACATTACATTTGGAGTCAGCCAAGGTTCATATTTCATCTTACCAAGAGTATATGTTTGCATAAGTCACACAAAAATGAAGGAGACAATAGTAATAATTCCTGTCTTACCATTTTGTTGAGATTGGTAAACAAGAAAGTGCCTACAAATGCACACTGTAATATATTGTACAGATATTATTTTTGTTATTATTATTACATGGCATGAGTGAAATAATACTAATGTGTTTTCTGCATTTTAAGATATGATTTTGTAAGTAAGAAAAAATAGTATAAATAGTCACAGTCTAGTATATAACCAGTTTAAATTTCCAGGAGAATCTATAAAATGTATATTCATTTTCGCAGTAGAATCACAAATTATTCATTGGTTGCCTTGAAACTCTGAAAAAGATTGCTTTTCTCTCTGAACTTCAATAAAAGATTTATTTCCCTAATAGAAATTGTTGGATATCTCTACATAGTGATAATAATTCATTATTATATGTATTTATGTTTGTGGATATGTAAATAAATATGTAGATCTAGACAGATTATCTATTTATCTATCTACATATGTAACTATCTATTAAGAGAAAAAAGGGCCTTACTGAAAAGAAAAAAAAAGATGGAAATTTTCTGCTTTTGTCAAAGGCAATTTTGGCCGGGTAAGTGGACAAAAATGTGACCTGAATTCTATTCTATGAGAGCCCAGCTCTAATTTCTTGCTCAATTACCCTGTTACCTGGCCCACACACTTTAGGTTATTGAACCTGGATCCTTGAACATGCACTAAAGGATATAGAGGTGGTGGTAAAACTGGTAAAGTTTGTAGGTAAGTGGGAGACAGACAGAATCATGTACCCTGGCCTGCTCGTGGGAATTAAAACCAAGTAACTGCTCTTCATGTGCCCATGAAAATCCCAGAGACATTTTCAAACTGTTTTCAGCCTGGTTTTTGTTTTATTTTGGCAACATGTCAATCTATGCCAGTAGGAGCATGTGTACTCACACATACTCATCTCCTCATTCCATTAGTATCCAGTGGTCTATGGGCAGGTCCCTCTGCTAAGCACTGGGAATAGAAAGGTGACTGAAAGGTCCTCCTGTTAATAGGTAAACAAAAGCAGCCAAGAAAATACATTCAATACACAGCACACCCAGAAGCCAGAAAGGAAATTTTAAGAACTTAAAATTTAAAACATTTATATGGCAAAAAAATAAAAAATAAAAAAATCCTTAGCCAAAGTCTAAGGACAAATACTACATTGGTTGTTCAAAGTAAATGTGACAGATAAATGGCTACTTAATTTTCAAAAAGCTTTACCAAATTAAAAAAAAGAAAGAGAAAGAGAAAACAATAACTACATGCGAGGAATATAAACAGGTAGTTCTCAGAAAAAGATAAAATACAAATGTGATGATTAATATTGAGTATTAACTTGATTGAAGGAGGCAAAGTATTGTTCCTGGATGTGTCTGTGAGGGTGTTGCCAAAGGAGATTAATATTTGAATCAGTGGATTGGGAGAGGCAGACCCACCTTCAATCTGGGTGGGCATCATCTAATCAGCTGCCAGCATGGCTAGGATAAAGCAGGCAGAGGAATGTGGAATGAGCAGACTTGCTGAGTCTTCTGGCCTTCATCTTTCTTCCATGCTGGATGCTTCCTGCCCTCAAACATCAGACTCCAAGTTCTTCAGCTTTTGGACTCTTGGACTTACATCAGTGATTTGCTTGGAGCTCTCAGGCCTTAGGCCACAGACTGAAGGTTACACTGTTGGCTTCCCTGCTTTTGAGGTTTTGGGACTCTGACTGGCTTCCTTGCCCCTCAGCTTGCACACAGCCCATTGTGGGACTTCACAATGGATCATATGAGCCAATAGTCCTTAATAAACTCCCCTTTTTATATACGTCTGTCCCATTAGTTCTGTCTTTCTAGGGAACCCTGACTAATACAACAAATGACCTGGAATATATGAAAAGATTCTCAACCTTTTTATTTAAATGCAATCAAAACAACAAAGAGATATTTCATCAAAAAGGGAAACACTAGAAAGTTCTGCTATATTGGGGGTTGGAAAGAAAAGATTAAAATAAACACATTTGTATACTGTTGGTGGGAATTTAAATTGGTGCAAAATTTTTGGAGTACAACTTGGCAACATATTTTAAAATTTTAAATGTCCTTTGACGCACTACTAGGAATTTACCCTAAATATATACTTACAAATGTAACCTAAGATGGACAGTATTGTAAAACTTGAAAATAACCTGAGTATTCATCAATGATTATCATTAAATAAAGTTATTTATTGCTACAGTTATCTTTTATTGCTTTTATTTAATTATTCATTAAAGTTATTGCTTTATTGCTACAGGAATACTATTTGGCCATTACTATATATATACATTTTTTTGAGACAGAGTCTCGCTCTGTCAAGCAGGCTGGTGTGCAGTGGCATGATCTCAGCTCACTGCAATCTCCGCCTCCTGAGTTCAAGCCATTCTAATGCTTGAGCCTATGGAGTAGCCAAGATTACAGGTACTTGCCAACACGCCTGGCTAATTTTTGTATTTTCAGTAGAGACAGGGTTTCACCATGTTGTCCAGGCTGGTATTGAACTCCTTGGCCATTACAATCTTTTCTTTTCTTTTCTTTTCTTTTTTTCTTTCTTTCTTTCTTCCTTCTTTCTTTCTTTCTCTTTCTTTCTTTATTTCTTTCTTTTTTCCTTCCTTCCTTTCTTCCTTCTTTCCTTCCGCCTTGCCTTGCCTTGCCTTGCCTTTCTCTCTTTCTTTCTTTTTCTTTCTTTTTTATGGAGTTTTGCTCTTGCTGCCCAGGCTGGAGTGCAATGCTCTGATCTCGGCTCACTGCAACCTCCATCTCCCAGGTTCAAGCGATTCTCCTGCCTTAGCCTCCCAAGTGGCTGAGATTACAGGCGCCTGCCACCATGCCCGGCTAATTTTTATTTTTAGTAGAGATGGGGTTTCACCATGTTGGTTAGGCTGGTCTCAAACTCCTGACCTCAGGTGATCCGCCCTCTTCAGCCTCCCAGACTGCTCAGATTACAGGTGTAGGCCACTGAGCCTGGTCGGCCATTACAATCTTAAAGTAGTTGTCTATGTGTTGGGATAAAAATGTTTTCTCATATAAGTGAAGAAAGCAAGATGCAGAGTAGCATATTTAATATTATCTTATTTATAAATAAAAAGATTATGGATAATGTAGAGTGATAGATACATAAATAATTTTTCTGAAAGTTAACCAGAAAGTGTTAATAATTGGGCACAAAGATCTGTTGGTGGTGGTATGACATGTTTTACTTTTCTTTTTCTACCTCTCTCTCTTTTTCTATGTGGCTACATTCCTCTTATTTAAATAAAATAAATTAAAACGTTAAAATCAGACTGCCATATGTTGTATGATAGATGTGGTGGGTGTCATGGGATACAAAGGACAGGCATCTGAACCAGGATAGACAAGGGGAATGTCAGAGAAGACTTTCTATATCAAAGGATACCTGGATCAAAGGATGCCTGGGCTTCATTTCTAAGGGTAAGAAGTTGTTAGATGAAGATTGAAGTATGGGTAAAGTAATGGTATTTGCAAAGGCATGGAGATGAGAGTGAAGGTCAGACATGTTTAAGAAATTGTTTTACAGATGTTTTGTTGGAGTGCAGAGTAGTCAGCAAATTAAAAAGCAGGATATGTAGGTGTCAAATCACCTAAGGCCTTAAATAGCCTCCTAAGGACTCTGGACCTCCTCCTAAAGCAAGGAGAAACAACTAAATAATTTTAAATGAAAAAGTGACCTGACTAAAATCCATAAAACCTTACTGAATAAATGCAAATTTGCTCAATAATCGGACTATGTTAGAAGACTTGCTGTATGCACAACATCGCAGAAGGGCCATCCTGGGTCAGCTAACCTGGGATGCGAGAAGTATAACTCCATTCCTTGGAAACAGCTTTAAAGATGTGAGTTCTTCACATAATATTTGTTCATTCATTTATTCATACTAATAAAAAATATTAAGTATATTTTTTATATTGAGTATATGTTATAAGGAAAGCAAATACTCTAAGCTTTGAGAGCAAAGGTGCAAAATGCATTGTCTCTGTCATCAAAAAATTTAGAATGATAATCAAAGTGCAGTCTGATAAGTTCTACAGTGTACATAGTATGGTGGAAACAGCAGAGGGAGTGCTTAACTTCTTGGAGGAATTAGAAAAGACTTTGCAAAAGTGGTGACATTTAAAATGGGCCTTAGGAGATAAAAGGAGCTCTCTAGGTATAAAGGGAGGCAGCAGGAATTACAGAGATAGAAAATAGCAACTAAGCTAAAAAGAAAAAAAAAATTGGCACAGAAATGAGAAAAACGCATGACAAGAAAGGAACCTAGGCTAGACAGATAAAGGAGGCAAGGGACAGAGGTGAAGTTGTGAAGGATTCATACTGATGCACTTCGGGTGTGTGTCCCTTCCATATCTCATGTTGAAATGTAATCCCCCGGCCAGGCATAGTGGCTCATGCCTGTAATCCCAGCACTTTGGGAGGCCGAGGTGAGTGAATCATGAGGTTGGGAGATCGAGACCATCCTGGCTAACACGGTGAAACACTGTCTCTACTAAAAATATAAAAAATTAGCCAGGCATGGTGGCGGGCACCTGTAGTTCTAGCTACTCAGGAGGCTGAGGCAGGAGAATGGCGTGAACCCAGGAGGCGGAGCTTGCAGTGAGCCGATATCACGCCACTGCACTCCAGCCTGGGTGACAGAGTGAGACTCTGTCTCAAAAAAAAAAAAAAAAAGAAATGTAATCCCCAATGTTGGAGATGGGGCCTGGTAAGAGGTATTGGATCGTGGAGGTGGATCCCTCATGAATGGCTTAACACCATCCCCTTGGTGATGAGTGAGTTCTCACTCAGTTCATTCAAGATCTGGTTATTTAAAAGAGTCTGAGACCTCCCCGTTTTCTCTCTTGGTCCCTCTGTGGCTTGTGACATGCCAGGTCCCCCATGGCCTTCCACCTTAAGTGGAAGCTTCCGGAGGTCCTCACCTAAAGCAGATGCTGGCACCAAGCTTCCTGTATAGCCTACAGAACTGTGAGCCAAAATAAACCTCTTTTTTTTTTTTTTTTTTTGTGATGGAGTCTCGCTCTGTTGCCCAGGCTGGAGTGCAGTGGCACAATCTTGGCTCACTGCAAGCTCCACCTCCGGCGTTCACGCCATTCTCCTGTCTCAGCCTCCCGAGTAGCTGGGACTACAGGCGCCTGCCACCACACCCAGCTAATTTGTTGTATTTTTAGTAGAGACAGGGTTTTCACTATGTTAGCCAGGATGGTCTCGATCTCCTGACCTTGTGACCCGCCCTCCTCGGCCTCCCAAACTGCTGGGATTCCAGGCGTAAGCCACCGCGCCCAGCCATAAACCTCTTTTCTTTATGTTACCCAATTCTTTTGTAGTTCAAGAGTGTGATGATTGGCGTTCATGAGCATGTATGAGATATGCCACCCTTGAACCTTGTTACATCAGCACATTACCCGCCTGACCTAAACAAAAAAATAATTATCCAGTCTCAGATATTCCTTTAGAGTAACGCAAACAGACTAATATACACACAAACCTTGAAAAGGACTTCAGACTTTTTAATCCACAAGCCACAGGGAGCTGCCAAAGGTTTTACAGCAGAAGAGGTATTATGAGAAAATCTATGTTTTAGGAAGATAGCTGTAGAGGCTGTGAAGAAGGATTGGAGTCTGGAGCTGGCCCTTTAGGAGCTGTTAAAACAGTCCTGGCAAGAGATATGATGAAACTAACTCAATCCAGGGTCATGAGATTGGAGACAACAGGAGAGATCTGAGAAATGATTACAAAGAAGGTAGAAGATAACATGAGTTATTGGATTTCTATCTTGCCCCCCAGGCTCTGAGATAGGTACTTTATACACCTTATTTTATTTACTCTTTTACTCTTTACAACAACAACCCCATGAGGTAGGTGTGATGTGTCCCTTAAGAAATTGAACATCTGGGAGGCTAACTCACTCAAGATCACACAGGCATTAAATGTCAGAGCCAGGATTTGAACCAACGTCTGCTAGATGCCAAAGCCCATGTGCTTTCTCTATACTCAGATAGTACCAAGAGGACTTGATGAGTGATTACATATTTTCTCCAATTAGGGTTCCATCGTTGCTCACTTTCCTAAATTTTGTAGGAAGCCATGTGTGTGCTCCAGCCTCTGGCAGCCCTGAGGAAGAATGTATTCCACTAGGTTACATTGTGCTAAGGGAAGGAGTACTTCTTACATTAAGCAGAGTCTGGAGGCCAAGAAGTGTTCAACCTGTCTAGGTGTGTATTTATTTTCTACTGTGGCTATAACAAATTATTATAAGCAATTATCATAAATTGATACACATGTATTACCTTACAGTTACATTAGTAGTCTACCATGCGTCTCACCGGGCTAAGACTGAGGCATCAGAGTTCCTTTCTGGAGGCTTTAGGGGAGAATTCTCTTCTTGACTTTTAGAGCTTCTAGAAGACACTACTGTGGCTCATGGCCCCCTTCCTTCAGCAAGGGCAGGTCGAGTCCCTCTTACATCTCATCCTCTGACCATCTTTACTGCTTCCCTCTTCCCCTTTAAAGGAGACTTATAATTACATTGGGCCCACCCAGATAATCCAGGCTGGTTTCTCTACTTTAAGGTCAGGCAATTAGCAACCTTAATTTTATCTGCAAATTTAATTCCCTTTTGCCAAGAAAGGTAACATGTTTACAGGTTCTGGGGATTGGGACGTGGATACTTTGGAGGCCATTATTCTGCCCAACATGCAGTTCTTTATGATGATTTAGATTTGAATCTTGTATTGCTAGTTTTAGAAATTTACAAGAAGAGGGTCAGGGAGGAAGTGGTGAGTAAAGAGTTAACTAGCCATCCAACAAGCACAATGACCTCTTGACAATGTTGAGCGTGGTGTAGACTGTTGGACCAAGAGCTGGGCCGTTGGGGTAGGCAGTTCACATCTTCGAAGAAATGCTCATCAAACCATGACCAGTGGAAACCAGGACACCAGTCATCTGGGAAACCAAGTAAACATAAACATACAGCCATCCATCACTGCCATCTGGAAGAAATTGGGTAGTGAGGGTCTTCCTGTTAGGCCTTGCTTCAGTATTTATTTGTGTAGCTGGAGATCCCAGACCAGCCTTTCTGTCAGCGATGCTTCAGTGAGGAAAATGGGGCTGAATATCAGCTTGGAATTAAAACATACCACCTTTCTGTGTGAATGTGGATGTAAATATTACCAGCAGACAGGTCACTCAAGAGATAGGTGCCCATATTTCCAAGTCTAAACAATCTCTGTAGGTCAGACAGGGAGGCCCCGTGTGCTTGTTGGCAACACCACCTTTAGCAGAAGTCTGAATTCCCAGTGAATGCTGCCTGTGTTCCGCTCTATCCAGGAACTATGGCCTCCAGAAGCTTTGCCCTACAAGCTCCATCCTAGTCAATGACTTCAGGCAGAAATGTGCAGGGAAAAGATGGTTTCAGTTGGGTCCACTGTATGAGGTGATATGTAAGTTTTATGGGCTCTCCTCCCGGGAGTCCTTGCTTTTGACTGAGAATGTGTTTTTAGTTGTTGCTCCAATCTATCAGTGGTGATAGATTTGCCCAGGTCCCTTCACATGTTCTCGCCCTATTCCTCAAGTGATTCAAAGCATATTTACAAGACAGCTGGCTTGGGTTTACAGGGAGCACGTCTGAGACATGGATCAGAGCAAAACGAAGTGACCCATACAGGGAACAAATTTATGACCTTGGCCTCCTAAGCACTATCTCCTTACAGATTCAGCTAATACAGCTCCTGAAAGCCTGCCCTTCATCTAAGTCCACATGCGACATTCAAACACTCAAAGGCGGCCTGGCAGCAGCAAGAAGAAAAACATTCAAACCAAGTTAGATTTCCTGGCATCATGTTGTTTGTTCTTAACTTGAAGATACATTTGGGGACCCCTAGTCTGGTGACACTGAATTAGAGTCAGTCAAACACTTTCTTGATGACCGTGGAATACTGTGAGCTACAAGAGACTCTCCCATCCTCATCCATGGTTACAGTGTAAGCTCCTGAAGGGCTTGGCCTGTGTTGTACTCAGTCCTTGGCACAGAACAGATGCTTAAAGCATGTCAGTGAAATTAACTTTAAAAATGGATAAATTTGTGAGATAAATTCAATTTTTACATATACCCTGACTTTACTTTGAAAAGCCAAATTCTCAAAAATTCTTATATTCCTTATCACTTATTTCACGGACAGCAAATACCCTAGAGTAATACTGCCCAATAGAAATGTAACACAAGCTGCTTTTACACTGTTGGTGGGACTGTAAACTAATTCAACCCTTGTGGAAGTCAGTGTGGCGATTCCTCAGGGATCTAGAACTAGAAATTCCATTCGACCCAGCCATCCCATTACTGGGTATATACCCAAAGGACTATAAATCATGCTGCTATAAAGACACATGCACACGTATGTTTATTGCGGCATTATTCACAATAGCAAAGACTTGGAACCAACCCAAATGTCCAACAATGATAGACTGGATTAAGAAAATGTGGCACATATACACCATGGAATACTATGCAGCCATAAAAAATGATGAGTTCACGTCCTTTGTAGGGACATGGATGAAATTGGAAATCATCATTCTCAGTAAACTATCGCAAGAACAAAAAACCAAACACCGCATATTCTCACTCATAGGTGGGAATTGAACAATGAGAACACATGGACACAGGAAGGGGAACATCACACTCTGGGGACTGTTGTGGGGTGGGGGGAGGGGGGAGGGATAGCACTGGGAGATATACCTAATGCTAGATGACGAGTTGGTGGGTGCAGCGCACCAGCATGGCACATGTATACATATGTAACTTACCTGCACATTGCGCACATGTACCATAAAACCTTAAGTTTAATAATAATAAATAATAATAAAAGAAGAAAAAAAAAAAAAAAGGAAAAAAAAAAAAAAAAAAAAAAAAAAAAAAAAAAAAAAAGAAATGTAACACAAGCCTCAAATACAAGCCACATACATACTTTTACATTTTTTAGTAGCCACATTAAAATAAGTAAAATTAAATAGATAAAATTAATTTTCATACTGTATTTTATTTAACTCAATATATCAAAAATATTGTAATTTCACATGCATGTTACATAAACATTATCAATGAGCCATTTTTCATTTTTTTTTTTTTTGATAACAACTCTAGCAGCCGATCTCAATTTGAACTAGCTAAATAGCCACATGGGGCTTACTGCTACTGTATTCAACAGCACAGCTCTGGGACCCTCTTCATTTTCCATTCTCTCTTCCTTTTCATTTGTCTTTCCACTGCTTACTCCCTGTGCTCCTACTTGCTCCCCTCCTCTTCCCTCTTCTGTACTATCAGTTTCATTCAGAAATGCCCTCCCCATAGCTCTGCCACCTCAATCGCACCCACCCTGCTAGGACAGTCTCAAGACTGGTTAATATTATGATTAATTAACATCCAAATAGCCCTTAGTAAAGAATCCTTACTTTCACTGGTTCATTAATAATGGCATGTAATAAGTGCCATTATTTCCTCTTTATTGTTGAAGAAACAGGTTCAATTTCAAACTATTCAGTGGTAGAGCAAGGACTTGGAAGCAGGTGTTCTGGGTTCAGAGCTTCCCTCCATGCGACACACATGCTGTCATTGCAGTAAGAAACCTCCACTCGGTGGCTTCCCTCACTTCCTTCTGACGGGAAAGAAAGAAAATTAAATAGCAGTTCCAGTAAATTATAACGTGTGCTGTAATAGGATAGATAGAGGGTTCTATAAGAGCATTTGGAAAGGGCATTTAACCTATCTTGGGGGAAGTCACAGGAGATATGGGATTGCAGAGCAGAATGAAGTGACCCATACAGGGAATAAACCTATGACCTTGGCCTCCTAAGCGCTCTCTCCTTACAGATTCAGCTTCTGATGGGGTTGCTTCTGAAAAGACCCCGGTGAGGTAAGTCATAGTTTTAATCAACTGTCATGTTATAGTTTATTTCAGGCAAGTGGTTTAGGCACTGTCACATTATAAATGTCATTACTAGCTAAGACTGGCCTGAGGCTCAGTGAGCCACAGACTGTTTGAGAATATCTGCCTAACTCTTTCCTAAGCCCATTATTGTAAAAGCTGCCCTGATTTTGGTGGGGACCTTTGGATCCTGAGAAGAAAAGCTAGACTTGTGGAAAAACACATTTCTCCTGTGCCATTTGCATGCAGCTCCCCACTTTTCATCATTATGCTCATTTTAGAGCTCCAGGCATCATGCCTGGACCCCTTAGTCCTGCTTTCAGGAAGAGATTGAATTCATCTTTATTCTTTTCTTTCTGATTTTTAAGCAGTAGCAGTATGGTAACACTTCTCAATTTTATTTCCAGCTATACCTATGGCCTCAATTTTCTTCCCAGTGATGTTCTCGGGTAGACTTAATTCTGGTTGTTTTGCAGCTTTAAGTTTTGCACAGTCTTGCTGGCTTACTGTGCCCCTTTGCTTGGAACTCTGATGCTGTGATTTTCCTCTTGAAATCCAAATTGTCTTTGGAAAAGGCAACTAGTTTCTCACTCAAGCCATGTCCAAACAGGTCTGGTCCCCAGACCATATCTGGCATGAAAAGAGGCTCAGTGTAGCACACAATAGATGACTGTAGTCTAATTTTAGACCAGATGGTTGACCATGTCTCCTCCCTGTGATCCCATCTCTTACCTCTCAGACCAACTCCTTAGGGAGGGACCCGGACAAGCATCAAGAACATACAGAAATAAATACATGTCCTAAAACATAGAGATGATCCTGCTATTGTCCTGATTAAGACATTTTTGACAGTTCAGTATACTCTACAAAATGAAGTCCAAACTCTTTAACCATGTAACAAAGCCCTTCATGTTTCCTCCCTCCCCAGCCTCCCCTACTATCATACCCTACACACCAAACATACAAATGTCCCTGTAGTTTCCTGAAAACACCAGGTGGGTTCAGGCCTGCCATCTCCATACCTGAGCTGCCAGTTCTTTCACCCTCATCTCTGTGCACCTTGCCAACACATACTCGCATACAGAATCTCACCTGGACCCCCCACCCTCAGCCAAAACTGATCATTCCTTCTTTTGTGAATCCTGACATTGTCCACATCTTTAGCATAAAGCCTGTAACATGCTGCTGCATTTTTTATTTACAGAGTTAAACGAAAGGGACCTGGGGGCAAGGACTATTCCTGAGTTATCAACTCTCCTTTGCCTATCAGGATGTCTGTGCATAAATAAGCATTTTATTTACTGATAATCAAAAGGAGGAATAGATAAAGATGTAGAGTGATGCCTATCATAGAGAAAGGGTTTTTTATATATGTATACACACATATATGTATGTGTATATATACATATATGTGCATGTGTGTATATATATGTGTGTCTATGTGTATATGTGTATATGTAAATGTATATAGGTGTGTATATATACGTATATATGTATATATACACACGTATATGTATACGTATCTGAGCATCTTTTATCAGATCAATCTACATGAAAGTATGTGTGTGTGTGTGTGTGTGTATATATATATATATATATTTTTTTTTTTTTTGACAGAGTCTTGCTCTGTCACCCAGGCTGGAGTGCAGTGGCGTGATCTTGGCTCACTGCAACCTTCGCCTCCCAGGTTCAAGCCATTCTTGTGCCTTAGCCTCCTGAGTAGGTGGGATTACAGGCCCCTACCACCATGTCCGGCTAATTTTTGTAATTTTTGTAGTGACGGGGTTTCACCATGTTGACCAGGCTGGTCTTGAACTCCTGAACTCGGGTGAGCCACCTGCCTCGACCTCCCAAAATGCTGGGATTACAGGTGTGAGCCACTGCGGCTGGCTGTATATATATACACAGTTGGCTGGGCATGGTGGCTCACACCTGGAATCCCAGCAATTTGGGAGGCCAGGGCAGGCAGATCGCTTGAGCTCATGAGTTCGAGATCAGCTGGGGGAACATGGCAAAACCCTGTCTCTACAAAAAATACAATTAGCTGGGAGTGCTGACGTGCACCTGTAGTCTTGGGAGGCTGAGGTGGGAGAATCTCTTGAGCCCAGGAGGCAGATGTTGCGGTGAGACAAGATCGTGCCACTGAACTCCAGCCTGGGCAACATAGTGAGACTCTGTCTAAAAAAAAAAAAAAAACAAAAAAAAAAAACAGGGTTTTTTATGTTTCCCAGGCTGGACTGGACTTGAACTCCTAAGCTCAAGTGATCCTCCTGCTTCAACCTCCCAAGAGAAAGGATTTTACTCCACTTGTCCCTCACTTAGCTAGCTCTTTTATCTAGGATATTTTTTAAAAATCTAAGCATGATCAAGGTTCTGGGACTTTTTGATGGCCTGGAAGATAAAAGGAACAAGGACATCCTGGAAGAGAAAAGCAAGTTGCTGATAGGGTAGCATTTCCACTGGGCTTAAGGAAAAATTATTAAAGAGACCCTCATATATCTTTTTAAGTTTTCCAGCTTAGCTCAGTAGGATAGGAAAGGAAGGAGGATTCAGGGCAAAAATCTTTATCTAAAATAAATTTTTATCTGACTTAAGTATTCCCTGCACTGTCACATATGAAAGCATGATGTACAAAGTGCAATAAAGTGAGGACTCAAACTTTTGCCTTGTTAAAAGCCAGGAAGGGTATGGGATTCCTGGTTTATTGCTTGAAACCTACAATTTCAAGCAGACTCAAGAAAATGCTACAGGATCTGAAATTATTGGGGTGATTTATCTCAGACTTATAGGATCTGTGAAAGATTTTCCCCACAATCTTGGTTCTTTATAAATGGATTATACTTCATATGGAAAAGAGTTGATAATTTTGGAGTCTTAGTGGTAGTGGTTTAAAAATAAAAAGCAATGGAAATTTCATCTCCATTAAGATCTGAGCATCTTTTATCAGATCAATCTACATAAAAAATTATGTAGAGGACAAAATATATTTTTAAAAACAGCATCTGAAGACACTGGAGAGTGATTAAAAGCAGGAAGATGCTGGAAGAAGCCAATATATGAAAGAAGAAAATGGCATTGATGAGTTTTTAGATTTTACAGCTTTTAGGCCAAGGCAGGTTCTAGCCTGCACTATGTAGAATGGCTAAAGCTCCATATAAACCCCACATATTACTGGCTAGAAGAACCAGAGTATGGGGCAACCACAGCACAAAGAAAATTAAGAGGAAATCCCCAAAAGAATAGAGACTAAAGGGGGATCCCCATCTGCCCACATCTCTTACTGACCTTTGAGCTGCTCTCATATGGGACAGATGCCAAGCCATCGAGTGCAGTTTAGAGTTTGACTGTGATTTGAACTGCTGCTCTGAACAAAGGAGATATTAAAAGGATGACAAAAAAATTATAAACAACTTTACACCAAAAATTTGACAACTTAGATGAAATGGATAAAGTCTTTGAAAGATGCAAATTAGCAAAACTTACTCAAGATAAGCTACACAGTCTTACGTTTACTTTAAAATTTGAATTTATAGTTTAAAACCATCCCTCAAAACAACTCCAGATGCTTCACTGGTGAATTCTAGCATACGTTTAAGGAAAATATTACACCAATTCTACAAAAGAAAAAAAAAGACAGAATGGGAAAAAAAAGCAACTAAAACCTAAGTTTCTATGTAGATTCTACATAGGTGATATCATCTGTGAATACAGGCAGTTTTGTTTATCCCTTTGCAATCTGTATGCCTTTTATTACTTTTTCTTGCCTTACTGCACTGACAAGGACTTTCAGTACGATGTTGAACTGAAGTAATAGGAGTGAACATATTTATCTTTTTGTCTGATATTGGGGAGAAAGTACCCAGTCTTTCATCATTAGTTATGATATTAACTATAGGTTTTTCAAAGATGCCCTTTATGAGGTTAAGGAAGTCTCAACCTGTAATCCTAGTTTGCTTAGAGTTTTCATGAATAGTTGTTGAATTTTGTCAAACCATCCTTCTGCATCTAGTGAGACGATGATATGGCTTTTCTCCTTTAGTTTGGCTGATATGGTAAATCCTATTGATTTACTTTCTTTTGTTTTGTTTTGTTTTGTTTTTGTTTTTGTTTTGAGACAGTGTCTTGCTCTATCACCCAGGCTGGAGTGCTGTGGCATCATCTCAGCTCACTGAAACCTCTGTCTCCCGGGTTCAAGAGATTCGTGTCTCAGCCTCCCGAGTAGCTGGGACCACAGGCACATACCATCATGCCCAGCTACTTTTTGTTTTTTAGTAGAGACAGGGTTTCACCATTTTGTTCAGGCTGGTCTCGAACTCCTGACCTCAAGTGATCTGCCAGCCTTGGCCTCCCAAAGTGCTGGGATTATAGGTGTGAGCCAAGGTGCCCAGCCCTATAGATTTACTTTCAAAAGTTGAACAATACTGCATTTCAAGGAAAAATTCCACTTGGTCATGATAGATCATTATTTTAATATATTACAGAATTTGATTTGCTAATATTTTGTTGGTGTTTTGTATCTATATTCATGAGGATATTTGTTTGTAGTTCTATTTTCTTATAATGTCTGATTTTGGTGTGAGGTTAATGCTGGCCTCAAAAAATGAGTTGAGGGCCAGGTGCGGTAGCTCATGCCTGTAATCCCAACACTTTGGGAGGCTGAGGCAGGCGGACCACTTGTGGTCAGGAGTTCGAGACCAGCCTGGCCAACATAGTGAAACCCTGTCTCTACTAAAAATACAAAAATTAGCTCAGCGTGGTGGTGCATGCCTGTAATCCCAGTTACTCAGGAGGGTGAGACAGGAGAATCTCTTGAGCCTGGGAGGCAAAGGTTGCAGTGAGCCTAGATCACATCACTGCACTCCAGCTTGGGCTACAGAGTGAGACTCTGACACACACACACACACACACACGCACACACACAAGAGTTGAGAAAGAGATAAAGATCAGTAGAGAATCCAGACAGAGAGAATCCAGACATAGGTAATCCACCATAGGCAATTCAATGCTGAAAGGATAGTCTTTTCATCAAATAATACTGGAACAGTTGGACATTTATACGCAAAAAATGTATCTTGACCCATACATTAAACTATACACAAAAATTAACTGAAAATTGATTAGAGGCCTAAATGTAAAACTCAAGTGTAAAAATTCTGGAAGAAAATATAGGAGAAAATCTTTGTGACTCTGGGCTAGGTGAGATTTATTAGGTAGAATACGAAAGGCACATTCCATAAATGAAAAAATTGATAAATGAGACTTTATTAAAATTTAAAAGCCACCCATATTTAAATAACAGTTTTAGGAAAATGTCATTCAAATATAGACATAAGTTTGGGGAAAATATTTTTAAAACACATATCTGGAAAAGGACTGATATCCAAAATACATGAAGAACCCTCACAACTCAATAATAAGAAAACAACAATCCAATTTCTTTTTCTTTTTCTTTTGTTTTTCTAAAGGAGAAAACAACAATCCAATTTAAAAACTGGGCAAAGCATTTGAACAAATGCCTCATCAAAGACAATACACAGACAGCAAAAATGCACATGAAATGGTGTCCAGCAACACTAATGATAGAGAATTGCAGATTAAAACAAGACACCAGCTGTTAGAAAAGCTGCTGAGAAGAATGAAGAGCAACTGGAACTCTCATACATTGCTGATGGGAATGTGAATAGCACAGCCACTTTGAAAAACAGTTTGGCTGTTTTTTATAAAATTAAATATGCAATTACTTATGACTCAGCAATTCCACTCCTAGATATATGCCCGATAAGTGAAAATATATGTTCACACAAAAACACATCCACAGATGTTTATAGTGGCCTTATTCATAGTACTACAAACTGGAAATATTTCAAGTGTCCGTCAAGTAGTAATTGTATTAACAAAATGTGGTGGTACATCCATACAATGGAATATTACTCACCAATAAAATAGAATCAAACTATTGGCAACAACACGAATAAATCTCAAATGCACTATAATAAATGGGAAAAAAACAGACTCAATAAGCTACATACTGCACAATTACATTTATAAGACATTCTGGAAAAGGCAAACTTATGGGGCAGAAAAAACTAAGTGGTTGTTTGTGGGCTGGGAATTCAGGAAAGAATTTGACAACAAAGTGCATGAGGAAATTTTTGGGTTAAGATACATGTTCTTTATCTTGATGGTGGCGGTGGACACTGAACTGTGTATGTTTTTCAAAATTCATTGCATTTACAAAGTGTAGATTTTGCTGTACACAAAGTATTTCTCAACAAACCTGACTTTAAAACAAAGAAAAGAATGTCAAAGTAAAGTAGTTTTTTTCATTAGAATGAAGAAGACACAGATCTAACCTCATTTTTCCTATTTTTACCTCACTCTTTGATGGAAAACAGAAATGGTGAAATTGATATTTGTTGAATGGAAAAGAAAACATGGGGTTATATTAAGTGTAGAAAAGTAAGTATAAATTTCAAATAATGAATTAAGGATGCATTGTGATAACTGAATTATAGGCTATGACAAGGAAAATGAACAAAGGATACATGAGAAGCATACAAAAACTTTCTCTTGTTGAGTATCAAGTGAAATTTACTTCCCAGATGAGGTTACCATGGATCACATTAAGAATTAAAATTCACAGAACTAGCCTTTTAAATTTTTTATTTGATTTTAAATCAACATATTTTTGAAATTTTTTCTTTTGGCTACAGAACCTGAATCTAGATGTCATAAGAAGGCTACTTTTTAGGCACTATATGCTAGTTCATTTATAATTGAATTAGTGTGCCACTTTCAAAAGCATATTTTATTAGTAAAAAAAAAATAAGCAAAAGGCTGAGGCAATTTTCAGGATATATAACTTATGAAGAGAGGTAATTCAAATCTATTTTAACTTATAGGTGATAATATTTGGAAAAATTAGAAATTCTTAAGTATGTAAACATTTTATATTTTAAAAACTATTTTAATTTAAAAAATTCTTGTCATTTAAGTTTCATAAAGTTGAAATCAAATGAATAATATAAGAAAATATAAGTAAATGTCACACAGGTACTATTTAAATAGTATATATATATATATGTCATACAGAATATTTTTAAAAGAATTGTTGGATTTAAATTTGGACCATGGCCTGCAATTTTCTCTAGTTTCTTCCTCAGTTTTATATAAATTCAAAATACTTAATCTACAAAAGTATATAATGTGAGATATTATAAACAGCTTTATGCCAAAATATTTGAACTTTTAGATGAGTCAGATTTGTCAAACAACACAATTTACTAAAGCCGGGGAAAAATATAGGACATCTGAATAGTCTTATACCTAACAAAGAAATGTAATCCATAATTCAAAGCCTTTCACTACATTCCACTTCCATTAATTTTGTAGTAGCTTGTATTAGATAAAACTTTCTGTAGAAAACAATTGTTCTTGAGGGAAATAAAAAAATACTTGAAGGCACTGGATAGTGACCAAAAGTAGACAGAAATTGGAGAGGAATTCATCCCTTCAATATAGCATTTTTTATGGAGATTTGCCTTGATATGCCTTTTGTCCGAAGGCACTCTGCAGTCTGTACAATATAGGGCAACAAGAATTCAAGAAGAGAACATTATTCTTAGCAGTTCAAGGAACCATTAAATGGAGTTAGGGTTAACAGAACAGAGAGTGAGGTGTCAGGAAGGCAGGAGCCTAAGAGAGAACCCCAAAATGTGCACATAAACTCTGCCCAAACATCTGGATGATCCCTAAACTATGTATGTATAAGGAAGACTCTGAGGAGCCCAGTGAAAAGCAACAGGTGAAAGTCTGAAAGAACTTACTAGAGATTTCAGCTACTTCCTTTCATATGGGAGAGAGTTTGGGGTTTGAGTCCACCCAAGTTAATTGCCTGAGAGAAAAAATAATCAACATTTTTCAGAGGGTGATAACAGTATCCAATCACTACAGTGTTCCCTCCAAAATGTCTGGCATACTATAAAAGAGTATTACACACACGCAGTGACAAGAAAATACAATCAAAAGAAATAGCAGTCAATAGAAACATACTCTGACATGACCCAGATTCTGGGGTTAACAAAGACTTTAAAGCAGCTATATAAATATTTTCAAAGATTTTTTTAAAAACATGATTATAATTAATGAAAAGATGTGGAATCTCAACAAAGAAATAGAAGTTATTAAAAAGTGCCAAATAGAAATTCTGGAGCTGAAAGATAAAAGGCATCTACCAAAAATCTACTATAAATATTATACTAAATGGTGAAATATAATTTTCCTCCCAAAATTAAAAATAAGACAAGAATCTCTGGTTTCATTACTTCTAATTAACATGATACTAGAGGTTAAAATTGTAACGGTACAATAAGGAAAAGAAAAGAAATAAAGCATATAAGGATTGGGAAGAAAGAAGTAAAATGTATTATTTACACAGAACACAATTGTGTACCTAGAAAATCCAAAGGAATTTATAGATAAACTTCCAAAGTTAATAAGTCAATTCAATAAACTCACTGGATTCAAGGACAATTAATAAAAATCAAGTATAGGTATAGTAGCAATGAACAAGTAGAAAATGAAATTTAAAGAAAATACAGTGGAATAAAAGAACATCAAATATCTAGGCATAAATATAATGAAAAATGTGTATTACCTTACACAGAAAACTATAAAACAATATTAGAGAAATTAAAGAAGAGCTAAAACGGAGATCCACAGATTGGAAGACTCAATAGTGCAAAAATATTAAGTCTCCTCAAATTGATCTATACATTCAATGCAATCTCAACTAAAATTCCAACAGATGTTCTTTTTAAAAGTAGATAAATCTGTGTGGAATTATATATAGAAATGTAGAATGACAGCAATAGGTAAGAGAATCTTTAAGAAGATTAGAATTTGAACACTTATCCTATTATATAAAATAATTATTATCAAATAATTAATA
Source organism: Pongo pygmaeus (assembly GCF_028885625.2). Taxonomy (NCBI): domain Eukaryota; kingdom Metazoa; phylum Chordata; class Mammalia; order Primates; family Hominidae; genus Pongo; species Pongo pygmaeus. Next base: position 110,423,725 of record NC_072373.2, on the reverse strand, counting down.
CAATGTGAATAAAGGCACAAAAATAGACAAATAGACCAATGGAACACAATAGAAAGTCTAGGATCAGACCCACACGTGTATGGACACCATTGGTCCATGCAGAGCAGTGGGAAAAAGACACTATTTTAATCAATGGTCAATTGGATATCCATATGAGAAAAAACAATCTTGACTCCTGTCTCATATATTATTTAAAGAATCAATTCCAGGGCCAGGCGCAGTGGCTCATCCCTGTAATCCTAGCACTTTGGGAGGCCGAGGTGGGCAGATCACCTGAGCTCAGGAGTTCAAGACCAACCTGGGCAAGATGGTGAAACCCCGTCTCTACTAAAAAATACAAAAAAAAAAAAAAAAAAAAAATTAGCCAGGCATGGCAGTGTGCACCTGTAGTCCCAGCTACTTGGGAGACTGAGGCAGGAGAACTGCTTGAACCCAGGAGGCAGAGGTTGCAGTCAAAATTGTGTCACTGCACTCCATGCGCTCCAGCCTGGGCGACAGGGTGAGATTCCGTCTCTTAAAAAAAAAAGAAAAAGAAAAAAATCATTTCCAGGTGATTTTAGATCAAAAAATGATATGTAAAATAGTAAAGTTTCTAAAAAATAATGTAGAATGATATTTTGTATGTCTGGAGCAGGCAAGGATTTCTTAAGTAAGAAATAACATTCCTAAAAAAGTATTAAAATATTGGCATTTTCTGTTTATAAAAAGACACGATTATAAGAAGGAAAAAGAAAGTTATAGAATGGAAGAAAATGTATGTATACAAATATTATATATAAAAGGACATCTCGTATAAATTTTTCACAATTTAAAAAGTCAGAAAACCTAGTAAAAATTGGATGCTATTTTCTTCACAAAAAAAGAATACCCACATTGCCAATAAGCATTTTTTTAAAGTGTTCAACCTCATTAGCTATCAGGAAAAAGCAAATTAAAATTACGGTGAAATATATGGTATACCAACAACATGGCTAACATTTAAAACACTGAAAATACGAAGTATTTGTGAAGCTATAGAGTAATGGAACACACATACGTTGCTATTGGGAGTGTAAATTGGTGCAATCAACGTTGAGAAACTGTTAGTATATACCGAAGTTGAACATATGCCCACCCTATGACCCACTAGTTCTATTCCTAGATATATGCCCAGAAGAAATGCATACAAGTGTTTATTAAAAGCCGAACATAAGAATGTCCATAACAGCATTATTTAAAATCGCCAAATTAAAAACAATTCAAATGTCCTCAAACAATAGAATGGAGAGATAAACTGTAATATATCCATGAAATGGCAAACTAATGAAAATGAAGACGCTACTGCCACGTACAACAACATGGATGATTATCACAAGTATAAAGTTGAGCAAAAGAAGCTAGACATCAAATAATCCACACTTTATAGAAAACTCAAAAGCAGGTGAAACTAATGTATGGTATTAGCAGTCAGCAGAGTGGGCATCTTTTGGAAGGAGAGTGGAGACAGTGGTTGGAAAGGTGCCCAAGAAGGGCTTCTCAGATGCTGACAGGGTTCTGTTTATCAATCTCTGATGGTTTGGTGAGTGATTTGGGTGGTGCTTGCATGAGTTATTTTGTGCTACATGCATATTTTCTGTATGTGTGTTTTAATTCTATAAAAGGTGTATTTTTTTAAAAAAAGTTATGGAGACAGAAAGGACATAGATGAAAGAATAGGAGGCAAGGCAAATCATCTGAATTTATACATTCTTTGGCATCAATTGTAAAATGCTACAGAAATTTAGAGAAGGGAGAAATCACTGAACTAGATTGGTCAGAAAGTGTTTTCTTGAACTTGGTATAAATTGATTTGGGTATGGAATAATGGCAGGATTTGGACAGGATGAGAGGGTAAGATGGGGACACAGGGACAGTCTTGGAGAGGGTGGGGCCAAGCATATTCCACTCACTGTGATTGACAAAGAGGGGACTTGGTTGGAGGAAAGATTCCCTTTGGAGAGTGAAAAACAGTCCTCATCACATTGCTTGAGCTTTATATGGCACATTATAGTTTACAAACCTTTCTTGTGCTCTCTGTTATTTGATTATAACAAGAACTCCACTTATTGCTGATACAGACTAGGTTTAGGAAGATTAAAGTCATTTGCTTAGAGCTACTTGATAGCTGGGGCTATTTTCCTGGTCTAAGGAACTGCTGAACTGGATCCAATCCTAGTTCCATCCAACCTTAGATCCTAATAGTCACAAAATTCTGAAAGAATGTGTCAGGAGATGGCATATCAGGAAATGTAGAGAGTGACCTATTGGCACAGAAATGTCTTGTAAATACATTTATCAATTCACTATTTTCTTCCACTGAGTAAAGAAAGGTCTGTTTTCCATGTTAGAACACATATTGAGGTATCCCTAAATCTTAAACAACTTTTCATGATAAACAACCCTAATGAAATTCCTGGGAAGCTTCTAAGATAGGACGATTTTGCATTCAGCCTCCTCTGTCCCATCCTTGGGCTTGCAGGCAACTGTAGCCAAGAGCTATGGTCTCTTGAGACGGTAGAAAGCTGCCTTGTCACATTAGGCTGCAAATGTCTTCCCTGTTTCCTCCTTTCTCTAAAAGAAGAATGAAGTTCACCTCTGGTGGCTTTATCTTTCCAGGAAAAGGAAACTCAGGTCTAAAGCCATCCATTTACAGATGAGGACATAATTATAAACAGGGACACTTGATGGCTTTCAGCTTACAGCTCTTGTGGCTTTGGTCTCTGGGTGCCAATTTCCAGACCTGGACCTGCCACAGAAGTATCGGCTGATCTTGGAAAAATCATGAAACCTGTTTGTTTCTAATATCTCCTTGGGATACATTTGGTAAACAGTGCTTTGGCTGAAAATAGTGGATGCTGGCATGAGGAAAATGGAGATCTTAACAAGTGTGTAGAATGTTAATTCTTCCATGTCTTTCTCTTCCTTTAGGTGTTTTTCAGCCCTAGCTATACATTGGAATCAACTGGCAAACTTTGAAAAAATCACAAAGCCTATGCCACACCCCAGAGGTTCTGAGGTGCAGCCAGAGTATAGAACCTGTGATCTAGGTCATGGCTCTCACTGGAAAACAGCTGTGGCACTGGTATAGGGGCAATGAGGGGCTCACGCAGATCTCCCTGTGTGGGCTCACCTGGCCTTTCAAAGGCCCAGCCTGACCACTTGGGACCAAAGCGACCCTTACTATTAAAGGCTTTTAACATTCACAGAAAGAAAGTACGTCAAGGATGTGTGAAATCACGACAGAAGCTCCTCCTCCTAGGAACTATCATAGGAAATTACCCTTTATAACTAAGAATAAAGACCGAATAGAGAGAAGCCAACTCTATCCACAACCAACAGATGGCACTATTGTCCAATGCCCTGCCACTTAGGTCTCTGCCAACCACTTACTCTTTAATACTTGGTAATTTGCTGCATTTATGCATGATTTTGAAATGTTCTAGAAACATTTTTGACTCCACATATCAGAGAAGTGCAAAAGCAGCAATAATATTAAAAGTGTTACTTAGAAAAGGAGCATAATTATGACCAAATGAAGATAGAACCATTTTTAAAATCAGAAGGCAGTGAGAAAATAAAATGTAAGTTTGTACATGCATGTGGAATTAATTTTTAGACAGCAGGAACAATTCCAAAGGGCAGAGTTGATCATGAATCCTGAGAAAAGTGTTGTGCCTCTGCAACTGACAATAAAGAGCAAGAGATACAGAAATGAATGAAATGGAAAAGTTTATAGTGTGCGGCTAGATAATTACAATGCCTGATATGTGCTTTATCTTCACCATAAACTACGCAAGTGCTCTCCTTTCTTTCATCATCACCCAGCCAGCCAAAATCAACCACTGTCAATTAGACTGTTTTTAACTTTGGAGAAGGCTGGGGGTTGTTCTAGAATTTGGAACTAAGCATGGTGAAAGCTCTGCTACTTAACTTCGGGAGTAAGTCAGGGACTAGTTCTGTAATCTGAAAGACAAATCTATACTCTCAAATCTACGCTACTTCAAGGTGGCAAGGCAGCCCAGTCTGACACTAACCATAACTGCTAAGGAGGTCTATTCTCTACCACACCTGCAGAAATGGTTGGGGAGAAGGGTTAAATTAATGAACTTAAAACATCTTTGGCAAGTGACACTATTGCTTGGAAAAAAAAAAGAAAAATAAGACATTTAACTGGTCCATGTTAGGAAAAGATACTTGATAGAATGTATCAGCAGGAATAAGAGTATGTCTGATTTAAAGCTCTGAAAGTTTGACATTCTGTTATTTACTGAAAGTACACTGGGAAGCTACAAGCTCAGCCTCTCTAAGACACTTTGAATTTATAGTGTATCAATCAGGATCCAATTAGAGAAGTAAAACAAATAGGACATAAATATTAAGAGATTTATTACAAAGAATTGGCTTATGTGATTGTGGGGGACGGCTAGGCAAGTCTGAAGCCTGTAGGGCAGGCATTCAGGAGGGCAGGCTGGAACTGTCAGGCACAGGTGGAAGCTGCCATCCGCAGGTGGAATTTCTTCCTCTTCAGGGAAGCCTCAGCTCTGCTATTAAGGCCTTTCAGCTGATTAAATTGGGCTCACCTGGATTATCTAGGCTATGCTCCCTTTCTTAAAGTCTACTAATTATAGTCTTAAATTACATTTACAAAATCCATTGGCAATAACACCTAGATTTGTATTTGATTCTGTAACTGGAGACTGTAGTCTACCCAAGTTGACACAACAAACAGACAATCACAGGCTAGATGCAGTGGCTCATACCTGTAATCCTACAGTTTGGGAAGCAGAGGCAGGAGGATGGCTTGAGGCCAGGCATTCAAGACCAGCCTGGGCAACAAAACGAGACCCCATTTCTACAAAAAATTTTTAAAAAATAACTTAGCTGAGTATGGTGGCCTGTGCCTGTAGTTGCAGCTACTTGGGAAGCTGAGGCAGTAGGATTGCTTGAGCCCTGGAGTTCAAGGCTGCCGTGAGCTGTGATCACTGCACTCCAGCTGCCTAGGTGACAGAATAAGACCCTCTTTCTGAAAAAAAAAAGAAGAAGAAGAAAATTAAGACCATCATAAATAGCGTTTGGAAATAAGACTGTTTCTGAGTAGAAGTGCTTCTAGATAAAAAAAAAAAAAAAAAAAAAAAAAAAAAAAAATCCCGTACGCCTTAGGAACTGGATTCTTTATATAGAAACCACAGATGTCATGGTCTGGGGGATCTGGTGATATTCTTATGTACGTAAACCCATTCATTTATTTAGTTATTCAACAAATTTCATTGCATACTTACTATTTGCTAGTCTCTGTAGTAAGTGCTGACACTATAGGAACATGATCCTTACCCTTGAAGGCCCACAGACTAGTAGGAGAGATAGAGACACTGTGAGTTCCAATACCTTGTGGCAAACGGTAGTTCAGTTGAGCCTCTAAACCTAGTTGTGAAATTAAGGAAGAGGCACTTAAACAGAATCTAGACTTAAGCCCAGGGGGATGCAGCATTTAGAGATGAAGAGAAGGGGTGGAAGAAAAGTCATCATAGTGATAATCCCAGCCCCAGACCATGCTGACCCCCATGGAGCTGGTGCTGAAGTGGTCAAACATATTGTAAAGGGCCAACTCAGGGAAGACTCTCCCAGGTCACTCCTACTTTACGTGTTTTTTAGCCTTGCTGTTAATGGTATGTCCACAGCGCCCTCAGCCTAGCCTCTAGGACTTCATGGAGGTGCTGCTTCAGCCAGAGGTGGGTTTGCTGCCAAGACTGAGAACCTGCACATGGTCCAGGTGCTCAGAGCAATGGGTTTCTCTTCCCATCTCAGCTTGGCCAGTTCATCTGCTTCCTTTCAGAACATCTACCCCCTTTACCCATGTTTTTCCTCCCTTGATGTTTTTCCTCCCTTGAACTCCTTTCAAGTAATCAGGCATGTACACTGGTCATCTGCACTATTCGTTAGCCTGGGAAACTATTCTTTTTCAAAATGGATTAAGCAATGTCTTCCCTACCTCCATCTCAGGACAGTGAGGGTAAATGAAGCCCACTGTGAAGCTCCTTAGAACTGGTACTGCCACACAAATGTAAAGTACAGGTTGGGTATTGCCATCATCTGTCTGTCTCTATATCTATCCATCCATCCATGCTGTCTAATCACTCCTAAGCTGTGTGTCACGGAAGGATAGAAATCATTGTTGAATCTATAATACCTAGTACAGTTTCTACAGCTTTTGCACAAAGCAATTGTTCATTAATTTTCTAGTGAAGACAATGATAATGAGACCATCTGAGGGTCTGGGAGACAGATCATTGCAAACAGCTACACCACTGATGCTAGAATTCCTAGAATGTCCCATCTCCTGCCTCTGGCTAATTGCTTCTTTGAGACTCAGTTTAACACACCATCTTTGCTAAGAAAGCCTTCTGTCCTCAGTACCTTAGTACCAGTACTCATGTCTGAGGTGAGTACCTTCTCCTGCTACCGTAGAATCCTCTGCACACTTTGGTCATTTCTCTTACTGTGGTGGATTTTGTCTCTTGACATGAAGGGAAGTTCTATGAAATGAGGGATTATGTTCTAATAATATTTATCAGCATGGCTCAATTCCTGGCACAATGCAAGAATGCCATAAATAATAAATTAGTAGTATGATATGTATTCCCTTGATTTTTGTCTTAATATTAGCCTCATGCCATATAGACTGTTGTGTAGAGGAAATATTACTTAGATAGGTGCTTAAAAATTTCTTCTGTGGCCTTGTCAAATGGGGAGAAAAAATGAAGTCAGGAGGTCTGGGTTGAGTTTTTGACCCTATATTTTCTTAGAGAAGATATGATTCCAAGCATTGTGCTTCTTTGAAGCTTCTCTTGAGCAGATGTTGTGGGTTTTACTCAGACTGTGTCCCTCACAGGGGCTGGACACCTAGGAGGTTAGCATCAAACAGGGACAGCAAAATGCACCAACACCCAAGGAACTTCTAAAGGGTTACTAGTAGAGTAAATATTATCCTTCCATATGTGTTAGTTTGTTTGTTTTTTAAACCTCAGAGTGTTCATGTGTGTCCACAATATTGTGGACTCTTTAAAAGGAGTCAGAATGTCAGAATTTGTTTTTGAATGTCTTGTTTCTAGCACAGAATAAGCACTCGGTAAATATTTACTGATTTATATTAATATATCTGTCAAGCATGTAACTTCAAGTTTGGGACAAGGTTCTGATTTTATTGCCCCTAGTTATTGATCCATTTCTCCACTAGACCATTTCTTTTTGCTCTGAGGTGCCTGGCAACGTGATCCCACAGCACACACATGGAATAGCCTGGCCAGGTTACCTCTTTAGACAGTGAGTCAGAAAGACAAAGGCAAAGGAATTCTGAGTCATGCATTCCAGGGAGGACATACACAGCAAGGTAACTCATTTTTAATAATGGGCTCAGAATTATGAATTAAAGCATTAACTAACACCCTGCGGTGTCCTGGAATGTGACCACCAAAAAGCCATTGCCATAGGGGCAGGTCTGGGTTGGTTCAGCAACTTTCAAATGCCAGCTGGACTACAGGAAGAGTTTGTTGCATTAAGTAATTTATGGGGTGCTACGAAGTTCCTTAAGCTATTATTAAAAACATGCAAACTCCTCCTTGGTTAGACCTCTAGTAAGTCAGACTTCTAACTAAGCAGAACTGATAGGCCTGTCTTTTGATGTTTAACGAGTTCTGCAGCAGATGTGAGATGTGATGGACAGGGCTGTGGTGGTGATTTACTGGTCATGAAACAGAATGATGAGAGCACTCTCCTGAAAAAAAGAAAATGTAGCCAAAGGATAGGTTCCCCCCAGCCCCCCACAACCCCCGGCCTTCCTCTCCCACCAATCCCTTCCCCTTCTTTCTTTCTGCATGTGTTTTTGATTTCCTTACCCTCCTGCCTCTCAAGACTGGGATCATTTCCATTCAGGCACACACAGAACACTGCAAACTAATTAGCCTTGGATACAGCCACAGGAAGTCAGGCTGCCAAATCCTCTTTCCCCCACAATTCCTCAACTTTCCGAGCCTGCCTCAGGCCCATGGCCTTGCACTGGGCCTCTCTGTATAAGTTGCCAGTTCTAATTTTGCAATTTCCCTTCACCTTATCGAATATGCCCCAAGCCTGCCAGTGGATGGGGAGGGAAAGGCTTTGGAGTCAGTCTTGTCCTCTGGACTTTTTCCACTAGCCCCTTCTCTGCTTTCTCCCTACAATTAGGGAGACTTGTTTGGATACAGTTTCAGTGTTGACTTGTTAATCTGACCTTTGTTAATGCTTTTTAAAGGAGAGCATTGCCCACAATGCAAGAAGCTTGGGAGAGTTCCCCACTAGGCTCTTCCATCCCACTCACATCCCCAGCTCCCAGGGGCCCTGTACCTCTGACTTTTCATAAAGGTTAAACTATTTTCCCACAAACTGTAGATGTCAGCCCTTCCCTAACTGATTTAGCTTGAGAGTCCTTCACACTTACTGGAATAGGGTGTGAAAGGAAGACGGGGAGAAGAGAGAGGGCTGAGAGGTGGAGAGTTGATAGCCTGGGCTCTGGGACCCATACAGGGGAGGCATGGCGTGTGGGCTCCTCATAAGGGGCACCGCTCTATGGAAGCCCTGAATTAGAGGCAGTCAGTGGTAGCTCTCAGGTCAGATCTAAGCCACAAAATAGAAAATTGGTTGCCAACATTTAAAAATCAGAAGATTTCACATAAAAATCCAAATTGCTTGCTTCCTAGAAGAAAATTAGATCTGGCAACACTGAATCAACATTCAGGCTTGCATGATACAATTGGCTGAAGCTGAGTAGATCCTCCATCCTAGAAGTGGAGCATAAACTCTCCAGGTCACTAAAGTCCCCACTCCCCGCTATTGTCTTACTTGATATTACCTACCTGGCTCATGAAAACATTTGAATTTGCCACTTTTGCTCTAAATGGAGAAAGGGAAATTTAATATTGAATCGTAAGATACTTGGTAGGCTAGAAAGTATGACTTTTCCTCTTTTCTATATCATTCAATCACATCAATGTACATACCATGTTAAAGTAATTGCCTGTTGAGTTCTTGGGCTTCCTTCCCTATTAGATTGTGAGCTTGCTGAAGGCAGGGGCCTTGGCTGTCTTGTTCATCATTATACCCCCAATGCTTTGCAGAGTGCTTAGGCATTCAACACATTTTTTTTGACAGTTTCTTGATTTGTTTTCTCATTCATCAAACTTTATTGAATATTTCATGCATTGTGCTAGGTATCATGAAACATGTTCATGATATCATGTGACATGTTCCTCAGTGAGTTCAGAGAGCAGAAAATAAGATGTGCATAAAAGGCACAGAATTCAAGAAGTACCAAAAAATGTGTTTTTGTAAAGCAAGTTCTATGGGTGAGCTTCTCGGAGAAGGATGCATTTGAGTAGGCTTTATAGGATGGGTAGGATTTGGTACGGTATTCACTTATTTTTTTTAACCACGTCCTTTATCTCACCTGTGCATTACAGGGCCCATTTTTTATCTCCAATTTTTATCTGTCCCAATCTGCCAGTGACTGAATTAAATTAATTTCTAATAGTTGTTAAATGGCTTTGTTGCTGTGTGGTGGAGGCCAGATACTATGGAAAGCCATGAGCTCCCGCCCACATTGTGGTAAGCCTAGCAGAATAGAAATAGATGCATAATAAATACTTCCCATGATAATGGGGAAGATTATCAAAAGTCTTGATAATGATAATAATGAAATAGCTTGGGCAGAAGGCGAAAACATTAAATGTACCAAATATGAAATGCAAAGCAGAAAAATCATCCTGTTTTCATGAGCTTCAATGAAAGAGGTGTGCACTGTCACCTAAGCACTCCATGGGGTGCTTTTCTGGACCTATTGCCACCTACAGCGGCACCTAACACCTAAGCTATGTTAGGTAGCAGAGTTCACCCAATCCTTGTGAATCAAAGAAGTCCTCTTGGGCTCTCAGTTCAGTACTTGGAATTCCCTTTTCTAGAAGCCTGTTCACTGTAACCATCATTTGCCATTCAGATGGGAATAATCTCATGGCACCTTTGTTCATCGGGCCTTGCTCCAGAGAGGCAGGAAAACTATGGTCAGGAGTGTTACAGGGAGGGGAAGGTACTTAACCAGGAATACTTCAAAGAAAGTAAATCTATGCCTAACATGTTTTCTTTTACACAAATTACATAGCACTTGAATTATGTTACTACTGATATAGTGTCATCAAATATATGCTTAAATTATGATCAAATCATGATGGGTGTCATTAGTAAAATACCACTAAAGGGAAAGTATTTGAAAGTTCAGTATTAGTTCAGTAGAAATTAGTATACACAGTTAATGGCAAAATGCTCATTCCAGGAGCCCTATAGAAAGATATCTGCAATAGTCATTATCAGTACAATCTTAGACCTCTTAAAAAAATCTGAAATTATAAATTACATATATATAATAACAGTATAGCTATGCTAACTATAAAATGAAAACCTTAACTCCAAAGAGGCTTGAGTTTTCACATTAGATATTTAGTCATCTACTTAAATTGTCGATAGGAAACACTTGACATCTATATTGTGACTCAACCCTCCCATACCCATTACAGACATTTCTAATCGATCACAGAGCTTGTTCCTATGGTACTAAGAGTTGTCCCTCAAAGACTTTTCAGATTATATTGGCTTCATATGCTTTAAATTTGCATTGTATGGTTAATTTGAATGTGATGATACTTTCAATATATTCCTGCTGGCAAGCTGGGTTTTTTAATAATTTTAATTTGCTAAGATCTTCAGATCTGAAATTTTGGAAAGGGCTCCACTTGTTGAATAGTATGCTTGAATACTTCTGTGTTTACAGTAGATGGGAGAGAATCTCAGCATATTTTTCTTCTGGTTTTCATGTGGTCAATGATATCATTATGGCACCCATGGTGGATGGGGCAAATGTTTACAAACAGCCATAAGAGCTGCGTTGCTTTACAAATATTACAAATGTTTATAAATTTGAGAGCTTCAGAGATAGCACAAGTCTATGAATGAATGCTCAAAGAAAACTTAAGAAACAAAGATTTTTCAGCACTGTGCTCAGACTGCCACTCCCAACTACTGAACTTAACATTCAAGTTGAAACTTATTTTCCATGCATAATCTAGATCTTCACAAAAACAAAATATTTCTGAAGATATATTTCAGGTCACATCAAAGAGTACTTGTAGAGTAGTTCACAGCTCACCTGCATTATTCAATTTAATCCACCTAGTATCCCTGAATGAAAGATATTAAAATTCCTGTTTTACAGATAAGGACACTGAGATTTGAAGGATGATATTAAAGAAAGATGGATATTTTACTGCAAGTTAGTTGTCTGGTCTCAGAGCCAATAGAGACTTGATTACATGTGACAACTCCAAATTGTCAGGTTATACCAGGATTTATACAGCAGAATTTCTTAGATACATCTTACCCCTCACTCTCTTCCCAATTTTACTCTGGTTTTTAGAATCAATCTCTCTCTTTTTGCTTAACCATTATTCCTCTTTCTTCTTCCTCTTTTCCCACTGAAGTGTGCTCTGTAGCTCTACAGATTATAGCACAAGACTCCATCTCAAAAAAAAAAGACTTCTCAAGTGAAGAGGTAGAGCCCTTGCCCAGCCCAAGCCACCAGCACTCAGCTATCTCGGGAAGACAGTTGAGTCCTCACTCTGGTTAAAGCCACTCAAGCTGACAATCCATATTCAATAAAGATCTGTGTCTCTGGAATCTTTGATCAGAAGGATTCTGATACAATGCAAATAATTGGTCCAATTTGTCTTCTGGTTCCCAAAGAAGATCAGGTAGAATGACCAACTTGAAATTAGCCAAAAAATCTCATCTCTAATTACAAGAGCAATTTGGCATTTAGTGATCTATCCCAGCATTAGTTCACAAAAGACCCTTCTATGTGTGCTGCACAATAAGATATGATGTAACAAGCTTGGATTCCATAGCACATAGTATTGAAGAAGGACTACATAAAGCAAGTTGCTGAGAAGGGGTTAACAGCGGTGCAGGTATTACTTTGAAACATATCATTCCAATAATTGATACAAGCATTAGAGGATTCTCTCTCTTTCTCTCCCTCTAGCCTAAATAATTTTCAAAAGGCATCAACCCTTAAGATACCATCAATTTTCTTGCCCTGGTATTTGAAATGGGGTACCTCCACAGCTTCTCAGTACAGGTTTTCTAAAGTTTCCATGGTATTCAACCACCAAATAAAAATTCAGGAGAATACAGTTGTCAAAACCATTGTCACTCTAATAAAAATATATGCTAAATACATGTGCTTTTGATTCAGATCTTAAATTGTGAAGTAGATTGTATCTACATAGGTCAAGCTGAGCCACAGCCCAATGATTTTTGACCTGTGTATAATCTATATGATTCAAGTTTTCACAATCTTTTGTAGATAACTTGAGGGCTGCACTTTAGCAATGGTGAAAATTGGACTTGAGAATCTACATATCTGAAATTCTTCAAAACCTAGGAATGACTTTTGAGATGTATCTAATTTCTAATCTCATATGATCATAGTGCAGAAATAAAATCTTCTAAGGAGTTATGTTGATTATGAGAAAGTGCTTCTGTGTGTTCTCCTCAAACTATGTGTTCTTAGTCTCCCCAGAGAACCATGAAATCTGCTTATTTCTTATGTAGTCAAAGAATTATCATGAAATTCTACTCACTGGGCAGGAACTTTGTGCTCCATACCTTCTTTCAGTTACAATTCACTGTTAACATACAATAAATAAATAAATAACTGAAATATGCATTTTCACTACATCATTCATTGTAATAATTGTCATCACCTTCTATAGACTTCTTTGCCTGTGATTAATGACAAGTTGAGGTGCTGATTTGGACACTAGCATAGGGAATCTGGGTGACATTTGGCTAAATGTACTTGGATTAGGAGACTCCTGAGTAGTGAGACCAAAACCCAAAGATAATTGTTAATAGTTTATTATTAAATAGAAAAGGATTCCATTATTGGTGTTCAATCACTGAAATCTTCCCTATAAATTTTATAAAATTAATCAGGGAAGAAGGGAGGGAGATAAACAAAAATAAACAAGCTTGCAGCACATTCTGCATTACTCATGAGGGCAACCTGCCCTCGGATCTGCTTCCTTACAGTTGTTTGGTGCCTACTGTGCTAGAATCAGGTAGACCCTAGATTATAGTTTTCCCGAACTGTTCTATAGATAATGACTTGAACATTATGAAACATTACATTTTCCCCTTGAGATATTCCTTCAGATTCTGTGTACTGATGAAACTACTGACTCAGCTGGTCTGAAGGATCCCAAGAGGAGCTGACTCACCAAACAATGCAGTTTCCACATCCTAATGTTTTCATCCCTGCTTGCCCCAACCAATCAACAGCCTCAAGTTTCCAGCCCCTCATCCTCCATAATCTGCTTAAAACCTCAGCCAAGCACTCCTCATGGAGATGGATTTGAGAGTCTCCTTCCACCTCCTTGTGCAGTGCCCTGGGATGGTTAAACTCTTTTTCTACTGCAAATCCTGCTGTCTCAGCATATTTAATCTGTTACTGCACAGGGGGCATATGAATCTGTTGGTCCTATAACATCATCAGTAAAGCAACTATAGAGTACTGACCTAGAACAGCTACTTCCTTTTTCCTATTATCCCTTTATATCTTACATGATTATATTCTAAGAATGCCCTCTATTATTGAGGAATAAAACCATACACAGGCATATTGGACACACCTGGCTCAACATTTCTTAAACTGTTTACTCTAATAAAAATGTTATCAAGATGGAAAAGATTTTAGTTCAATTTATTCTGAAGTGGAGCAGAAAACCATCTATATGCATGTTACCATCCCTGACAGCTCAGCCTTTTTTTTTTTTTTTCTTTTTTTGAGATGGAGTCTGGCTCTGTCTCCCAGGCTGGAGTGCAGTGGCAGTGTGATCTTGGCTCAAAGCAATCTCTGTCTCCCAGATTCAAGCGATTCTTCTGCCTCAGCCTCCTGAGTAGCTGGGACTACAGGTGCATGCCTCTGCACCTGGCTAATTTTTGTATTTTTAGTAGAGATGAAGGTTTCACCATGTTGGCCAGGCTGGTCTTGAACTCCTGACCTCAAGTGATCCACCCACCTTGGCCTGCCAAAGCACTTGGATTGCAGGCCTGAGACACCGCGCCTGGCCTACAGCTCAGCCTTTCTTACTTCACACCCTGCAATGACTCCCAAAACACCTCTCTGGAACAGTTTGGTCTCCATAAGGCATAGTTTGAGGAGCAGTAAATAGAAAAAATGACCTCTAAAGTTTTTTCCTTGTTGATACCATGTGGGTTAATATGGACCTGGAGGACAAACCTCTTAGATGTGCAAAGTGGAGTGGTACTATCACCAACTCCAGTCAACTAGTTCTTAGTCAACAGAGCAAGACTGGGGAGAAGGGTCCAGTCAAGGAGCACGGAAACCTATTCCAGCAACAGGAGGTCCACTGACCCTCCACTACAGCCCCACCCCTGCACCCACGGTGTGCAAAACACCTAGTCAAACCACTAGGTGGAGCCAAAATCTTTGAAAAAGATGCGTGCTGAGGTCTCTGGAAGCGTGTGTAACCTTTGCATGAGAACTGGGTTCCTTGATAGGTTAAAAAGGAAAAAAAAAAGGAGAGAGCATTCTGTAATGTCATGAGTCTATATTGGTTTCCTCCTGCCCAGAGATTACTTCTCAATTTTATCTAAGCCCTTTGTAAAATTTTGAAGTAAAAGGCCTCAGTATTTAAGATACTGATTGGGTCCTACCGCCATCTCTAGAGTTCTTGTAGTGTCCGGTTCAGATGCTGGTTTAATAGAGACATCACTCCACAGGCAGAATGTGTGTAAGCAGACCTGGAGATGACCAAATCCAACTATCTCAAAGTGACCATCTAACCTCAGCTGAAGCATCTCTACGTATATGGAGTCACCAGCACTCGAAGCAACCCATTTCCTTTTCTGCCACATATGTTTATCACACAATTCTTGCTTTCTATCAAGCCAAAATTTGTTTCCCTGTATCTCCCACTTTTTGTTTCTGGGTCTAATCTCTATATTGTAGGGAATTAGTCTAGTCATCTTAATAACAGTCCTTCAAGCATTCAAACAGCCACCATTGTCCCTGGGTATCTTCGGTTTTCTAAACCAAAATCTCTTCCTTATTTATTAGTTGTTCCCTTAAACAGACTGTATTTTTTTTTATTGTGACACTAGAATCATCTTCATAGCAACAACTGATATAACATATCAAGGCATTTTTGTATTGGCTAAACAGCAGCAGAGGTAGTAAACACAGTGTCATCTTAATAATAGTTTAGTAGCTTTAGATGACTGGAATGCAAGAGACATAGAGGAACCTTGAAAAATCAAGGCGGAGAGTATGGGAAATGGAGCTGGGAAAGGCAAATCAGGCCAGGATGGGAAAGGTCACATATTTCTCCTTTGCATTTATCTGTCATCCACCCATCTTTCCTTTAATTCTACCAACAAATATTTATTGAGCAATCGGCACTGTAATAAGCCCTGGGAAGAAAATAGTGAGCAAAACAGACATAGTTCTTGACTGTAGGCAACATGCATTCTAGTAGAGAAAAAATAGACATTAATCAATAAAATCATATGAGTATATATTTATAAATGGCAGCAAGTTCTAGGAAATAAAAATGTAGGCATCTATGAAGGAATGCAATGGAGGGCTGATCAAGTTGGGCATGGAATGTTCAGGGAAGGCCTTCCTGGAGGAAGGACCATTTCAGCTGAGATGTAAAGGAAAAGAAGTTAGTTATTAGGCAAAGAGGAGGTGGACAGGGTCAGATGGAGGAAAGCATTCCAGACCAAAGGAACAGCATGTACAAAGATCCTAAGGTAGAGAAACTAAAGGAGTGCCAAGATACCCTGAGGATAAAGATGAGGGTAAAATTGGTAAGAAATGAAGTTAGACAGGGGCAAGGTTAGGGGACATTGAAGGCCAAGCTAAGCAGTTTAATCTTTATTTCATGAACAGCTAGAAGCCATTAAGGGAGTATTATCATGTCCAGAGATGGTGGCTTACCCTATAATCCCAGCACTTTTTGAGACGGAGGTGGGAAGATCACTTGAGGCCAAGAGTTTGAGTCCAGCCTCAGAAACATAGACTCTATCTCTACAAAAATAAACATTTTTCAAAAGAAATATATTTTTTAAAAGCCCAGGCACAGTGGCTCACGCCTGTAATCCCAGCACTTTGGGAGGCTGAGGCAGGAAGATCCCTTGAGTCCAGAAGTTCAAGACCAGACTGGCAACATAATGAGACCCTGTCTCTACAAAAAATTTAAAAATTAGCCAGGTGCAGTGGTGTGCACCTCTAGTCCCAGCTATTTGGGAGGCTGAGGCAGGAGAATCCCTTGATTCCAGGAGTTAGAGGTTACAGTGAGCTATAATCATGCCATGGCACTCCACCCTGGGTGACAGAGCTAGACCCTGTCTCTTAAAAAAATAATAATAAAGTATTTTCATAAGGTTTTTGTAGTAAGAGACATGACTAGATGTATACTTAGAAAAATGCTGTGGCCATAGGTGTAGGAGGTTGAACCAAGGACACACTTGGCACAGGGCTGACTGCTGGGGGTCAGGGAGTAGAATGAACCACGTGTGAGAAGAGGACGACTGAATGAAGAAGGTGACGGTGGGGAGTCATCACTTCAGAATGTACCAGTATGGAAGCTGGAGCAGCTACTATATTTATCTCATAGGACTGAAGGCCGGAAAGAGAAATAATTTAAATGACTTGCTCAAGGTCACATAGCTGGTTGGTGTAGCAGAAGAAGTGTGGGAACCCAGATCCAAACTAAATAACAGTCTACTAGTGATATGGTTTGGCTGTGTCCCCAACAAAATCTCATCTTGAATTGTAGTTCCCATAATCCCCTCATGTTGTGGGAGGGACCCGGTGGGAGGTAATTGAATCATGGGGGCAGTTACCCTCATGCTGCTGTTCTCATGATAGGGAGTGAGTTCTAACAAGATCTGATGGTTTTATAAGGAGCTTTTCCACCTTTTGCTGGGCACTTCTCCTTTCTGCCACTGTGTGAAGAAGGACACGTTTGCTTCCCCTTCAGCCGTGACTGCAAGTTTCTTGAGGCCTCCCCAGCCATGCTGAACTGTGAGTCAATTAAGCCTCTTTCCTTTATAAATTATGCAGTCTTAAGTATGTCTTTATTAGCAGCATGAGAATGGACTAACGTACCTAGTCATCCCACTGTTTTTTTTTCCTGGAAAAGAGATCTTGGGAGTATCAAGAATGGATAATAAGGTCTAACAATGGGTGGGCACGGTGACTCACGCCTGTAATCCCAGCACTTTGGGAGGCTGTGGTGGGCAGATCATGAGGTCAGGAGTTCAAGACCAGCCTGGCCAACATGGTGAAACCCCGTCTCCACTAAAAATACAAAAATTATCTGGGCATGGTGGCGCATGCCTGTAATCCCAGCTACTCAGGAGGCTGAGGCAGGAGAATCACTTGAACCCGGGAGGCTGAGGTTGCAGTGAGCCAAGATCGCACCACTGCACTCCAGCCTGGGTGACAGAGCGAGACTCTGTGTCAAAATAATAATAATAATAATGTCTAACAACAGTGTTTCTCAGACAAGAAAATGGCAGGGTGCGGGTAGGGGTGTAGGGAGACTGAGACATGTGCTTCTTAAACAGGAACCAGAGTTTCCACAACTTAACATTGAACAGGAGATCTCTGGGTTTTAAGGTTGCTTGTCATTAACTTGCTTTGTCATTCTCCCTATTCTCTGTTGTGATTATAAAAATGGATGTTAGATCTCTGCATATACTCAGGAAATGGTTGCCACAATTAAGGTAAGAGACATACAGACCACCTCCAAAAGTTTCCCCGTGACTCTTTTTTTTGTTTGTTTCTTGGGGGTTTTGTTTGCTTTTGTAATAAGAAAATACAAGATCTACCTCTTAACAAATTTTTAAGTGCACAATACAGTCTTGTTAACTATAGTCACAATTAAATTGCACAGCAGATCTCTAGAACTTACTCATCTCAAACTCATCAAGTTTTATACATTAAATGTGTACAGCCTTTTGTATATCAATTATACCTCAATAAATTTAGTCCAGAGTTTTGCAGCTGTGTGTCACAGCACAACAGGGAAGTACAGTCCCTCCAGAAGGGTGCTGCTGGCTGAGCGCGGTGGCTCACGCCTGTAATCCCAACACTTTGGAAGGCTGAAGTGGGTGAATCACCTGAGTTTGGGAGTTGGAGACCAAACTGGCCAACACATGAAACCCCGTTTCTACTAAAAGTACAAAAATTGGCTGGGCGTGGTGGTGTTCACTTGTAATCCCAGCTACTGGGAAGGCTAAGGCACAAGAACCACTTGAACTCAGCAGACAGAGAGGTTGCAGTGAGCTGAGATTACACCACTGCACTCCAGCCTGGGCAACAGAGTGAGATTCCATCTCAAAAAAAAAAAAAAGCATGCTGCCAAATGTTCACTCATATGTCCATTTCTGTTATATGTGAATTGCCGTTATGGCAATACTGTCCAACAGTGTACGGAATTGAGCAGCAAGTCATGTGATCTGGTAAGAAGAGATCACTGGGATCAAGAGCTAAGGGGTATGACCTTTACCAGAACACACACGAGAATATTGGGAGCAGGCAAGAGAAGCCAAGGTCAGAGCAGTAACTGATTCTACTGAAACAGCCGCCCAGAACTAAAGGGTGACTGTGCTTAGAGCCCTAAGAGGACACTGTTACAGGCACCATGAGACTTTGCTGTACTGATATGATGATTAAGGGGTGAATTCATGTGGTTCAGAGGCTTTTCATCCCTTCAAGGAGTGCTACCAGAACTCCCAGTGTACCTCAAATCCCAAAAAATTAAAACCACTCTTCTAGGCCATAGGGAAAGGCCAGGTGACATGACACCAAACAGGATTAGGACCAAGTTCTCTAGCAAGTATCCACTACTAAAGCCATCCACATAAAAGACCTCCCATTTAGAAGTAGAACAATAATAAATATGAATTTTAAAATATGTAAGGTAATGCTTAAACATCTAAAGTTTAAAATAAAAGCACTGGTGATTTGAATGCCAGGATTCCAAATACAAATTTGATTTCAAATATTATTTTATTCGTTCCTCCAAATAAAATTTAAGAAGCTGATAGATGAGAAGCTTAGATTTGGTTATTTATAGATGACTCAAAGTTTTTTTAATGTCAAAGTCTCCAGAAGCAAGAGAAATACATTCAATATTAAGGAAATGATTACTTGGAATGAGCCAATTTCCATCTTAAGAAATTAACTTTCTGTATCAGACTCATCTTAAGAGTCTCCACAGATTTTCTCAGCCCCACTGTCTCTCAGGCCCTCAATTGCTTGCTTTGCTGTCAGGGTGACCAGCTCTGCACCAGCTAGAGTCTCTAGCTCCTACCACCAAGTCCAAATTTGGATGAAGCTCCACACCACAAGGCAGGGAATCTGGCTTCCCCAAGGCATGGAATCTGGCTTCCCCAGGGCATAACCAAAGGACTGGT
Organism: Pongo pygmaeus; assembly: GCF_028885625.2. Lineage (NCBI taxonomy): Eukaryota > Metazoa > Chordata > Mammalia > Primates > Hominidae > Pongo > Pongo pygmaeus. Next base: position 110,404,120 of record NC_072373.2, on the reverse strand, counting down.
CATACAACCCAGAAGTGCCAGGGAGTTACTTTTCTAGGGCAGAACATTAACCAATTGGAGGCAAAGAGTGCGAGAGGAGTATTCGATAAATTCTCTCTCTTCCTTCCTTCCTTCCTTTCTTCCTTCCTTTCTTCCTTCCTTCCTTCCTTTGTTCTTCCTTTCTCTTTCTCTCTTTCTGCCTCCCTTTGTCTCTCTCTTTTTCTCTCTTTTTATCTCTCTCTCTCTCTTCCTGTCTCTTCTTTCTTTCTTTCTTTCTTTCATTATTTCCCTTTTCTCTCCCCAACTTCTTTCTGCTGGGGGATTGTTTCTGTCTGTAGAGACTTGACTTTAAAGGGTAAACATATACACATTTAAGTGATATTCATACACCCCCTTATCTAAGAATGGAGAATAGTACCTTTGAAGAATACTTAAATATGTAAATTTCAATTAGCATAATTAGGACTTCAGTGGGACAAAATCACCATTTTTATCCTCTTCTTTGATGAATGCTGCAATGCTGAACTAAGAAAAGCAAGAAGACAGATGTGTATAATACCTTTACTTTTTCAGAGATAGGCCTTTAGTGCATTTGAAATTTCTCTGCATACTTTTTTATTGTAAAAACATGCATTATCTTTATTACTATAGGTAATAAAGAGAAGCCAAAATCCAAGGTGCCCACACCAAGCTCCTCAATGCCTTGGAAGATGTTCCAGCTTCCTCTTGTACAGTATGTTAAGCATATCCTTGTGCCAGGTGCTGTTTTTATATGCTTTATAGACCTTCCTTTAGTTACTTTTTACAATGGTCTGAGAAGTGGATGTTATTGTTACTTCCATTTTCCAGGGGAGAAACTGATGCTCAGATTGCTTAGGTAATATGATGGTTAAAACTGAGTGTCAACTTGATCAGATTGAAGAATACGAAGTATTGATCCTGGGTGTGTCTGGGAGGGTGTTGCCAAAGGAGATTAATATTTGAGTCAGTGGGCTGGGGAAGGCAGACCCACCCTTAATCTGGGTGGGCACAATCTAATCAGTTGCCAGTGAGGCTAGAATATAAGCAGGCAGAAAAATGTGAAAAGAGAGAGTGGCTTAGCTTCCTAGCCTGCATCTTTCTCCTGTGCTGGATACTTCCTGCTCTTGAACTCCAAGTTCTCAGTTTTGGAATTCAGACTGGCTCTCCTTGCTCCTTAGCTTGCAGACGGCCTATTGTGTAAACTTGTGACTGTGTGAGTTAATACTTAATAAACTCATATATGTATATGTATATGTGTGTGTATATATATATCTCCTATTAGTTCTGTCCCTCTAGTCAGGGTCCCTCTAGGACATTACTCTGACTAACACAGGTAATGTCCGCCGTCACAAGGCGTATCAAAGAAGCAAAGCTAATGGATTACAAAGTGCTTGCTCTCTGCCACATTCTTACCCATGACTTCCATTCATGGTGACAGGTGGCTACCACTCTCAGTTTGTAGGTAGGGAGCACAGATGCCACCACCATGAGGAGAATAGTGAAAATAGCACATGCTGCAGGAAAAGAAGCAGAGAATGATGCCACATTGTCCCCATGTCCCTATCTCAGTGCTTTCACTCCTGGCCAGTCACCACGCTGTCATCTTCCCCCAGGGCAGATGTCAAAGTCAAGGTCCGAGAGAAAACCTTGGCCTCAGCCCTATCAGGTGGAAAGGAGGGGCGCTGGGGGAGAGAGCTCTTCCTTCCATGGACCTCGGCAGCCCCAGGGGAGAGAAGGGGAAGGCCATTTGGGCACTGGCCATTTTTCTGCATACCCCTGTATCTCACTTCAGTCTCCCATCACACACCTCCAACCACAATTTAACCTACCACCTCCTCAGGTTCATCTGGGTTTTAGCAATTACTCCCTCACATTTTATTAAGACTTGTTTTAACTGCCGAAGGAAAACAGACTCAACATGATGGACTCTAAAAAGTTCATAGGCAACTATTTTGGGGTTCTTTGGCCTTTGACTCCACTGCACCAGGGGCAGCAACCTTCCTGTTCCTTTCTGCCTTGCTAGCCAGGGTTTCCTAAGCTTTACTCTGCCTCCTCTGCCTAACCCCCTCCTCTGGCTCTTGCTTCCTCTGTTCCTCCTCCCCACCCCAACCAACTGTGCCAGGCTTGTCCCTGTGCTCATCAGCTCTGAGTCAGATTCCTACCCCTACCTTAGCAGCACCACTCCGAGTTAGGCCAAAGCACTGAACAGGCCCTCTTGCAGTTCCCTGTCCCCAGGTGGGAGCCCCTAGCTCCTCTTTCCTCTCTTCCTCAGGCTTCTTAATGCCTCACACTCTTCCTTTCATTGAAAACCTGCAGAATAGAAAAACAAACAAACAAAAAACAGGTACGCCATGGTGCAATTTATCTTTTTTTATTTATATGATAAATATTTTCATGGCCTAATCTTTGTAAGGAACCAGGATAACATTTGACCTTTGGCTGGTATTCCACCCCAGAGAACAGCATATCCTAAGGCATGAGCAAGCAACTGCATAGATAGGGATGAAAAGCCACAGGACAGTTCAGGGCAATTGCAGGGAGGGGCAGACATGGGGACCAGAGGCTAGGCAGGGTCGAGGTCCTAGTGGGAAGGCGAGCCCTCCCAGGAACACATGCAGACTGCACCCTGTGCTCACCAGGAGCCAAGACACTTTTAGCTGGTATAATGACAAGATCTGAAATGCATTCTAACAGGATACTTTTACTGAAGAGTGGGATAATATGGCATTAGTTATTGCCTGTCCTAGGAGGGGTTTATATTCTAATAAAAGTAAAAACTCAAGCTAAGTAGACTAAACCCTAGAATTCAGGAATCATTGTACAGGCAGGGCAGGGATTTGGGAGAAGATAGACACCTCAGCCCATGGAAATTACCACAGGAAAATCACTCCCTACACCCACCCTCCTGCCTGTTCTCCAAAACTTGAAGAATAACATTACCAGCAGAAGGAAAAACCAGTCCCTGAATCCCACCCCCACCCCCATCCAGTTCCCTCCTTCTTTTGTTAAAAGTTTCTGTAGAGAGCAATGACTGAGAGGATCAAAGCATCTACTTCCTTCCCTTTGATGTGTGGTCTGAGACAGGCTCTGATGTCAGCCACGTGTTGTATTTCGTTAGACCTGATATTAAGCTTCCTAGAGGTCAGGACGACCATGCTGCTTTAATCAGGCTATAAGAAGGTTCACTTTGCTGAAAATATCAGAGGTCCCAGCACCCCTTCAGACCCACTAGGAAATTATACAGGTAAAGAAGTTGGAGTGTCTTTTCTTGATCTTTACTGCTTTGTATTATGAGGCCTCTCTTCAAGCTTACTTTTCTGCCAAAACAGTCCAGATTCTGCATTCTGAAATCATATTCCTTCCTCATGTCAAATTTTGGAGCTTCAAGCAGGTATGAAGAGGGCAAGTTTTGGGGAGAGCTCCTGCTTTCTCTAAAACTGAACCTCAGCTGATTTTAAGCCCTGGGTTATCCTCTGGCCAAGTAAGATGAGCTCTGGATAATAGTATGAGATTTGCTAGTGGTATTTCAAGAACCAGAGTACAAACTCTAATTAACCTCTCCCTAGAGAAAATTTTTAACCATAAATTTTCTGCTGTTTGTAAAACAAGCGGTTTAAGCTGCACGTGTGCCCCAGAGGAATAAATTTCATAGCACATATTGATTTCAGGCTGCATTCAGAATTTGCTATGGGAAAGTGCTTTTAATGGAAAAACTGAGACTTTCATCTGAGTTAAGGCTGTTCATTTCCCAGGCCAGATTGAAGGCTCAGGCAAAGCCCTGGACCCATCTCTCTTGTGACTAAAGTCACCTTGTCTGCAAAATGGGGGAGTAGTTCTTAATACCACTCAGTGGGCGTCCGGTTCCCCAATACAACCTTAGCATCCTCGAAAAAAATTAATAAATTAGAGCTGTCATCCAAAAAGAAAAATAGAGAGAGAATTCTGTTGGACTTCCTTATGATTACTTTACGTTTTCATATATATTTTTTAATTTTTTCTTTTTTTTTGAGATGGAATCTGGCTCTGTCGCCCAGGCTGGAGTGCAGTGGCACGATCTCGGCTCACTGCAAGCTCTGCCTCCCGGGTTCACACCATTCTCCTGCCTCAGCCTCCCAAGTAGCTGGGACTACAGGTGCCCACCACCACACCCGACTAATTTTTTTGTATTTTTTTAGTAGAGATGGGGTTTCACCATATTAGCCAGGATGGTCTCGATCTCCTGACCTTGTGATCCTCCCGCCTCAGCCACCCAAAATGCTGGGATTATAGGCATGTGCCACTGTGCCCGGCCCCTATTTTTTAATTTTCTATAACTTGATGAGAGTATCCTCTTTTCAGTGCTTAGGACGTCTAATGGTCTTCATTAGCCCCACATAGGAGTAGGCCTCTTGACCCTTTCCCCCAAGCCTCCCTTTTTTGTCTCTGTGAGTCTCACAGCTGAGCCGTTTACCTTCCTCCCTTCAGCTGTTTCTGGCCCTTTGGTCCTCTTAAGTCTTGCTCCTGTTTGTGCAGAGCAAGGCAGATGCCCTTGCTTTGTCACTGTCCCTAAAAGCAATTACAGAGCCCTTTCCTTTGTTGAGTTTTTTTCCCTGATAATTTTTTGGAGACAGATAAAACCAAGTGCAGGGAATTTGCTGCAGGCAGTCCTTGTTCTTGAAGTTCTTAGCAGATGCGTGCAGATCTGGGCTCATGTCCTGGGTCTGCCTCTCAAAACCAGGTGGCCTTGGTGACTCCCCTAACCATTCTCAACCCAGTCTCCTCATCTGTAAAACTTACTTAGGGCACTGTGTGAAGAGTAAGTGAGGATTAAGTAAGGATTCAGAAGGCAGCTCTCTCACTTATCTGAGATAATTTCTCACTCTTCTTCCCCTCTCTCCCTCTACTCTTCATTCTAGCCACAACAAACTGAAGATGGCATGTCCCATGAGGGCCTTTGCATGAGCCTTTCTCTGGCTAAAATGCCCTTTTTTCACTTCTCTGCTATGCTATCCTATCCTGTTCTGTCCTGTCCTGTACTTTTCTGTCTTGTCCTGTCTTGGCCTATCCTTTCTTGTTCTGTCCTGTCTGATCCGATCCTATCCTGTCCTGTCCTGTCCTTTCTTATCCTATCCTGTCCTGTCCTATCCTTTCTTGTTCTGTCCTGTCCTATCCTATCCTATCCTATCCTATTCTATCCTATCTTATCATATCCTATCCTATCCTATCCTATCCTTTCTTGTCCTATCCTATCCTATCCTATCCTATCCTATCCTACCCTGTCCTGTCCTATTTTATTCTATCCTGTAACGTCCTATGCTATCCTCAAAACTCAGCTCTATTTTCTCTGGGAAGTCTTCTCAGAGTTAGTAACTTCCTCTCCAGTGATGCTGTAGTATTTCAAATGAACATTATGATGTGATAAGTACTGCAAGTTTGTCTACCTGTTTCAACTAGACTAAGATCACTACAGAGCAGAGATCAAGTCTTTTGCAGTTTTCTAAACTTATGTGGCACTTCTGTTAATAATAATAGCTACCTTGAATTTACTATGTGCTAGGCAATGTGCTACTCATTCATTTATTCATTCACTGACCCACAAATGTTTATTGAGTACCTGTGGTAGTCCGTAAAGCCTATTTTAAATGCTTACCATATGTGTGTCTCTATGCATCCAGAAAAGTTCAACACTTATAATTTTGAATAAAAATGATGTTTATGTCCATCTGCATAACGTACTAGTTAGTGGGCCTTCATAAACTGGTAAATTCTGTAATTCTCAGCTCCGAATGCCAAACAGGATTAATAACGACAACAACAAAACTCTTTAGGACACATTATAATGAAAAGTAAGAGTATCAAAAACAGCTTCTAGAGAGGAAAGGAAATCTGACTACAAAAGAATAAGAATCTGATTCATATCAGACTTATCAACACTGAGAACAAGAAGAACAAAAGGGTAGTTAATATCTTCAAAAATGTGCAAGGAAGAAAGGAACTTTGAATCTAAATTTTCTAATTTGCCATGGCCTGAGGAGGGTGCCATGAATTGAGAAGTATAGTCATCTCATTTCTGTACCTTGAGGGTAAGTGAGAGCATGGAAAGCATAAGCCTGGGTAGATATCACAGCTGAAGACCAAGAAAGACAGAAGTCTTGGTCCTCGAGACACTGTTCCCAGGATAATATATGTGATCTTAATGCCCGTCCCTCTGGTGCCAGCCTGTGGCACCAGTTAGGGTGGTGATAGTGGCAGTCAACCCCATATTTAATGTGCTGCCTAAAGTTCCACTGATAACTGACTTCATCACGCTCTCCTTCTTCCCCAATGATTGAAGTTAAATGGAACCCTAGGCGTTTCTAACCTAAAAGCGAGTGATTAGGAAACATTTTTAACCACACTTACCAAGCTCTATAGAAACTGTAAAGTTGGCCCAAAGAAACCAGCTAGAGTAGCCAGATTCCAAGTGTATGTCACCAGATAACAGACCAATTTCTTTTTTTTCTTTTTCTTTTCTTTTTCTTTCTTTTTTTTTTTTTTTGAGACAGAGTCTCTGCTGCCCAGGCTGGAGTGCAGTGGTGCGCAATCTCAGCTCACTGCAACCTCCACCTCCTGGAGAACCCCAATTTCTGATCCCTCATCCTTGCCTATACTCTGGTGGTCAGATGTAACAGCAACAGAAATGGAGGTGGTGGAGGCACTGTTCCTGGAGGCCCTAATAATCTGCTAAGCAGCAGCTGTAAGCAGACTTTCAGCTAATGCATATAACATTCTGGTTGCATCCAGTACCCTTTTGGTTTTGAGTAATACATCTCTTATTTAAGTAATATATTATTGGAGTTGTTACTTTTACTTTCGGCAAACCATAAAGAGGAAAAGTCAACCTACATGGTTTGGAGAGTAGAACATACATCAAACACGAAGACCAAACCTAAGCATTAGCAAAGAATTAGAAGAAAGAGATGCTTTGGTTGAATAGGCAAAGTGCCAACCCTTAGTGGTTAGGCACTAAGCCAGGTGCTGGAGAACAAGACAGACCTATTCACTGGTCTCATAGTGTGCTAGATAATTTTTTTAAATGACTGCCATCAATTTTTTTCCTCCCTATATGTGCATACCACTCCCTATTGATGAGTGGGGTTTATTTCTCCTCCCCTTGGATTTGTGACTACTTAAACCTATAAAATGCAGTAGAAGTGAAATCCTGGGACCTTTGACCCCAGGTTTTACAAAGACTTGCCATTTCCACTTTCTTCCTGTTGGAATCCAGCAACTATGCTGTAAGAAGCCAAGCCAAATGGAGAGGCTACATGGAAGGAATACTGAGGCACTCCAGTCAACAGCCCTCACTGAATTTCCAGGCAACAGCCTGCATCAACTAACAGCTTTATGGATAAGCTGTCTTAGACACACCAGCTGGTCCAGTCCCCAGATGACTGAAGCTCCAAACATCATTTAGAGCAGAAGAATCACCCAGCCTAGCCCAGTCACCCTGCAGAATCATGAGAGTTAATAAAATCAATGTTGTTTTAAGCCACTATTTGGTCATTTGTTATGATGGAGTAGATAATGAAAACATAATGCTTCTAGTGTAGTGGAGAAGATCGGCATTAAGTACAATGGTAAAATGTGATGAGTGTCCAAGGTACTATGAGAATATAGAATATGTCTCCAAGTTGAGATGTTAGTGTAGGAGTTAACCATTTATAAAAGAGATGTGGGTTCCAAAGGCATGGGCTTGTGCGAGGGCAAGAAAGAAAGAGTGCAGAGCATTTCTAAGGAGCTGATGTAACTTTAGTGCAGCCTGATCCTGAAGTGCGAGGAAGAGGAATAAGATGAGAGAGGGAAGTATTATTTAGAATGTCATAAATATCATAAATGCAATGGGGGCCTTTGAAGGATTATAAGCCTAGAAATAAAATAACTGATTTTGTGATGTTTCATCTTGACTGAGGTATATGTGTGAGTACTAACAAATCCAGTAAATTTTTATTATACCTATTTTTAGATAGATAGATGGGAAAATGGGGACTCTTTTGGGGAGATTCCTCATCAGCACTCTTAGCTGGTTTGGGGCATATAGTACTTTTGTTCTTGGCTATGGGAGCTCTGGTCCCTAAGCTTGGCTGCCTTTGAGTTTGCTAATGAGTGGGACTGGGACTGATGGTTTCCACATGAGCTGCCTCCGAAAGGCTCTTGGCATGGACAGGTACAACTCCATCTCCAGTGTCAAACATTGTTGATCATCTATCCCAACAACCCACCAGAGACGCCTGCTGTCTTTCAGGAAATTCCATGCTCCTGGGCCAATCCCATTGTTTGAATGCCCCTGCACATCTCCCAAGGAGCTGCTCTAAAGCCTGGCCGGAAAGAAGAAATAGATACGGACCCAATGAGACTGGAAAATTTGGGCAGGAAGCTATGAAATGAGATGCAGCTTGGAAAAATACAGATTGCTACATCTGGGAGAGAAAATAATATGTCACTAGCAACCCCTGCAAGTCCCATCACCAAATATAAAAATACATTTAAGTGTAGGAACAGAGGTAGATTACTGTCAAGCTAACAAGGCTGAGACTTCAGACCCCTCAATTGTCTCAATTGTGTCGGCCCCTTCCAAGTGCTTGGGAGAGCCTAACAATGTGTTCTTCATATATTTTTGTAAATTTGCAAAGATACGCTATTTTAACATTTATTTTTCTTAAATAGGGCTCACCCAAATTGCATAAGCTTCATAGGACACAAAACCTGGATCTACCCCCAGGGCAGGCTGAAATGTTCAGTAGCAAGTCAACAACAATGTTGATGGTCCCCCTGCTAAATGAGAACCTCTCTTCCTAGCCCACGAAACTCTGTTGGAATAGTTCCTTCAGACCAAATGTAATGAAGTTAGGTTCAAACTGTCAGGGCACATCACTGGATAAGGCTGTGGACAAATTCAGGGCTAGGTGTTTGCAGGCAAAGCTACAACATTACATGATAAAGACTGATCTTTGGCACAGTCATGAAATCAGGGAAACACACTCTAATGCTACCCACACAGTGTTCCTCTCTCCTTTTCACTAGATTTTGCTTGGGTTTAAAAGCCCGATGGATTCTGTTCACACTGAATCCATCAGCTATAACTGACAATGGTCAAAAAGTATTTGGAGATAGGGGTTGGTATCCTTATGTTACTGAAATTCAAAGCCTTAAAGAATTATATTCTACTAGTAGAATTAATTTTAGAAATGAAGAAGAACCCAAAGTATTTCTGAGAAGCCTTTTAAATCCATGGTGGGCTTAAGGGCAAGGCTGTCCCTCTGTAAGGGGTGACTCAAGCCTCCTTTTGGGAGTCTGCAAGGCACCACCTGAGGCAGCAGAAATAAAGCTCAAAATTACGTTTTTGAAATCTCACATGCAATTTTTATTCTATTCCATGCAGAAAAATGTTTTCAGCTATTTCCTGTTGAATAAAACTGACTGAGAAGATGCAAAATTATTATCCTGTGGTTCCCTGTCCCACCCTGCTATCTTTCACGGGCCCCCTTGGTTGTGTGTACCCCGGGTAGAGAAGCACACTTTCATTCATTTAGCATGGAGCTTGCAGGAGCAGCTTTGGCTCAAGAGAAGGACTCTACAGCATGGGACACAAAGGAATATCCAGTATCTGGAAGAGTTTCATGCTTTCATATTTCAAATTACAATTCTACAGGGCTGTGCTTCTCAGCCTGTCCCTTAAGGGTGCACAGACATTTGGTTGGCAGAAAGAGCATACCCCAACATGGCCAGGCTGGCTTTGCTACAGGCACCATGAAGACATGAGGAATAGCATTATTAACAACGGAGATGTGCTGGGGCCTGGCTGAGCTTGGGCTCAGTGCTGAAGCCTGGAATCTGCCCCTTTACCGGTGATAACAAAATGCATCTCCCATTTGACTACCAGTGTTCTTGTCTGTGCTCCTTTATCTGAAGTTTACAGATATCATATTTACCAAACAATAATAGCCTTCAAACTATTGAAGGTGGACACTAGACTCTTGACATTGAGGAAAAAGGTGACAAAAATGAGGTTTGTCTTTGATCCTTTCTGCCTAGTTTCCTGTCCCCTTCACTTTCGTCCTTTGCCCCTCATAGGAGCTCCCTCTCCTCTAAGACATAGGACTCTACCAATGTAGACTTATAGTCAGCTCTCTAACCATAGTGGAAAAAAAAAAACTATCAGGAAATGTACATTGAGGTGTCTAGGACTTGGTGGCTAAATCCTTTTAGAAATACCCCCTGCAGTGAACATGGGAGTGCAGATGTCTATATGAAACAGTGAGTGTGCTACATATTAATACATATTCTGCCTTTAAAAAGAATGAGACCTTGCCATCTGCCACAATATGGATAAGCCTAGAGGATATTATGCTAAATGAAATAAGCCAGACGCCAAAAGAAAAATACTATATGATCTCACTTATGTACGGAATCTAAAAAAAATTCCATTATACAGAGAGAGAGAACAAAACAGCGATTACCAGAAGCAGGTGGTGTGGAGAGGAGGAAATGGGGAAATGTAGATCAGAAGATACAAAGTAGCAGAGATATAGGATAAATAAGTCTAGAGATCAAAATACAACATGAGGACTACAAGTAATAAAATTGTACTTTACATGGAATTCATGCTAAATGAGTATATTTTAGCAGCTCATTTAACAAACAAAGTGGTTAACTATGTGAGATGATGGATATGTTAATCTGCTTCCCTATAGCAACCTTTGCAGTATCAGTATGTATCCCATAACATCATATTGCATATCTTAAATATTCACAATAAAACTTATTTTTTTAAAAAAAGCAAAGAAAATGGCAAACAAGATGAATAAATCTTCAATGATAAACTCTCAAGCATCTACAGAGGAATTCTGTTTCATGTTGTTTTGCAGTGAAGCTTCAGTATCCCTCAAATCATCATTCCCCTTCTAGAAAAGGCAGGTCCTATCAGGAACCCCTCAACTGGGCTTTATGAGTACCTGAGAGCAAAATCTGCTTGGGGCAATGGTCGAGCATCCCAGGCTATCAGCGTAGCTCAGCTGGGCTGGGATTAATATTTTGAGAATTAGAAAAATGTACTTCCAAATCCCAGAGGAGATTCCTTGAGCCAAACTGTATTCCTTCAATATGCAGTAATTGCTGCAATGTCTCTGCCTAGAGCTTTTAAATACACCTATGAATTCCCACAAGCTGTCTGTCCACTCCTCCCAACCTGAGTGTGGGATGAGGAGATGCCCAACCACAGAAGCCTCTGCTGCATGGCATCTAGGAGTCATGGTGACCAGTACACTCAGTCTCGGAAAACCAGTCCCAGCCAGAGAGATGCATAGAGTCCCATGAAAGAAGAAGGTCCAGCCTCATCTGAGACATTTGTTTGTAGGATGCCTCTTACATCTATTCCTTGACTATTACTGACCATTCAGCTTTTGAGGGTACTGTGTTCCCTGATTTCTTCCCACTTTTTGATGTAATTCTGCTCTGCTTCCCTATAACACACACACACACACACACACACACACACACACACCTGCCTGACACCTTTGTTCCTTCCATCCAAGCCATCTCTCAAACTTCCTTCTTTGTTTCCCAAATGCTCCTTTCAGGCACAGCTCATCCAGGGAATGCCAGCCCTGGTTTTGTGCAGCATCAAATGCAGCCCTTCCCATGCATAGCCCAACCCCACAGAATTTCCCCTTCCTAGGTCAGCAGGAGAAAGATGGGCTCAAACAGCAGGTCTTAACTGTTCAAGGGACCTGGCAAGATTTGGGGGGAAAAGTTCCAACAAGTTCAAATAAATCCAAATTATAGGGACAGTGTTAGCTGTGCTTTAGAATCAGCTAAATAACAATGCCAAAGGCACGAAAAGAAGGTGGGCGACACTAAGCACATTTACCCATTTCTCCTTCTGTACTCTTCAACTTTAACTAAACCAATGTGATTTGTGGCCCCATTATTCTGGCTGGCTAGTGTCAGAAGCCAAGAAAAAAGCAGTTAATTTCCAAGTGAGCTTGGCTCTAAATGTAGAGAGCCTCTCAGCACATTGGAGCTGGCCATATTATGGGGTCACTGTCCCCTATGACGGCCTCCAGCAGGGAACAAAAAGCCTGTATCCTGGCTGCGTTCCTTTGCCCTGGACTCTGTCCCTGATTGGGTGGGTCTCACTCACTTGGCGTATGTGTGAAGGCATCTGTCTGTTTCCTGCATTCTGCTTTGGGCTGAAACTGATTTATTTCAAAATCTGTTATGTATTTAGGATGTGTCATGCCCGGAATACTGGGATTCAGGGCTATTCCAGTAACTTGTACAATTAATTACACTTTATATACGGGCTATTATGACTTGAGCTGGCATAAGGCATATGTATTAGGCAAGAATAGTATGCAGATGGTGTATAACAACTAAACCAATGGCTGACATTTGTGCAATGTGCTGTAGTTTGCAAAGCACTTTCACATGCCGTATCACTTTTGGTCCTCACGATAATCCGCTTGAGATAGGTAGTAGAGAAAGAAAGATTATTACTCCCATTTTACAAGTGATAAATATGGGACTTAGAGAGGCTAAAAACGGCAGAGTCAGAACTTGACAAATTCCATTTAAGAACTCCCAGACTGGGCCTGGCGCAGTGGCTCACGCCTGTAATCCCAGCACTTTGGGAGGCCGAGGCGGGCGGATCACGAGGTCAGGAGATTGAGACCATTCGGGCTAACACGGTGAAACCCCATCTCTACTAAAAATACAAAAAATTAGCCGGGCGTGGTGGCGGGCGCCTGTAGTCCCAGCTACTTGGGAGACTGAGGCAGGAGAACGGCGTGAATCCTGGAGGCGGAGCTTGCAGTGAGCGGAGATCGTGCCACTGCACTCCAGCCCGGGCGACAGAGCGAGACTCCGTCTCAAAAAGAAAAAGAAAAAGAAAGAAAAAGAACCCCTAGGCTGAAAAATATGCAACTTTAGCCCTTGGAGTTCTTTAGTTACTTTGTTTGAAATTTCCTGTCATTAGCCTGCATTTACTTTTTATTTAACATCTTTATTAAAGTATAATTGACATACCATAAACTGCACATATTTAAAGAGCACAACTTGGTAAGTTTTGACATATGTATATACCCGTGAAATCAGCACCATAATTAAGATAGCGAACATATCATCATTTCCAAAAGTTTCCTTGGGCCCTCCTCCTTGCTCTTCCCAACTGTCCCCAGGCAACCACTGATTTGCTTCCTGTCACTATATATTAGTTTGCATTTCTTAGAATTTTACATAAATGAAATCTTACGGTATGTACTCTTTTTTTATTGGCTTCTTTCTTGCAGCATAAGGTTCAATAATTTTGTAGCATGTATCAATAATTCATTTGTTTTTATTGGGGAATTGTATTGTATTCTATTGCTACGTCACAGTTTGTTTATCCATTCATCAGTTGATTAATATTTGGCTTGATTTTGGGTTTCAGCTATTACAAATAAAGTTCCCATAAATATTTATGTACAAGTTTTTTTGTTTGTGTTTTTTTTTTTTTTTTTTTTGAGATGGAGTCTTGCTGTCACCCAGGCTGGAGTGCAGTGGCACGATCTCAGTTCACTGCAACCTCCACCTCCTGGTTTCAAGCAATTCTGCCTCAGCCCCCTGAGTAGCTGGGACTACAGGCATGCACCACCATGCCCAGTTAATTTTTGTATTTTTAGTAGAGTTGAGGATTTGCCATGTAGGCCAGGCTGGTCTTAAACTCCCGACCTCAGATGATCTACCTACCTCAGCCTCCCAAAGTGCTGGGATTACAGGCGTGAGCCACCACGCCCAGCCAGTACAAGTCTTATATAGACAAATGTCTTCATTTCTCCCGGGTCAATATGTAGAAGTGGGATGTTTGCATAACATATTAGGTGTATGTAGAATATTTTGCAAAGCTCACAAATTGTATTCCAAAGTGGTTGTACTATATTACATCCTACCAGCAGTATATGAGTGTCCCAATTCCTCCCCTTCCTTGCCAACACTAGATATACTCAGCCTTTTAATTTTATCCAATTTAATAGGTGTGTAGCAGTAATACCTCTTGTGTATTTCCTTAATGCACATTTCCTCAATTTGCTTTTCTTAGTGACTAATTATGTTGAGCATCTTTTCATGTGCTTATTTGCCATCTGTATATCTACTTTGGCAAAATGTCTGTTAACATCTTTCGTCCATTTTGAAATTATGTTGTTTTCTTATTGTCGAGTTTTTACAGTTCTTTCTAAATTCTGAATATAAGTCACTTATTAGATACATGCTTTGCAAATATTTACTCACAGTCTGTGGTTTGTCTGTTCATTCTCTGTCTTTTTAAAACTTTTATTAAGTCCAACTTATCAATCTGTTCTCTTCTGGATCATGCTTTTGATATTGTAACTAAGAAATCTTTGCTTAACCCAAGATAACAAAGGTTTACTCTAATGATTTCTTCTAGAAATTTTATAGTTTTAGGATTTGCATTTATGTCTATGATCCATTTTGAGTTAATTTTTGTATATGGTGAGAGGTATGGATCAAAGTGCATTTTTGCATATGGATATCCAATTGATCTATTGTATAAAAGACTATTTTCTCACTACTTTCTGCCTTTGGACGTTTGTTGAAATCACTTGTCCATATGTGTGTACTTTGCTATTTAGTCTGTCTATTCTATTCCATCAGTTTATCTGTTTATCTTTATACCAATACCACATTGTCTTGATTACTGTGATGGCTAGTTTTATGTGCCAATTTGGCTAGGCTGTAGTACCCAGTTGTACAATCAGACACCTATCTAGAAGTTGCTGTGAAGGTATTTTGTAGATATTTTTGTGAAAACATTTTGTGGATATGGTTAACATCTCCAATCAGTTGACTTTTTTTTTATTATACTTTAAGTTCTAGGGTACATGTGCACAACGTGCAGGTTTGTTACATATGTATACATGTGCCATGTTGGTGTGCTGCACCCATTAACTAGTCATTTACATTAGGTATATATCCTAGTGCTATCCCTCCCCCCTCCCCCCACCCCACAACAGGCCCTGGTGTGTGATGTTCCCCTTCCTGTGTCCAAGTGTTCTCATGTCCAACAATGATAGACTGGATTAAGAAAATGTGGCACATATACACCATGGAAAACTATGCAGCCATAAAAAATGATGAGTTCATGTCCTTTGTAGGGACATGGATGAAGCTGGAAACCATCATTCTCAGGAAACTATCACAAGGACAAAAAATCAGTTGACTTTAAGTAAAGGAGGTTACCCTCAGTAATGTGGGTAAGTCTCATCCAATCATATGAAAGGCTTTAAGAACAAAAACTGAGGTTTCCAGGAGAAGAAGAAATTCTGCTTCACTACTGCAATCTCAGCTCCTGCCTGGGCTTCCAGTGCCACCCTGCCTTACAAATTTCATACTTGCCAACCCCCACGATCATGTGATATACATATGAATTGAGCCAACTGATACACACACACACACACACACACACACACACACACGGAGAGTAAGAAAGAGAGGAAAAGCACCCTATTGGTTCTGTTTCTCTAGAGACTCCTGACTGACACAATCACTATAGCTTTATAGTGACTCTTCAAATCAAGTAGTCTTAATCCTCCAACTTTGTTCTTATTCAAACTTTCCAAATCTATACTAGTCTACTCACTTATAATAAAAAAGAAGGGAAAGATCACATCCCACTGAATGTTCAGGAGGGATGTCCAAAAGAGATAGTCTGAACTGGACCCTGAGGATAGGAGAGTTTTCACAAATACAGCAGAATCAGTGTTATTCCATTATAAGGGGAGGAAAGCTGCTTGAGCGAGACCTCAGAAGAATAATTTTTCCAAAATACTCTGGAAATTGGAGTCATCCAGTATGGCTAGGAAGTAAAGGGTATAGAAAAAAAATGGCAGTATGTTTGAAAAGATATCTTGGGTTAGTGCTCTGAAACTGGCTTATACAAAAAGACATTTATTAATACATATAATTGAGCAATCAAGGGTTATGACATCAGGCATGGCTGGTTCCAGAAGACTTCTTCTCTTTTTCTTTTTCTCCCTCTCTTCCCATTTCCGCTATCCCTCTCTCTCTCTCTCTCTCTCTCTTTCTCTCTGTTGTCAACTCTGCTTTTCTTTATGTTGATTTCAGTCACAGCCAGGTCTTCTCTATTAGGTGAACTCTGACAGCTATAGGTTTATACTACCTGTATAACTTCCAATCCTTGTAGGAAGAAAGCTTCTTATTTTTATACTAGTTCTAATAAAATAAAATACAAAATCCCAGAAACGAGTCTTATTTGACTCATCAGGTTACATGTCTACACCAGAACCACTGTGTTTATGAGATTGGGATATACTGGCTTTCTCGACCTGGGACCTGGGACCATCATCATGGGGGAGAAAGGTAAGGTGGAAGGTGCTGAGTGAGGTCAGCAGAATTACCACATCCTTTCAACTTCCTCCCGTGGAGACTAGGTTTTTGCAATTTCAGCTTTTTTTTTTTCATTTCATCCTTAAGACTTCTCTGACTGCTGTTTTATACATTGCTTCTTCCCTTTAAAAAAAAATGTTTAAACTTCTGCTTCTTTCCCCTGCAGTGTCAGTATCACATGTGCAGGTTTCAGCACATGTTGTTGCTCCCTGCTTGTCAGTCAGTTCTCTCCAGAGTTCTAGTTTATTGCTGTCACCACTGGAGTTTGCAACAGCTTTCCATTTGGTTCCTTTGTGAATCTCATTAATATGCAGTTATCACCTCTCTCCGCATCATTAAAAGACATTAACCAAAACCAAACCTAACAATGAAGTCTGAAGATTCTGCAGCAGTAACTCCTTCATAGAAACTAAGCAACTTGACAGAGGAGGAATTTGGGTAGGAAAATGGAAAGGGCTTCTTTTTCTAACACACAGAGTTTTCATCAATCTCAAAGGGAGACTTGGAGAGGAAAATAAAAGAACTACAGTGTAAGGTCAGAGAGACAGAAAAGTAGGTCTCAGCATCTGTTTCTGTATGTGTAAAGTAAAAATCACAGCCATGAGCAGCTGCAAGGTTTGCAGGTCTGGGGTTACAAGCTGCTGTTTAAGTGAGGACTCAATTATTAATAGTAAGGCTAAATGGAGGTGCGGTTGACAAAGAATTTTAGTTGCTGGCTTTCCTCCTTCATGCTCTGAAACACTCACCCTTTGGTATTAGAGGTGCTTTTCTGTGGGTTGGTGGTATTGTTTTAGCCTGAATGTCACTCAGAGTTATCATTGCTGAAAAAAAATCATCTTTCTCCACCAACCCACAGTTGGATTTGTTTGAGTTGGACCTTTCCCTGTCTTATTCACTGTCTTGATCTTGACTGATCTTCAAAAAGTTCAAATCCGTAAGTTCACGTTCATTATCACTCTCACCTGGACCACTGAAGCAGCTTCTTAGCTGGTCTCCTTACCTCCATCCTTGTGTTCCACTACCATTATGCCCACAATTCCTTCTCCTTAGTGAAATCTGAAAGAATCTCTGGGAAACACAAATCAGATAATATTACTTGGGTTTCTTTTTCACAAATGAATAAACTGAAGTACATGGAGCAGCTATGTAGTGCGGTAGATGTTATTATCAGTGGCCTGCTTTGTGTATATAGGATAGGAAAGTAAAGAAGAAAAACCACTCAATGGATTAAGGATGTGACCCTTTGAAGGCAGCATGGCCATATGACTAGTGCTACTTAATGAGTTGTAGGGGGACACGATGCAAGTTCCTTTGAGGCTGGTGCGTTTAATTATCAGCCTAAGACCCTCCCATGCTGGGTGCAGTGACAGAGACCCCATCAACCTGGGTTCCTGTGTGATTACAATGAGCAAAGTTTTCCTGACAATCTTTGTTGAACACATAGTCTGAGTAACCAAAAACCTTTGTTGTTTTAAATTACTAAAATTCTAGGGTGGTTGTTTACCAAAGCATAACGTAGACTATTCTACTGATACAAATATTGGAGCTGAAAGAAGGGCTAGTATAACAACAGCAACAACAACAATAATATGACCAAATGGGAAAAAAAAAAACAGTCCCGAAATATATGACATTGGCTTATGTGCCAGGTGATAGGTGGTGAGAAAACTAATATTAGAGGCTTGAAAGTTGGTAATCCACTTCATTTAATGGCAAAGCATTTTATAAAGTTGCCACCTTCAGTCATTTTGGAGGCATATCATGCATCTAACTATTTTGGAGCCATATCATGCTTCTAATTAGGAGAAGAGATTGGGAAAGAATATCATAGTGTGCACTGGTTGCTGTTGGCTATACCTGTCAAGGTCCTGTAAGCAAGAGATGCTCTCAGCAAAGAATTCACTTACTTGGAAACAGGAATGAAAGAGAATAGACAGCATCTAAAACTTCAGGGAGTGATGGGGTTGCAAAGTCAACTGCTTCTCAATTCTAAACTATAAAAGATAAGAATAAGGAAGACTGTGAAAAACAAAGGCTAATAAAACTCAGCCTTGTGGGGAGGATCAAATTAAGGGCATAGTCATTAAATACAGTTGTTAAGAGCTCTGAATGGAGTAAGGTGTCTTAAAGTAAGATCCAATGAAGGACAGGGTGCCAGTAAATCCTTTTAATCGAATAAAAGCACTCAAGGAAGGAAAGAAAGATGTGGCATGCACTTAAGTCTAGAGATAGGTTTGGGAGTGAGAAACCAAACAGCAAATAAGGGAACCACATTTGAGAAAGGGCTGAGGGAATGGTTAGTGGCACTTAAAGCGACTGAAATACAATATACGGGGAGTCTCGGCTCACTGAATTTTTGAGAGAGGCATGCAGCCAAAGGAGCCATGGAAGCTTGGCTAAAAGGGCAGTGACTGTTGAGACCCTGACTTCGAATCATTCAGGGAAGGAAGTAGACTGGAATAGATGCTCGATCCCCTATGAAATCATATTCCCCAATGCCTATTTTAGACGAAGTCAAGAGGGACAAAGAAAAATAAAGACGCTCCCATGGAGTAGACCAGCAGTGACAGAGAATAATGGATCCAAAAGCTTCTCTAACCTGAAGAATCAGAGATTAATTAAAATATATTTCCACTCCAAGGAGAGGGTCTCAAAAGTTAACCCAGCAGGATCCAGAACTTCCACAGGCCACTCACATCTCCCATTCTCCCCCTTTCTGAATAGGTGTTATCAAGATGATCACTTTCCTCTTCTATCACTGTGTATTGGGTGGAACAGAAAGGGGGACGCAGAGCACATGTTTTTTTAGTTCACAGCTCCTTAAGGTCAAGAGTTGTGCCAGGCGTGGTGGCTCACACCTGCAATCCCAGCACATTGGGAGGCCGAGGCAGGTGGATCACCTGAGGTCAGGAGTTCAAGACCAGCCTGGACAACATGGTGAAACCCCATCGCTATTTAAAAAAAAAAAAAAAAAAAAAAAAAAAAATAGCCAGGCATGGTGATGGATGCCTGTGGTCCCAGCTACTCAGGAGTCTGAGGCAGGAGAATTGCTTGAGCCTGGGAGGCAGAGGTTGCGGTGAGCTCAGATTGCACCCCAACCTGGGCGGCAGAGCGAGACTCTGTTTTAAAAAAAAAAAGTTGCCGCATCCAGACCTGATGGAGAAACCACAAGGTGAGATTCCGTGATGAAGATTCATGACGCTTCATTCAGAGATCTGAGACTTTGAATTTAATGTCTTGACTCAGCAGGATATTTATGTTATCTTGTCGGGAAAGGGAGGAGTATGTTCTGCATGTATTAAGAGGACAGCACTAAATATTTGGAGACTGAAGTCAGTCTATATCAGATCTTTCTACTGTTATCAATACTGAGTTCCCCTCTTCTTTGAAGAATGTAGAGACTACACTTACCCACACCCTTGAAGTCAGACATAGCCCTCTAATTAGCTCTGGCCAGTGGGTTGTGGGAAGAAATGATATGGGCCAGAGCACTAAAATAACAACTCAAGACCCTCTGTCTCTGCTCATTACTAACTTGGATGGCTGTGGATTACCTGAAGACAATCTTACTCCATGCAGAGGAAGGAGCCTCCATCAGCCTGGGTCCCTGAGGGACTTACAATGAGCAGAAGATTTCTACCAGTCTGTTTTGAACATGCAGTGTGAGTGAGAAATACACTTGTGTTTTAAGCCACTGAAATTTTAGCAGCTGCTTGTTTTGCAGCATAAGTTTTTCTGTTCTGAATGATATACTTGCCATTCCCAAAGGCGTAAAGAAGAGGTAGAACCAGGATTCAAACTCAGTTCTGTCTGACTCAGAGGTCAAATCTTGGCCATTACCTCCCTGCCAGTTGCAAGGGTATTACTAAAGCCAATCCTTGAAAGAGGGCTGATGACTAAAATTTAGCACTGCATAACTTTGAAAAAATTAAAACATGAAGACGTTTTAATGGTCTTGGGGAGGATAGAGAGGGAGCTTAATGTGACTGATCAGAGGACTGAGGGATGAAATTGCAAAACCTCAATTAGCTGTTTTTTTGTCTAAGAGAGATGAAAGTTAGAGGTACTTACAGATTCACTCAATGAATTGCATAATAATCAGCTATAGAAGTAAATATTAATTATATCCTGTACAAAAGTTCCTACAGCAAAATCTGAGTGACAAGTGGCTATTTCTGTGTAGAGAGGGGTAGGATGGGGGAGCAGGGATAAGTGGGAAGGAAGGAATTGATAAAAGTATATTTAGATGAATCAGCCAAATTTAACATTTCTAATTTTAGATAAAAATTGTTGAAAGGACTATAACAGATGAAATATGAACTAGGAATTTTAATTATTATATGATAGTTGAGAAATACATTTAGATATTTGTAGAATTTGGCTGCTTTTATATTTTCCTTTAAAAGTGTTATATGTTTTGATTCTTACTTTACTTCTTTAATGTTATATTCTTTAATAAGGTTTGTTTTTCATCACCATAACAATAGAACTTCATGATTATAAATCTCTGTAGGAGACTGAGCCTAAAGCTATAGTCTGGAACTCAAGACCTTGGTGAATGTCATGAGACACATTATTACTTTACTGACATCTAATGACCATGTAGCTTAATTGCAGAATTTTTTTTAAAGTGGCAAATAAAATGCATTGAAGTTATACTCTAAAATCATTTAGTAATAGCTGCAAATTTTTTTAAAATTCCTTATTCTCTATCACTTTCTTTGCCTTCCTTTATATTATATTACTCTACCGAATCTTTCTTTCTCTTTCTTCCTTTATCTCAGGTGCAACATATGGTTATACAAACATATATAACCTATATACCCAAGATACCCAGCACATTTCTGAAAAAAAGCCAAAAGAAGTTACTGAGCCTACCAGAGACCTACAGCCAAAACTTCAGAGCTTCAGAAACTTGTGTAATAAGAGATCTACCAGAACTTTTATTCATTTACTTATCTAACATTTATACAAGTCTCACTGTGTACCAGGAAGGAAGTTGGGTGCTAAGAATTATGGGATGAAAACTGTAGAACTTGCCCTCAAGAGCTCCACTATCCTATAGGGTATAAAGGAAGTAATTTTTGTATAGTAAAGTAGAGGTAATTATAGGTCACTCTGGAGCATCCCAGATAGTCAAACCCTACCTTTGCAGACTTTTTTTTCTTTCTTTAATTTAATTTTATGTTACATTCCAGGATACACGTGCAGGATGTGCAGGTTTGTTACTTAAGTAAACATATGTCATGTGGTTTTCTGCACCTATCAATCCATCACTTAGGTATTAAGCCCCACATGCATTGGCTATTTATCCTAATGCTCTCCTTCCCTTCTCCCCCCCTGACAGCACCAGTGTGTGCTACTCCCCTCCCTGTGTGTATGTGTTCTCATTGCTCAGCTCCCACTTATGAGTGAGAACAAGCGGTGTTTGGTGTTCTGCTCCTGTGTTAGTTTGCTGAGGATATTGGCTTCCAGCTCTGTCCATGTCCCTGAAAAGGACATGATTTCATTCCTTTTTATGTCTGCATAGTATTTCATGGTGTATATGTACCACATTTTCTTTATCCAGTCTATTATTGATGGGCATTTGGGTTGATTCCATGTCTTTGCTATTGTGAACAGTGCCTTTGCATACATTTTTAATCATTTTCAGTCGAGTTGAGGGCACTTAGGAAAAATCAATGTATATATTACACAGAGACATCCTAGACTTGTCTCCTCCTTCTCATTTTTTGGTACTTAATAAAGGAGTTAAAGCAAATAATGTATGTAAAGTACTTATGTTAGTGTCTGAAATTCAGGAAGCACTCAAATGTTACCTATTACCATTCCTCCATTCTTGTACTCATTAGACAAGATGCCAGGCACTATGGTAAGAGTTGAGGATACTAAAGTAAAAAGACAGCCTCTCACTTTAAGGAGCTTATGAGACTAGTGGAGGAAATAGACATGCAAATAAGCGACTCAATGCAATATGGTCACTATTAGATTCAAGGATTAGGAGTGGGAGAGTGAGAACTGTATTAGGCTAGTGGAACCACGTATAGCTAACCTCTGAACTGAACTGTCAAGTATTCACTGGGTTTGGCCAGGGTACCGAAAATAAGAAGGGCATTCTAGGTTGAAGGCACAGCATGAGCAAAAACATGAAAGTTTCTGGCTGCAACAGATGTAAGCTAAAAAGAAAAACAAAATGAAAGAAAAACATGAGGGTACAAGAACACATGATCTATTCTGAGAACTTCAGGATTACTCATGTGTAAAGTGCAAGAAGAGAGGGATTGGTATGGGGCTACATAGGTAACGAGAGCCACATCAGGAAAGGCCTTGCAGGTCATATCAAAGAAATCAGAATCTACATGTTAGGCCAGGAGGGTGATTCAGACTGGTAGCCCAAGGGCTTCATGGCTAAGAGATGTTTCGTTTGGTTTGCACAGTTTTTAAAAAGCAACATGCCTAGCTAGACAAGTCACAGTGTGACTGCATATTGTTTTAGCAACATTCCATGGCATGAGTTTGTGTTGCCTGCCTGTCCCTGCCTGTGTCTGTGTTTGCAAAGACAGTTCAACCTGACAGATGATCGAAAACTACTGAGGAGTTCTGAGCAGGGGAACAACATAATTATATTTATATCTTCTTGGTAGTGACATGGTACATAAGGCAGAGAAATTAAGAATAAAAGAGACAAGTAAAAGACAGCTAAAATAATCCAGACGGGAGCACCTGAATGAGGGCAGAGGAAAAGGGGACAGATATAAAATTGATTTAAAAATTAGAAGAATTGGTTGTCCATTTTTTGTTTGTTTGTCTCATTCCTTGGTAGTGGTGGCGAGCCGAGAACAAGACGGGAGACTCTAGAATGCTCTCCGGTTTTTAGTTTGGGCAGCTGAGTCAATGGTAGACAGAGATTCCATTCCTAGAGAAGGGTTTAGAAGGATGTGAGGGTAGGTTAAGGAGTAAGATCCTGTGTTAGGTTAGGAGGAGTACAGTTTAAGGATTTTGGTAGATATTTGGGCAAGGATGGTGGTTGGGGTAAAAGACCAGTAACAAACCATGGAGTTGAAACTGGAATTGAGAGAGTTCTCAGATAGCCGGTCTATTTCTCCACAGCTCACAGAGGAAGGCCCCATAAGCTTGGAATCAGGATAAGAATGCACTAGCCCTTCCAATGGCTGGTCCAAAGAGTCACAAGAAGAACAATAGTGATAACAGTAATACAATTTTTTAATAAAACTGTGTTTTACAGAATTCTAACTATGTGTGAGGGGCTGGATTTTTTCTTTTATTACCCATACTACCCTTATAAATAATAGGTGTACTTATTGTCCCCGTGTCACAGATGTGATAACTAAGGCTTAAAGAAGTTAAATAGGTAGCCCAAGTCACATAGTAGTAAGGGGTGGAGCCAGAACTTAACTCTTGTCTCCAGATCTCCATGCCAGTTACCAGTGCATTATTCTGGCAGCTTAGGCTGGCAGGGTTACATAAGGAGTTCCAGGAAGGTTGATCTCTTTCAATAAAATATCAACCCCATGCCTCAATATGTGCATGTGCCTAAAATTTTTAACTTTAAAAAATGTATTTCTGGCCGGGCGCGGTGGCTCACGCCTGTAATCCCAGCAATTTGGGAGGCCGAAGCGGGCGGATCATGAGGTCAGGATACCGAGACCATCCTGGCTAACACGGTGAAACCCCGTCTCTACTAAAAAAAATACAAAAAATTAGCTGGGAGTGGTGGCGGGCGCCTGTAGACCCAGCTACTCGGGAGGCTGAGGCAGGAGAATGGCGTGAACCCGGGAGGCGGAGCTTGCAGTGAGCCGAGATCGCGCCTCTGCACTCCAGCCTGGGAGACAGAGCGACACTCCGTCTCAAAAAAAAAAAAAAAAAAATTATTTCTTAGGGGCCTGAAGGGTTAGGAGGGAAAGTTTCTCAAATCCACTATTCAGGTCTAAATGCCTCTGGGAGGTGAAGAGCTGGTTTGAATATACAGAGGTTCTCAGCCTCAGGGCACTGTAGAAGCGCCTGGGTTTTTTGGTTTGTTTGTTTGTTTGTTTTCTTTCTTTCTTTTTTGAGACGGAGTCTCCCTCTGTCGCCCAGGCTGGAGTGCAGTGGTGTGATCTTGTGACGTCCGCTCACCGCAAGCGTCGCCTCCCGGGTTCACGCCATTCTCTTGCCTCAGCCTCCCGAGTAGCTGGGACTACATGCGCGCCCGCCACTATGCCCGGCTAATTTTTTATTTTTAGTAGAGACAGGGTTTCACTGTGTTAGCCAGGATGGTCTCAATCTCCTGACCTCGTGATCCACCAGCCTTGGCCTCCCAAAGTGCTGGGATTACAGGCGTGAGCCACCGCGCCCGGCTTACTTGGGGGTGTTTTTAAAGCTATCAATGTGCTAATTGGTCTGGGGCACACATACTATGTATTTTTTAAAACAGTGATTCAAATTTGCATCTAGGGTTGCAAACCAATGGTAGTGGCCTGAAATGCAAATTCTCAGTGAAAGGCAAATCATAAACTGTGGGGTTGGAGCTCAGCACTTGGTGTTTTCTTAAGCCTCCCAGGTGATCTGGGTCAGTCCTCTAGTGGGTTTAATGAACCTCCATGGGAGAGAACAACAGGTACAGGGAGAGGACCTAGCCTTGGGCACTGGAGGGGTAAGAGAAGATTCTGGAAGGGGAGCCTGATCAGAAGATAAACTTCCTTTCTGTATGATCTGAAAAATCTGATCTGTCCTTCCCCACGTGTGGGCTTGCCGCCTGTGTCTTGGCTTGTTCAAGGGAGCCTAGGACAGAAAGGGTTCTGCTTCTCGCAGGGGTCTTGTGGATGAGTAGCAGAAGCCCTCTGGAGAGAAAGGCCAGAGAGTCTCTCTGCCGCTGAAGCAGAGCCGCTGAAGCAGAGCCGCTGAGAAAGGTGAAGCTCCACCGCATGACCACAAGGTCGCGCCACACTCGCCCTCCCATTAGTATTTATGGGAGTCAGGAGTCCAAGAATGGAGGAGAATGAGGGGGACGGCAAGGGAGTGGGGAAGTTCCGAGCAGAAACTGTGGGCAGAGTGGAACTCATGAGCTGGGAGGACAACTAGCATTTATTTTTGTATAGTTTTTTGAGGGAGAGTAAACAGAAATACCACTTGCTGGGAAAGTTATGTAACGGGAGGATGCTTCCTCCTCATCCCCAGAGAGCTAAATGGAACCATATTGGGCCCTCCTCAGCCACTCAGGGGAGACGCTTTTCAAGGGAGTGAAATGTTTTATTGAAGAAACTCCAAGAAGGGAGGAAAGAAGCCCAAAAGAGAGGCGGCCTGACAGGTCGACAGATGGAATCAGCCCCTATCATGCATGTGGCTGAAAGCTGAAAGTCAGTTCCTCTGAAGGTAGAGCGGTAGTTCACAGATCCACAACGCCTTTCATCTGCATGCTCACAGCTCCAGACTGGTGGCAAATGGAGAGATTTACAGTGTTCCGGGAGAAGCAGAAATAGGGGTCCACGCTCCGAGTCTGCTTAGCTGATAGCAAATGGAGTGGAGCCCCTGGAGTTTGTAAACTAGGGCCTTCTATTCAGTTTTGCCATGTCCGTAAAATAAGGATAAGAGAGATCTCTTTCTCTGGGCGGTTGTGAAGATTAAGTAAAATGTGTATGGGAATTGCCTGGCATGTAATAGGTACTCAACAAATGTCTCTTCCATGTTCCTCTTCCTCAGAAGTGCTCAGCAGCTGTATGGTCAAAATATCATCGGCTAGTCACACTCTTCTCAGTTTTTTTCAAATGCAAATACAAAAAGGAAATAACACTTTCTTCTCCTGGATGAAGAAACCACAAATGCAATTCTTAATTCAATCTAAGGAATTTTATTAGTTAAAAGTAACTGACCTTTAATTGCTTCTCGGCCTTTTGGCTAAGATCAAGTGTAATAATAACTGCATTTTAGGTAAACTTCCCAAGTTATGATATTGCCACTCTATAAGAATACTAATGAATAATAGGTAAACATCACTTTTCATTTCAGTTTACACAGCTTGCGGTTTCTTTCAATTATCAGGGTCTGTACTTTTACAGGTCTTATCTCACCCCATTAGCTAGTCATCAATTGCAAATGTATTAAACATTTCAAATGATATTGTGAGCTAAAGACGGACTACCTACCTAAATTGCCACCATCACTTTCACAAGACTTCTGGGGGCTATGGTCTCAGGAGCACAGCCCTGTCCCATACAGCTCTAGAAGTGACCATTCTTTTCTAGAACAAAAACCTGGGTAAATATTCACTGCAAGGAGACACTTCTATTAAGACGTTCTCCAGCTCCCTCTTGATGGCCAAATGCAGTGGAGACTTCAGTCTTTATTTTACTGCTCCTCCAGGCTGTGTTTGCTGCTCTGCACCTCTGTATAGACATACTTCCTTGGCTCGAGTGACACTATTGGCTCATAATTCTTAACTCTTTTCATGTCACTTTTCGGTGTCATCCTTGGGCTCCTCTCTTCCTTGTTTTACTTATAGAAGGTGATTCCCTGGGTTTTGTCCTTGACTATTCTCTTTTCGCTCTGTGGGCTTTACCTTGATTGATCTTGTCCTTTCTCTTTCAGATTTAATACCTCCCATATGCTGATGACATGCAGCAGAGACAGTAACACTCACCACAAGTTACATTTGCACCTCTACATTTCTCAGCCCCTGCAGTTAGGTGGGGCCATAAAACCAATTCTGTCAGTGAAACGTGAGCAGACATGATCTGTGTCACTTCCAGGCTGAGGAGTAAAAGGCATAGGTGTGATTATTTAGTCTTTCTCTTCTCTTTCCCAAGTGACTGAGAAGCACTCATGTTCTAGATACTGAAGTTACAAGATGATGCAACCTTGTCAACTTGAGTCCCTAAGTAATGATGGGAAACAGATTCCCTCAATAACACACATTTGACAGTATGAGTTAAAAAATAAACACCTTTTTTGCATTAAGTCACTGAGATGTGGGGATAGTCTGTTACTGCAACATGACCTGTCTTGTCCTGACTTCCAAGTCTAGTACCTAGCCTTATATCAACATCTAGTAGTTAATAAACAATTTTTATTAACAAAACAAATAGCCATCTTTATCTCTCACTGCTTCCCAGAGTTTCATATTTATCGTTCCCATCGGCTTCTGGAGAAGTCCATTTCCCAGAACTGCTCCTCTTCTAGTATTCCATACCTCTGTTAGTAGCACAGCAGACTCTCAAGTTATTGAACCAAGAAACAGGAATTGGCCCAGAAACCTTCCATTGCCACCCCATTCCAGTGAATCACGAAATGCTTATAAAAATACCTCCTAAATATTTCTTCACCTTCCTCATCGGCTCTGTAAAGACTTGCCTGGACTAGTGGAATCGAATCTTGACCATTCTTCTCTGTCTTGCCCTGACCTCCACCTGTCGAATCTACCCTACCCACTCTAGTCAGAGGAGATCATCTAAATTACAAGTCTGACCATGTTTAAAACCATTTGTGAGTCTCTGTCATCTACAAAATAAAGCCTGAACTTTTTGGCTTGTCACAGAGGCATCCTAGCACACATGGCCTGGACCCTACTTGAACCTCTGGCCTGCTGTCTGACCTCTGCTACATTGCCTTTTGCAACTGTAATATTAATACTTCCTAATTCCTTACAGCTCCACCTGCGTTGTGCAGTCTCATGCCTCCTTTCCTGATTCTGTGCCTGGCTAGACCATATCAATTATCTAAGATTTACCTGGACATCATCTCTGCCAGAGGGCCTTCCCCAGTGCTCACCTTCACCCTTCCTCTGTATTTCCATAGCACCCAATTTCAATTTTTATTACAGTGTTGTGGCTCCACTGTTGTTCATACACATGAGAGTGAACATGCACTTCTTGACAGGCAAAAATAGGCCAAGGATCTTTTTTTGACTCCCTCAAGACATGTTTTATTTGGAGATTATTTGGTTCCAGATCTCTGTCATTTCCTTCCTTAGGTCTCATTATAATCTACCTGAGGAGTACTCAGTATATAGTCTTCTTGCCTCCCCTCCTCTCTCCCCTCCCCTCCCTTCCCCTTCTCCCTCTCTCTCTCCCTCCCTCCCTTCCTTCCTTCCTTCCTTCTTTCCTTCCTTTTTTCCTTCCTTCTTTCCTTCCTCCCTTCCTTCCTTCCTTTTTCCTTCCTTCCTTCCTCCCTTCCTTCCATCCTTCCTTCCTTCTTTCCATCCTTCCTTCCTTTTTCCTTCCTTCCTTCCTCTGTCCCTTCCTTCCATCCTTCCTTCCTTTTTCCTTCCTTCCTCCCTCCCTTCCATCCTTCCTTCTTTTTTCCTTCCTTCCTTTTTTCCTTCCTTCCTTCTTTCATTTTTCTGTCCCTACTCTTTCCTTTTCCCTTTCCTTTCCCTTCTTTTCTTTTTTCCTCCCCCCTTTCATCCTTTCTTTGTTCCTTCTGGCTCTAGGGTCAGAATGACCAGGTTCAAATCCAAGCTTTACCACTACTTATTAGCTGTGTGACTCTAGAAAAGTTTCCTAAATTCTCTGAGCCTTATTTTCTTCATTTGGAAAATGGGAATAGTCATATTCTCTATAGACATATTCATCTCACTGGATTGTTGTAAGGTTTAAATAACATGTACATATAAAATACTTAGAACAAAGTGTGATACAGGGTAAGCACTCAAATACACATTTTCTATTATTACTTTCTTTGATCTGTTCAGTGAATAACTAACTAGCAATCAACATTTAATAGCACTTTCTAACCCTGGAATCTAAGTTAAGCTGACCAGTATCTTGGATCTGGGCCCAATCCCTATTCATGTGCCCAAATCTTTCTGTCTAGGGTGCTGCAACCAACATTCCATACCAGAGTTTTTAGCCATTTGGTTTAAGACTTGTTCCCCCCTTAAAGCACAGATACCACATAAAGTTTTATCAGTCATTTATAATGCCCTCATTGAAGTAGGCCCAGACAACTCCAGCTGGAAACAATAATAATTCATATTTGTATGGCACTTTACAATTTACAAAGCACTCTCACATGCCCTTGATCTCCTGATCTTTAGAATAGTGCTATGGGTTACGAGAAGCAGGCATGATCATGATTATTACCATTTAAGAGAAGAAAATATTGAGATTCAGAGTTTATGAGCCCAAGTTCCCACAGATGGCTTGCCATGTAGCGGAGGCTCATTTTCAAGCTTTGTGGCTCCTGGGCCCAGTCTCTTTCTGCTCCCCCATGCTTACGTAACCTCTGATACTTTCTAGCAGCAGTATAGGCCCTAGAAACCTGGGGCCTAATACAGAGTTGTAGAGGCAGACAACTCATGCCGTGGTATGAATGGTTTTAGAGACTTGGGGAATATCAGGGTGAAATGAGACTTTAAAGATTATCTGTTCAAGAGCCCAAGATTGGAATCAAGTTTACTGAATTCACACCCAGCTCTGTCACTTGCTATTGAATCTTGAGAAAAGCATTTAACTTCTCTGTGCTTGAATTTTATCACCTATAACATGCCTGACAGTAGTTACTACACAGAGTTGTTGTGAGAGCAGATGAGATTATTCATTTACAGCACTTAGTTAATGAATGTTAGCCATTAGCACTAACATTATAGTGTAATTATTATAATCTATGATGATATATTAGTTATAATAGTGTTGAAATCTGAGGTAGCTCCCTTTTCTGCAAGAAGTTTCTAAATCAGAATGGAAGGACATTGAACAGTTAGCAGGGGAAAATATCTACAGAGAGTAGATGGCAGGGGAGAGGGGGTTTCAAACTGAAGTCAAAGGTTGGCCCTGCTGAGGTCATCCAAGGAGATGGATGGGGCAGAGGAGGGTAGAAACAGGGCAGGCCTTGAATTCCTCTCCCAAGCTATTAAACTTGGCAAGAGCCCTTGACATCTGGCTGGTTGATCATTGCCTGACAGGTTGTATTAATCAGGGTTCTCCATAGAAACAGAACCAACAAGGTGTGTGTATATACATGCACACACACACACACACAGAGAGAGAGAGAGAGATAGAGAGAGAGAGAGATTTATTATAAGTAATTGGCTCACGCAACTATGGAGGCTGAGGAGTCCCAGGATCTGCAGTCAGCAAGCTGGAGACCCAGGAGAGCCAACGGCATAGTTCAGTCTGAAGGCTTAAGACCCAAGAAAACCCCAATTTAGTCCAAAGTTAGGAAAAGGCCAGTGTCCCAGCTCAAGAGCTCAGGCAGGAGGAGTTCCCCCTTACTCACATGAGGGTAAGCCTTTTTGTTCTTTTCAACCTTCAACTTATTAGATGAGGCCCACCCACATTAGGAAATGCAATCCACTTAATCAACACATTTGGGTGAATTCATGAGGTTTTTAACACAGTATTTAATATTCAACACGTGGGAGTAGATGAGGGTGCAGAGGAATATGCTCTGATTTGCAAATGTCACCTGTGCCACATAATGCTCTCCTCTTGTCTTGAATGGGGAAACATAGAAAGTTCCTAGGACAGGGGCTGACTAGCACATACCAGGTATGCAACAAACATTGGTTCCTTTTATCCCCCATGAACACAGAAGGAGCAGCTTATTAGCAAGTCACAACTGATATGATTATTTATAAATTCATTGCCCTTTAAAAATTTAGAGGACCGAACAAATGACCTGGACCCACCCTCACACTTTATAGGCAAGGAAACCAAGACCCAGAGAGCCATAGTAATGTACTCAGCTTGGAAAAGCAGAGACCGGAACCCAAGTCCCTGAATCTTTATCTGGGACCTTTTTACCATTTGCATCATCCAGTAGGTCTGCAGGAAGATAATTCAGTCATTCAACAATTATTTATGGGTAGCCCTGAAAGATACACTGTGGGGGATCACAGATATTTATAATCTAATGGGATTGACAAGTGTTAAGTAACAGCAGCATTTAAACCAGCATTTCATTGGTAGGACAATTAGTGTGAGGCCATCAGTGAAATGCATAAAACACACAGGAAAAGAAATGGCCCCATTATTTAAGTAATTTAACGATTAACAAACATTTTATTGAGCTCCTAATTGCATGAGGCATTTTGCTAGGCTTGAGAGATACATGATCTCTACCCTTAAGGATCTTAACTTTAGATGGGATGATATATGTGGAAATAAATAATTGCAACACATTATTTTTTTTTTAATATCTGCAAGAAAGGTATTTGCAAGGACTGTGTAAGCTCAGATGACTTTAGGAGCACTAAGGAGATAGCTAAGACTGTTTCAGGAAGCCAAGTTCAGGGAAATAACACTGGAACTGGGTTCTGAAGTATAATTAAGAGTCCACTGGTGAGTAATGGAAGAAGCCGCTTCTAGGGAGGAGAAGAAAAAGGCTTTGCAAAGACCTACCAGACAAAAAGCATGGCTTGCTACTTAGGGAACTGGAACATGGTTGTGTAGAGCGAGTTTGGGCTGTAAGCTATATTATGTCAGGCGGAGCCGGGATAGTCAGGAAAGGCCAGATCTCAGGGGCCATGACCACTCGGTCTCGAAGCTTGGATTTTTTTGGTGTAGGAAATGAGAACTTTGCAATTTTTTTTCTGTATTCCTATGGGAATTTTCTATAATATTCCTGTGGGAATATTTCTGTAATGAATGTAGATGACTACACTCATCAAAGGAAGCATGTTATTTTAAAAGAAAGCAAAATCTGCCTGGTGTCCATATGGAGGGTAGAGGACATTCAATATCAGGAATAGAAACAGGAAGCCAAGTTAGGAGGATTGCAAATTGTTGAGAAAGTGGACCAAAATTGGAGATGCAGAGAAGAGAAAATATCTGAGAGGATGTGAAAAGGAGAGGGGAGTAAGGGACTGAGTGGATGTGGGTAGCAGGAGAGGAAGTGGTCCAGTGAGACTCCCAGAGGGTGCTGATATGAGATGCAAGTCAAATGTCAAGCAGCTGCCTCTTGTGACTTCTGTATTCTCAGCTAGACTGAAAATGCCCTTAGGACAGAGACTTCTGTGTTCTGGAGGTCTCTGATCATGTCTCATACAGAGCCCTGCTCCTCTCTTGCTCTCTGTCTGAGGGGCAGAGCGAGGCTTGGGAGCACTGGAATATGAGTTATGGTTAGAGTTGTCAGATAAAATACAGGACACCCAATTAAATTTGAATTTCTGATAAAAATGAATAATTTTTAACATAAGTATGTTCCATGCAATATTTGAGATATACTAAAAATTTTATTGTTTGTATAAACTTCAGTTTTAACTGGGAATCTTTTATTTTTATTTGGTAAATCTGGCAACCCTGGTTCTAGGGGTGTGTGTGTGTGTGTTTAGAGTAGACAGCAGGAACAAAGAGTTGTGTGCAAGTAATGGGATATACAAAAGATTTAAGTGAACTTAAGAAGGCTTCATTTTCACAGAGGAAGTGGAGAAGGCACAAGAAACCAAAAAGTGAGAGTCACACTAAGGGAGGCAATTGAGCAGAGTGGCTTAGAGCCTTTCTCTGCTGGGTGTCTAGCTATGTGGGAGGCTGAGGTGTGAGGATCACTTAAGGCTAGGAGTTTAAGACCAGCCTAGACAACGTAGTGACACTCCCTCTCTAAAAAAATAAAAAATAAATTAGCCAGGCATATGGTGGTGCATCTCTGTAGTCCCAGCTACTTAGGAGGCTGAGGCAGGACGGTCACTTGAGCCCAGGAGTTGGAGGCTGCAGTAAACTGTGATCATACCACTGCACTCTAGCTTAGGCAACAGAGTAAGACTCACCTCCCTTCAAAAATGAGAGCCCTTCTTCAGATCACTAGCTCCCCTGGATGGAACGTCCCGATAAGCAACAATCTAATAGTTAGCTTCCTACATAACTCACTTATGGACAGAAAATGCGCTGATCTGGGGCCAAGCCCTTTCTGACCCACATGAACAAGAAATAGAGGACACTATTTAGCACACAGGTTTTGTGGTCAGACAGTCTGAATTCAAATTCTAGCTTCATAGCCTTGGGTAAATCATTTACCCTTTTAATCTGTTTTCTTTTTTCTAAATAGAGAAAATTGATTTAAAGGGTATTGCAATTATTTGTTAAAATTTAAGGATAATTATTTATTTTCATACAATAAAAATTATTTTGCAAAAAAATCTTGCATAATAATGATGGTATCTTACCTTCAGAGACTACTTTAATGTTTTCACATCGACTTTTTTTCTTGTCATCATATCTTCACAACAGCTCTGTAAATAGACAGTATGGGACAAGTTTGGTTATTCCCATGATACAGATATTTAAAAGAAGAAGAAGGTTAAAGAGCTTAGCCAAAGTCACAGCAGGGGTAATTGGTTAGTACCTGAACCAGGACTCCTCAGTTGATACAATATTAAAACTAGAAAGTAAACAGGATCATCCAGCAGTTCTCAACTCAAGAGTTTTGGAAACATGAGGACCATTTTGATTGTCACAATGCCTGGGGGATCTGCTGGCATTTAATGTCTGAAGCTCCAAATGCTAAAGATTCTCCAATGTGCATGACAGTCCTGGCCCTAGATTCTAATAGCTCCCAGTTGAAAAACACAGGTATTCCTGCCCCCTCATTTTACAACTGAAGAAACTGAAGACAGAGAGGTGAGTGACAGGTGGCTTTCACATAGTAGATTATAAAAAACTGTTTCTTGAGTGAGAGATATTAAAAAAGAGAAATGCAGTCCATTAAGGGAACTTTCTGCTTTTGCTCCTCTACATGGTGAATGTAGTACCTATGTCAGAGGCATTGGAACCAGAGGGATTCGACCTTGAATAGGAGCAGGGTAAAATGAGGCTGAGACCTGCTGGGCTACATCCCCAGGTGGTTGGGCATTCTTAGTCACAGGGTAAGGTAGGAGGTTGGCACAAGATACAGGTCACAAAGACCCCAGTAATAAAATAGAATGCAGTAAAGAAGCCAGCCCAAACCCACCAAATCCAAGATGGCAAAAGTGACCTCTGATCCTTCTCACTGCACATTATATGCTAATAATAATGCATTAGCATGCAAAAAAGACATTCCTTAGAGCGCCAAGACAGTTTACAAATGCCATGGCAATGTCCAGAACCTACACTATATGGTCTAAAAGGAAGAGAAAACTTCAGTTCCAGGAATTCCCCGCCCCTTTCCCGGAAAATTCATGAATAATCCACCCCTCATTTAGCATATAGCCGTTCTTGGGGCTGCTCTGCCTATGGAGCAGCCATTCTTTTGTTTCTTCCCTAATAAACTTGCTTTCATTTTACTCTGTAGACTCTCCCAGAATTCTTTCTTGCATGAGATCCAAGAACTCTCTCTTGGGGGTCTGGATGGGGACCCCTTTCCAGTAACACCTGTACATGTTGGTGTGGCTGCAGAATGGGAAAAGGCCACTGAGTTCCAGTCCGAGGTGCACGGCTGACCATGTGATCAAGAGCCCTTCCCTTGTTATCTTTGAAGACTCAGGTTCTCAGTGTGAGACATGGGGTCTCCTCTTCAATGACCTGTAGTGTTTCTCATGCAGATGTGACCAGGACATAGAAAGAGGCCCCCCGAATGGCTCCAAAGAAAGGCACTCATCAAAAGCAGAGCCAGACCTCGCTGACCTATGATGCTCAGGAGCCTCATGGTAAATGGCAGCATGAGGTCAGGCCTTCCTTGCAGAGTGGGAGTCGTGCAACCGTAGCGCCCAGTGCCCAAGCTGCACTATTGGCTCAGGGCGAGCAGCTGAAAGCTAGAATGGCCTTAGTCGCAAACCAACATTTCATAGATCAGGAAAATAATTAAAATGCAACTATCTCCTTTCCATGATTTTACTACAAGAAATGCAGTGCTGAGCAATTGCTACATATGCCGCATTTAATTCCCACACCAATTCTGCGAACTAGGGACTTGTATTCCCATTTAGACATGGGGAAATTGAAAGTGAAGCGTATAAGTAAATGTACTAAATCCAAAAGGTGAACGTGGCAGAGGTGGGATTTAAACCAAGGTCCATCGGATTCCACAGATACTATACTGCTATCTGGAAGACACTAAGGACTGAAAAGGGACTTACCCAAGAGGGCCCTTCTGCCTAGAAGGACTGGCACCCAAGTCCCCAGTCGTGTTTCAACTACTTGGTCATCCATGGCGATTCAAGACGGGGCAGTGTGGGTTGAAACCCCCCACCCCACCTTGTGTTGTGGAGAGGTCACCCAAACATCCTTTGTAGCTTTCATTCCTCCCAAAGTAGCTGCAAAGAGGACGTGATGTGACTATTAAAAGCCCCAGGCTGGAGGACTTGCCTCCCCAACTCTAGTGCGGAGCCACAGAACTTCAAAGCGAAAGGAAGCACAAGCAGTAGGGGGAGGAGGTGTAAATTTCCCCCGCGGTCCCTTGGAACTGTGAATTTGCAGATTCCCCGAGCCCTCCCGCTAGCTCCCTGCCAGGTGTCCGAGGCCCAACCGCGCCCCGCCCCCACCGCGCCCCCCTCCCCGCACCCCACCCCTCCTGCTCCCGGCTTTCATGTGGATCAAGGCTGGAGGATGACAAGCTCCTGACTGATAGATACACGGAGACTTCGCTGGTGATTTATTGGCTTTCTGCACCTGACGAGAACCACTAGGCCTATCTGAGGAGGGAAATATATGGGCTTTCCTGACTCCAAGTGGCAGCCCCAGGGGCGAGCATGTGATGTCAAGCTGGGCAGAGGAAAGCGAAGCTGTGCACCGGCCTGTGTACTGTAAGCCGGCCCGGGTCGTAAAAGTGTCAGCACGCGATATATTTCTTGCAGGGGATCCTCTCTGGCTCT
Source organism: Pongo pygmaeus (assembly GCF_028885625.2). NCBI lineage: Eukaryota > Metazoa > Chordata > Mammalia > Primates > Hominidae > Pongo > Pongo pygmaeus. Next base: position 110,367,978 of record NC_072373.2, on the reverse strand, counting down.
TGCCAGCGCCTCTCCCCGGTGGCTGGCAGCCGCCCTAGCCGGGCCTGCAAGCAGCGGATGCCCCAGGTCGCTATCCCTCCGCCCTGCCCCCGAGTGCCGGGCCCTCACGTTCTTGCTCCAGCCTGGGGTCTGTCACGTGGCATCTGGCCCTGGGGACGGTGCAGCGCAGCAGTTAATTGCTGTCACTCCTGACTTCAGCGAAAGAGGTCGATCGTGGGGTGAGATATTGAAGCTGGGGACTGACCTGTGGACCAAGAGTTTGATGGGCAACTCAATAGCAAACTCAATGTTCTCAGAGATGAACCAAGTAATCAGTTATTTATTCAGAAAACAAAGTGCCATTCGTGTGCCAGGCACTGCGCCCCCTACCCGCAGTCCTCACCATGGCCACCGACCTGAGTTGGTCTCATTTCTCCTCCCTCTACCTCCAGGCTTCTTCCTCAGGGTTAGCAGGGGCCTGGAGTGGATGTTTAGTCTACCGGTCAGACTCCAGGTCTTATATCTTGAAACTGTAAGTCCCTGAATTCACAGACAATTCAGAGTAAGGATGGAGGCAAAGAAGAGGACCTTGAGTTTACTGTTCACAAGGTAGGTGGGGAAGGGCTTGAAAAAAAGAGATATAAACTGCATTTGTACCCCATGTCAATGAGAGTTTTAGGATTTTGACCAATTTGATGAATTGGAGCTCATCTATCACTATTGTTCTGTCTTCAATTAGAGTGCAAGCTTATTCTTGGGCCCACAATATTTGAAATATGTGCTTGTTACTCTGTCCTAAAACTCCATTCTGTCATGATCTTTGGAAATGGGCTAACTCTACATTTTGTTTGCAAAAATTTTGTAAATATTCCAAATTGGGACATTGATAGGCTTTTTAAATTAGGAGATACATTTAATTAAATTAGGATTAATTAAATTATGAGCCAAATTAGGAGATAAATTTAATTTAAAGCATCGATATGCTCTTGTCTCTCATCTTCCCTCTTTTTTCATCTCCTGCCCTGGTCTTGGAAAAAACATTTGCTGAGTAAATATCCTGCTAGATGACCTCATAAAAGTGTTCAGTGATGAAGAGGAGTGGCTGAAGAGGTAAGAACACTCAAAGCAACAACAGCAAAACCTACAGTATGAAGGGGGTAGTCATAAGGTCAGTCCATAACCCTGCCAGCATCATCCAGGTAGAAGTGGATCTGCTATCCCTCCCCACACCTGACTTCACTACCTGCACACCCACAAGCAGGGCAGCACTAGCCCCCAGTGCTCTTCTGTGCAAATTAGAGTCTTCCCTGGAGGGCTCAGTACCTTGCTGGGACTCATGGCATGGGGAGCAGAACCCAGGCTGAATTTCAGTCCCTACGAGGTTTTAGTACAGGGGTCAGCCTGCACAACCGAATGGGAGGCCCAGCCCTCACCTGCCCTTCTGTAACTTGTCTTTCCCTGCCAGGCCTCCCTCAGAGCTCATTGTTGAAACCTGGCATCCAGAGCTATGGATTCCCTGCTCTGCCATTTACAAACTGTATGATTAGGGCTCATCAGTTCATCTCTCTGAGTTACTTTCTTTTCTGAAATGGAGGTAGGGCTATTTCTGTCACATGGCTTTGTGAGGGTGAAGTGGTTTCCATTGAGCACTCATCTGGATATTCTAGGCCCATCCACTCACATAGCTAATGACACTCCTTTATGAGATGAAGGATTAGGAGATGATTTTAAATCTTTGCGCTGGAAGGGCCTTTAAGAGATACCTGTGTCTGTCTTGGACCTTAGAGTGAGTAAAGGGACAGCAGGTGGTCAGGCCCTGCCAACAGCAGGATATTTTCTGCAGGTGCCCAACAGCAGCCCTGGAGTTGCCTCAGATCCTCCCACTGCAGGCTTCATTGCTGTATCTGCCACTCCATCCCTGGCAGGGATAGGCCAAGGTCTTAGGTACCCTGGCACCCAACACTCCATACAGGCTTGTCTCTGAGCAGACTCTCGGTGAAGGCTATTGTGCTGGGCTGAGCAGAACGGGAGGTGCAGGGATTGCAGCTGTTCCTTCACTGCAGTGTCAGTTTGGAAATTTTCCCAGAAGACTTAGCTGGTGCCTCATCTTTGATATTCATAAGTGTGTGAACACAACGACCCTCCTCATCTTTGTAGAACCCATTCCTCTTGGACCACACCATGTATAGTCCAAAAAGAAGGTGATCTAGGAGAAGTGTGAAGGCACCTTCAGTTCTGGCAAATTCTTGGGTATCCTGCAATTCTCACTCAGCAGCATCCCAACAAAACCAGAAAAAAGACCCGGGCCGGGAGATGAGCCAAAAAAATAGCTTCATGTTTGACTTGAGGGTACAGGCATCTGCAGAAGCCAGACTGGAAGACTCTTTATGAGCCCAGCTGCAACGGGCATCCTAGAGCCAGTTCATGAGCCCAACTTTACAAAGGCATCAAGCTTCGCCTCCCCTAGAAAGCAAGTCTATAGAGCAAGGAGAATGTTTAAGACACGGGCTTTCAAGTGAGGCTGACTTGGGTTAGCAGAACTAAGGATGACGTGGCCCTGTGCAAAGAACTTAATATCTCTGGGCTTCATTCTTTATCTGTTTACCTACCCCAAGGTCCTGAAAGTACCATAAAAATACCTGTTTTTATTCAGAGGATAATAAAACGGAATATTTACATATTGCTTCATCTTCCCCCAGGATATTTTTAGATTACCACAATATCCTAAGGGTTTGTTTATGCATGCTTTATAGACCTGTATCTGTGGTTAAAAAAGATACATAAATACTTTAAAATGTTATAATACAAGAGTATAAGTTAACTGATTTTTTATGTGTTCTGCAGATGGCTGTCTAGAGTCAACACGAACCTACCCCAAAGTTTGACCTTTGCCTTAAGTCAGTAACCGAGGAGGGCCACGGTCCTGAGTTCAGTCCAGGCCCCAAGAAGATTCAGAGCCTGCAGTTGTCCTCTGGTTTCTAAAGTATGTTATTGGGCTAAAGATTTACAAGACATTTATCCTTCTTTGCTTTCTATCGCAGCCATTAAACATTTTAGATATTTTCTGCCAGAAGGCAGGAATCATGAAGATTACAAATATTAAAGAAAAAACAAAATAACTTTTAATGAGAAGGTCAGCCCGTGGTTTGAGTCTTCGGAAAGAAATTAAGAACTCTGAGTATACTTGCTATTTGACCATTGATTCTCTAGTGGAAATGGGCAAATCTTTTATACCAGGGCAAATTTTTCAATAAAGGGCCAGACAGCAAATATTTTAGGAATTGTGGGCCATACAGTCTCTCTCCCAACTACTTAACTCTTCAGCATAGCATAAAAGCAGCCATAAACAATACTACAACAAGTATGGCTGCATTCCAAAAAAACTTTATTTACAAAAATAGGCAGCAGGCCAGATTTGGCCCACAAGCTATAGCTTTCCGACCCCTGCTTTGTCAAACTCAATAACAAACAGAGAAGGAGACTCTTTTAAAAAAATTATATTCATTTGGGAGTAGCACTGCAATGGGAATATGTGTGCCATAGCAAATTATGAGCGTATTCAAAGAGATTGGGGCAAGGGGAAGTTTATAAAGGCAAAACGAAGAGGATTACAATTGTTTGAATCAATTATCCTTGGCTACAAGGGTGGCACAAGTCCAAGCTTGAACAGGCAGTTGCTAGACAGACATCCTTACAGAAGTATTTTCTGTATAAGGTTGCAGTGGCCTTTTTGCAAAGCTATAGTAAATCACAGGGGTCACTACAACCGTACTGCAATGGATAAGCCTTGCCCTCGGAAAATCTTCATGATCATGGTATCTCCCCTGCCAGATAAATATTGTGACAGTTCTTATCAGGCATTCATGTGTAAGAACCCTCCCTTGATGGCCTTCCCTGGCTCCATTTGCCAGGGTTTTAACATAAATTACTCCATTTTGATTCGGACAACTTTCATAGCTGCTTACCATCTGTGCCTCTGTGTATAAAAGTGGACATACTAAAATTTTTCCTTAGGGCTACAACTAAACATCCAGCCTAGCCCTTAGCCAGCACCAAGGAAGAGGCCTGGGGGATAGAGGAACAAATAATGAGACCAAGTCAGGCCATCCCCCATGGGGTGAGGCCTGCAGGTAGGTGGGCCCAGTGTGGTGTACCTCTAGCACCGTCCCTGGCATACAATTGCAGTTTATTTTCTGAATAAATAATTCTTGGATCAATTGGTTGCTCTTTGGGAATGTGACTTTGCTGTTGAGTTGTGCAGAGTACTCTCTGTCTCCAGGCCAGTCCCAGTGTCAGTATCTCACCCTACAATCCACATTTCCCAGTGTCTGGAGTAACAACAATGACCTGAGGCTGGGCTCTCAGCAAGTCAAACCCTGCCTCAACAAACCCAAACTGCTTTGGGGACCAATGTGACACAAATGTATACTGAATCCCCTGAATTCCCCCTGGTGATCCTGTCCTGTAACAGGCCCTCCCCATCCCCTCAGGCCAGTGCATTCCGGAAATCAGTGACCACAGGATGGTTTCTCAGCTGGAGGGAAGGTCAGCCTGCATCTGAGCATCTTAGAACATGTTGTTATTTTGTTCCCACTGGTCAATCCTGTCCAAGCTGTACACATAGTGCCTAAGCCAGATTTGTTACTGCAGGCCTGTCTTCAGAAAGGTCACTGAACAGAAGGAGGAGGCACCTTACTCTCTTTTGTTACCTCTCCACCACTTTTGTCTAAAGGGAAGCTTAGCTGGAGGGCTGGGCACGCAGACAGGTTTCTGACTGTGCCACATAGATTCCACATTGCTTCTCTACCGTGACTTATCATCTGTGACTTGACATGTTCTGCACACACGGGCATGTTGTACACATTGAGACATGCTTCCTGCATTCAAAGATTTTCCCATATTGAGGGCATTTTCCTGGTGCAGAATTGAAGACTGAATTAAGGCATTCAGGTTGACCTCAACATCTACGGGTCTGGAGGAGGTTTGGGATGTTTTCTTTTCTTCTCTTCAGGGGCCCACTCCTGTTGTAAAGAGCAGCAGCATTTATAATGAGGGCCCAGGAAATGCAGGGGAGAGGGGAGAGCCTGCTCTCTCTGCAGTGGGTGACTGTTGTCTCCCTGATCAACAATGTATCATATCCCAGCCTAAGCCTGCCTTTCTCCTTCCCCCTCCACATGGGGAGGGGCTGTGGGCTCAGAGCTCACCTGGAATGCCTCCGGTTGCTGAAGGGCTGGATGGAGACTCTGAGACAACCTGATAGATCATCTCATAAACAGAGCCTGCAGGAAGGAAAAGAAAATTATGCCAGCATAATGCACTTACGAGAAATAGATACGTGCGGTGCAGGGAGAAATGCTTTGATATTAAAATTTTTGTAACTTAAAAAGGCATGAAAAATGATACCGACCACTAACTAATCAACATTCCTTTGCGAATGCAGCTTCAGTTCCTAACCAAAAACACATCCCTGCTATTGTCTTGTCTGGATCCAGATGCAAACATGATTAATTAAGTTTCTGGTGAGGAGTGGGAGGAGGGCAGTGGGAACGGATGGCTTGCTGAGGATCCTTTTCATATACAGGCCTGGGGAGAATCCCTTAGTCTGGGTGCCTATTTCCCGCCACATGTCAGGGCTTACCCCGTGCACTGACAGCCACAGGGGGCAGTGAGTAGGCTGCAGCCAGACCCATGGAGTGAGGCAGTGAGAGGCTGAAAGGAGAGGCTCTACAGACAGTACAGAGAGGCTCTTGGTACCTCCCCTTGCCACTGCCCAGCACAGCACTGCAGAGTAGCAAACGCATATGACATGTCTTGTTGGGGGGCCCTGCTCCAGACTGCTACCAAGTAGTTTGGGACCTTGGATGAGCTGCCTCAATTTCTCCATTTGTGAAATTGAGAGGTGACAGTGTGCTGGCAGCCCTCGCAGCCCTCGCTCTTGGCCTTGGTGCCTACTCTGGCCGCGCTTGAGGAGCCCTTCCGCCCACCGCTGCACTGTGGGAGCCCCTTTCTGGGCTGGCCAAAGCTGGAGCCAGCTCCCTCAGCTTGCAGGGAGGTGTGGAGGGAGAGGCGCAGGTGGGAACCGGGGCTGCGCTCTGCGCTTCCAGGCCAGCTCAAGTTCCGGGTGGGCGTGGGCTCAGCAGCCACCCACTCGGAGCAGCCGGCCAGCCAGCGAACCCCGGGCAATGAGGGGCTTAGCGCCTGGGCCATCAGCTGCTGTGCCCAATTTCTTGCCGGGTCTTGGCTGCCTCCCCACGGGGCAGGCCTCGGGACCTGCAGCCCGCCATGCCTAAGCCTTCCCCCACTGCAGTGGGCTCCTGTGCGGCTGGAGCCTCCCCGAGGAGCGCCGCCCCCTGCTCCACGGCACCCAGTCCCATCCACCACCCAAGGGCTGAGGAGTGTGGGCACAGGGCATGGGACTGGCAGGCAGCTCCACCTGTGGCGCCGGTGCCAGGTCCACTGGGTGAAGCCAACTGGGCTCCTGAGTCTGGTGGGGACTTGGAGAACCTTGGTGTAGACACTCTGTATCTAGCAAATCTAGGGGGGACGTGGAGAACTTTTGTGTCTAGCTAAGGGATTGTAAATACACCAATCGGCACTCTGTATCTAGCTCAAGGTTTGTAAACACACCAATCAGCACCCTGTGTCTAGCTCAGGGTTTGTGAATGCACCAATGGACACTGTATCTAGCTACTCTGGTGGGGACTAGGAGAACCTTTGTGTCTAGCTCAGGGATTGTAAATGCACCAATCAGCACCTTGTCAAAACGGACCAATCAGCTCTCTGTAAAACAGACCAGTTGGCTCTCTGTAAAATGGACCAATCAGCAGGATGTGGGTGGGGCCAGATAAGAGAATAAAAGCAGGCTGCCCCAGCCAGCACGGGCAACCTTCTCACGTCACCTTCCACACCCTGGTAACTTTGTTCTTTGGCTCTTTGCAATAAATGTTGCTATTGCTCACTCTTTGGGTCCACACTGCCTTTATGAGCTGTAACACTCACCATGAAGGTCTGCAGCTTCACTCCTGAAGCCAGCGAGACCACGAACCCACTGGGAGGAACGAACAACTCCAGACGCTCCACCTGAAGACCTGTAGCACTCACAGCAAAGGTCTGCAGCTTCACTCCTGAGTCAGCAAGACCACGAACCCACCAAACGGAAGAAACTCCGAACACATCCGAACATCAGAAGGAAAAAACTCTGGACACGCTGCCTTTAAGAACGGTAACACTCACCGCGAGAGTCCGCTGCTTCATTCTTGAAGTCAGTGAGACCAAGAATCCACCAATTCCGGACACAAAATGAGAGGTTGGATTAAATGTTCCTCAAAGTCTTCCATTTCTGGCTTTTTATTCCAGTGCCGGAAGTCCTTCACACAAAGCAGGTGTCTTATCAATTGATTGGCCAGGCATGGCCACTATTGTTGGCCTTCGGCTAAGGAGTCTGGTGGGGATGGGGCTGAGAAGTATACTAGGTGAGTGTCTATGGCACAAATGGGTGAACTGCAGAGCCCCAAGTGGCATGGCAGGGACCAGGAGACCTGATTCCTGGTCCCTGGTCTGCCGCAGTTAGCCTAGTGACTATGAGTGAGACATACAACTGCTCTCCACCTCAGTGTCCCCATTAGGAAACAAACACCAGGCCCAACCTACCCAAGTGTGTCAGGAAACTGAGCACTGCTCTGGTCTCATGCTGGGATGGTGGCACAGTATACCGAGTGGTATCTTCTCCCAAAGTCTGCTCCTGTGGTAGGACTCATAGGTCATTGAAGTACACTATAATTGAGTGGTTAAGGTGGTGAGATCCAAAGTCGGGCTGCCTGCATTCAGATCATCTAGCATCCTAACCATTAGGCAAGTTACAGAACTCCTTTGGGCCTTGACTTTATCTGTAAAATGGGAATAATAATCACAGAGCATACCTCATGGGATTATTATGAAGACTAAACAAGTTAAAAACTTAAAAATGCTTCTAATTATGCCTGGCACGTTCAGCAGGTACTACGTAGGTGTTAGTTTTGTTACTGCGAACCTCTCTCAAGCTTTGGGTGCCCACCAAATGTCCCTTTAGTGTGCACAGACTTGTGTCTTCTTCCAGGGGAGGGTAAGGAAAGCTGCCCAAACTTTCAGCTGCATGGAACAAGTACCTTCATTCATTCATTTATTTCCAGGACAGAGATCTCCGAGTGCCCACGAGGTACCAAGCCCTATGCTTTGGAGAGTCAATGTGACATTCTGCCTTGGCTACCACCTGCATCCACCAGGAGAGCACACAGTGGGTGCCTTCCCTGCATGGTGAACAGGAGCAGCCTTGTGTATGAGTGAAAGAGTTTTATAAGGCCAGCTGGACCCCAGGGTGGTGCCGTGCCAAGTATAACGCCAGAAGCTTCCCATCATACTTTAAGACTCTAGTGAGGGGATTTGAGCCAGAGCCAAGACTAGGATTTAGTGAGCTATTTGGTTGGAGGTTTCACTGCCTCCTTCCAATTGATTCCACTAGTGTTTACCCTTTCTCAACATCAGCTGTGACTGGCTGATTTTTTAAGATCACTATCCACACCCTCTCAAACATTAGAACAATGAATTGCCCAGTTCAAGTTCTATATTTTCTCAATTCCAGAGGAAAGAAAATGACTACTACATGTGTGTGATTTTGTTCCTGGGAGCATCTGTGAAATATGCAGCATTCTCTTTCTAGCTGGGAAATCACTTTAAAAATACTATCTCTAATTCATCTTCATGTTTTCAACAGGGAGTTTGTTATTCCCATTTCCCAGATGGAGTAACTGAGAGCAGAGTCGGGAGACAGCTTGCTCAGGGACCTAGAACAACAGAATGATTTGGTGGTGGGGCCAAGATTGAGTTCTTATTTCCTGCCTCTCAATCCATCGCAACCCAGGAATGACTTTTCTGGGCAATGCTAGAAACATAACCATATGAAATGGAGAATTTAGATTACAATTCCCTGGACCATATCCAGGACACTAAAATGAGTCTGTTGCACTTGTGAAATGCATTCTAAGAATTGTTTACTGTTCTGAATGTAATTTAGGATGAAGCAGATCTTCTACGGAGGCTCCAGGCTAATCCCAGCTTCCCTCCCCACCCAAGCCCTATGGACAATGACTTGCAATCCATGTCAACAAAGATTTAACCCTTACAGTGTGCAGGGGACTGCTGTGCTGGATGTTTATAAACAAACCAAGATAAGATAGAACCGCCCTTGAAAGAACGGCATGAGGATGAAGACAAAAATGAAATGTCAGGCCCCAGCCTGTACATAAACAGCCTTGTATATGTGAGTGGCATGTCCCATGCTCCAGCTGACCTATTCTGAAGCCTAGGGACAGTAGCAATACTTTTAGCAGCTGTGGCAGGCCTCCTCTCTGCATTCTAGGGTGGCTCCCACTCCCCTCCAATTTCAAATGACTCCTTATTTCAGGCTGCTTCTCTTGCCCTGGGACTTGGCCTTGTTGCTTGCGCTTTGGTTTTCCCTGCATTTTGTTCTCAAGGCCTCGGGTTTGGACTCACCCCTCTGGCACACCCTCCTCCCAACTCCACCATTCTTCTAAGCCAAAACTGATCTGAGGTCCCCTTTTAAAAAAATTGGCACAATTTAACAGACATCTGTTGAGTGTCCAAGAGATACAAGGTTGCTACACTAGAATTTGCATATCACTCAATAACAAGAATGATACTGTTTTCAAGGAATTTATAATTTAATAGAGAGGATGAGAAAAGAACTCATTATGTTTCTTTCCAAAAAAATGGAGGAAAAATACCTCTTGGCCACATCCATATTTGAACAAAGGCAGAAGCTTGCCCAAATTCTTTCTAGAAATAACTGTGTTGGTTGAAGGTGGGTGGAAAAGAGGATAAAGGCAGGGTAAACGTAGGATGTATTTTAGTTCCATGGTGGACTGAATGAAAATGTTTACAGATGTTGATACATGTTTGCTTGCTTTTTCAATTACAATGAAGCAAAGTTCTATCAATAGATGTTGCCCAGGGCCAATGGGAGAGAACCAACCATAGAGAAAGAGAGCATTAAGATTATTGTATTAGTCAGTTTGGGCTGCCATAAAAAATACTAGCCTAGGTGGCTTAAACAATATAAATTTATTTTCTCACATTGTTGGAAGCTGGAAGTCCAAGATCAAAGTGTCAGCATAGTTGGTTTCTGGTGAGGGTGTCTTCCTGGCTTGTAGACAGCACCAACATGCTGCAACCTCACATCACAGGGAGAGAGACAGCACAAGAGAGAGCAAGCACTCTGGTGTCTCTTCTCATAAGGGCACCAATCCCATCATGAAGGCTGCACTCTCAGGACTTCATGTAACACTAATTACCTCCCAGAGGCTCCACTTCCAAAAACCATCATATCGTGGGCTAGGACTTTAGCATGTGAATTTTGGGTGGACAAAATTCAGTCCATGGCAGACATATAAATGATTTTGTCAAATTTCAAATCAAAGCTAAATTTTCTCTAAGATTATACTGCTCAGCATGGAATTAAATGAAATAATATATCTGAAATGCTCAGAAAAGTGTCAAGTCCTTAATACAGACTACATCAAGATTTGCTAATATTTTTGAAATCCTATTTGAGATAACTTTAAACACCAGAAATCTATAGAACTATTCTTGTAAATTACTTATTTATGTTGGTATCATTATCACCTTAGTATTCTTACCAAAATGTCTGGGAGGACAGTTAACTTTTCACTTCCCATTTTATATGTGTAGCCTTCAGTAGTAAGATAATTAAGTTGTATGGGAGATTTAGAAAAACTGTACTTGCAATTTTAATGGCCTTTACTTAATTAACAGCATTGAAAGAAAGGTATTATTATGACCCTTGCCCTAATTTAAAATGAGAAAACCTGGACTCAAAGGGATTAAATGTTCAAGGTCACCTAGCAATGTAGCAATGAAGAGGCAGTGTCTGTACTCTACCCAGGTCACCTCCCACCAAGATCAATGCTCTTCTTCATCCGTAGATGCCTTTTTAGAAAATAAAACCCCTCCTCTTGAGGATCACTGGACAGTGCGCTACCTACTGGAACAAAGACAAACCAGATGCTTCAGCAGTGATAGCAAACTAGGTATGGACTAATATGTAGTATTAATGAACACATTCCCCACACATATTCTCACACACATTATTCACCTGTGCCCTGAATATCTGCCCATAATCCAGATACTGCAGAAACAGGGAGCAGGAACACCAAATTCCTTGACTTCAGAAGGCATTATCCAGAAATAAGACAGAAAACATCTGAATAGAGATATGAGCCAGCAGCATTCATTTTTTCCTGCCCTCCCTTCATCTGCATCCTCCTCCACTGCCAAGCCCAATAGATAATACTCTTTAAGCTGGGTAGAGAGAAGAGAGTTGAAGAGGAAATATGAGGATATGATGCAGTGTAGAAGTTGTGTATTTTTCCAATCTTTCCCCTCATGGTCAGATCACAGATGCAGATGTGTCTGGTGGGAATACACAAAGAAACCCCTTTTAAATTTGGGGATTTGAGAATGGAGAGGACTGTGTCTTGCTCCCTGCATGAAATCCAGAAAGATGCAAGCCTGACCTGTTGTTATAGATCAACAGTGGGGAGGAAATGGTGTCCTGACATAATGAATCCAGAGGCTACCCTGTGTTTCCTATACCCTTGAAGGGGTGTGAATGACCATATGAAAACACCCAAGGCCTTGAGTGAGACACAAAAGCTATCTGGTTTGGGGCAGGCCCATGGGGTCTTGGGGCCAGCACAAGGGAACATCGTGTTAAAAAAATGCAGCCCAGTGAGGACAGGACTGCTTAGATTCTAGGAGAACACAGCTGCATATTGGAGGGTTGCTGGTAAATGGGAGGGTAACTTGGGTGGATACAGGACAGGGTACTTCTGAAGCAGTAGGTTAACAAAGCACCAAGACAAACTGAGGCTGAGAAGAAGGTGTCAAGCCTACCTCCTCCCCTGTCACCCAACACTATGTTAGTCAAGTGTGAGAAGAGCCAGACATTAGTGGCTGAAGGTCCTCTTCCTATTAAAACAAAGACCAACCAAGGATAAGGAGGAAGTGGGAGAAGAAACTCTTGACTGTAACTTGGTTATATTAAATAATAATTGCCCATAATGACTGGGAAAATGGTGAATTTACTGGGTTTACCCTGAACCCTAAAGTATAATGTTAATAATTAATTTTGGTTTGGGCATGGTGGCTTATGCCTGTAATCTCAGCACCTTGGGAGACCAAGGTGGGAGGATCACTTGAGGTCAGGAGTTAGAGACCAGCCTGGCCAATATGGTGAAACCTTGTCTCTACCAAAAAAATATAGAAAAATTAGCCAGGTTTGGTGGCATGCCCTGTAATCTCAGCTACTTGGAAGGCGGAGGCAAAAGAATGCCTTCAGCCTGGGGAGTGGAGGTTGCAATGAGCCGAGGTTGCACCACTGTACTCCAAACTGGGCAACAGGGCAAGACTCTGTCTCAAATAGTAATAATAACAAATAATTACATTAATTTTTCTCTTTCAATGTAATGAGTATTCAAGATAGAGGGTAAGGCCAAAAACAAGAAGAGTAAAGAAAGGCACTTTTTTGCCTACCTTTATCTGTGTTTTGTGAATGACTAGTTGCTATATTAGCTATTGTTTTATGCCAAGTACTTTATACACATCATCTCATCTAATCATAATAAATTTATGAGGTATTCATTACTGTCCCCACTATGTGAAATGGAAGAGACTCAATTATCTACCCCTGGTCAGTTTTAATCATCAACAAAGCCAGGATTTGTATCTGCATCTACATAAATCCAAAACATACATTCCTGGGATTGGAGGGGAGAGATTTTCCAATACACCATTTGTACCTTTGTCTTTTAAGCCACTTCCTACTTGGCCCTTTAGAAATGCAAATATAGTCTTTTTCCTCCCCTTCACCAGACACTCCCTATAAGGCAAGTTTATCTATGTGCTTAGATACTCCAGAAAGGAACTCTCACCCACCAGGAGAAAGCCTCAAGAGAAAACAGTTGATTTACAACCCAAAGTCCCACTACAAAAACTCTCTCCCACCTGGGGAGTTTTTGGCCTAGTCCTGCCCACAAAGGCACCAGCAGTCACCAGTTCTACAGCTCAGTAGATAAAGCACCAGAGCTAGCACTTGGATGCCTTCCTACCTGCTGACTTCCTCCCCTGTGTGCCTTCCCCTTTAAAAGTACCCAGTTTCTGCCCCACAAGAAAAGTGGTACCCTTAGGCAGGAAGCCTGCACTTTTTCCCCTAAACTGGCTTTGGATTAAATCACTTTCTTTACACCAGACCTCAGTCTTGTTCATTGGACTCTGCAAGCCACATTTACATATCCTCTCTACACAAAAGCATATTGATATTCCCAAAGCACTGAATTCCTTTCCCCTCCTTCTTTACAGGTGTGCATAAAAGCACTAATTCCTGATAAATAGACTTCAGCTTCAAAGCTATCCTTTTCTTTAGTAGAGATGAGCAGGTAGGGTAGGCTAAGAGGGCCTCACAGGCTCTGGAGAGCAAACAAGACTATTAAACTTGTGAGGGCAAGCCCTTTAAAAGGTCTGTAAGACCAGCAGTTCTTTCTTTACTCATTAAACATGTTTGCTCATTACCTATGTGACTTCAGACTTTGGACAGTGTAAGAATGTGGAAGAGATATGCTGGCTGACCTCACATGTTTGGGGAGCGGGGAGCACTGTACACAGCAGAATTTCTCTTGCTCTCAAATCATCCTCCTCTAAACACATAGCCAACTGTAACTGCACAATGCGTTCACCTTGCCTGCTACCTAGACAGAACCGATTTATCAAGACAGGGGAATTGCAATGGAGAAAGAGTAATTCATGCAGAGCTGGCTATGCGGGAGACCAGAGTTTTATTATTACTCAAATCAGTCTCGCCAAGCATTTGGGGATCACAGTTTTTAAATAATTTTGTAGGTAGGGGCTTGGAAAGTGGGGACTGCTGGTTGGTCAGGATGGAGATGGAATCATAGTGGGCTGAAGTTAGGTTTTCTTAATGTCTTCTGTTCCTGGGTGTAATGGCATAACTAGTTGGGCCAGATTACAGGTCTGGGTGGTGTCAGCTGATTCATCGAGTGCAGGGTCTGCAAAATATCTCAAGTGTTGGATTTAGGTTTTACAATAGTGATGTTACCCCCAGGAGCAATTTGGGGAGGTTCAGACTCTTGGAGCCAGAGGCTGCATGAGCCCTAAATTGTAATTTCTAATCTTGTAGCTAATTTGTTAGTCCTGCAAAGGCAGACTGGGCCTCAGACAAGAAGGGGGTCTTTTCGGGAAAGGGCTGTTATCAATTTTGTTTCAGAGTCAAACCGTGAATTGAAATCCTTCCCAAAGTTAGTTCCACCTATGCCCAGGAATGAATGACAGCTTAAGGGTTGGAAGCAAGATAGAGTCAGTCAGGTCTGATTTCTTTCACTGTTATAATTTCCTCAGTTATAATTTTGCAAAGGCAGTTTCAAAACCAGCACCACTGTTTTCCTATCATCAGATTGCCCATAGTGCTATAAGAAAAAGGGATTCCTCACCTGAACAAGAGACAAAAATCAGAAAATCGTTGCCCTGATTGGATGCAGCCTTGGGGGTTACATTTTCATTTCATACCTAATCTTTGGAAATGAGAGAGAAAGGATAATTCCAAAACTCATTTTGGGGAGGGAGAGAAACAGAATGATACTTCAAATCCCTGTCATTCACAATATCGACAATTTTCCAAGTAGGAATCATGAACCCAGAAAATCTGAGACAGGTCTCAGTTAATTTAGAAAGTTTATTTGCCAAAGTTGAGAATGAACCTGTGACACAGCCTCAGGAAGTCCTGACAACACATGCCCAAGGTGGCCAGGGCACAGCTTGGTTTTATACATTTTAGGGAAACATGAGACATCAATCAATATATGTAAGAAGTACATTCGTTCCATTCAGAAAAGTAGAGACAACTCAAAGCAAGCCCCCTTTACCCTATGGGCTTCCAGGTCACAGGTAGGTGAGAGACAGACGGTTGCATTCTTTTGAGTTTCTGATAAGTCTTTCCAAAGAAGACAATCAGAATATGCATCTGTCTCTGAGCAGAGAAATGACTTTGAATAGAATGAGAGAAAGATTTGTCCTGAGCAGTTCCCAGCTTGAAGGGGCTCAAGACATTTTCCTTTCACATTTCCCCTCTTTTCTATTTAAAAATCTTTTGGAGAAAGCATTTTAGAAGAAAATGAGTCTCTGGCCTCAGATTTCATCTGATCTCTCAAGGCTTGGACTGTTTATTCCTAGATGGGTAGGTCCCAAAAGCTTATTTTTAGCAGGCTGTGAAGTCTCATGTCCTATGAAGAGAAAATTGGGGGAAGAAGAGAGAAAAACAACAATAAACAGAAGAACAATCCTGGAAAAATGTACATCAGCCACATTACTCTGAAGTCCATACATTAGTAGGCAGGTATGCAAGTGGCTTATGTATGTAAATAGGTTGCTGTTATTTTCTTCTGAAGTTTAAGTTGTCTGGCTTCAGTTCACAGGGTTTTAAGACAGCAAAACTTAGTTTTCAGTGATTCCAAATTAGGAAAACTTGAAAAAAAAGAAGCAAAAATAATTGAAAACATTATTTTGAAGACTTGTAGCCAAGAAATTAGAAATCAGTTCA
This sequence comes from Pongo pygmaeus, assembly GCF_028885625.2. Lineage (NCBI taxonomy): Eukaryota > Metazoa > Chordata > Mammalia > Primates > Hominidae > Pongo > Pongo pygmaeus. Next base: position 110,352,317 of record NC_072373.2, on the reverse strand, counting down.
AACTGTAGAAAATAATAAAACTTGAAAAAAAATTAGGCAAGACCACAATCTAACAACAGGGGTACTATAGTTTTGAAACATAATTTTTCTCTCTCCAACTTCCCATTTGTACTGAAGACAAATTATGGCAGGACAGGTTTGCTTTATTATACCTGGCCTAATTATTCATATATAATGTGGCAATTATATATATATATATAGTATATATATATGTGTGTGTGTATATATATATATATATCATATATACATATCTATATATCATAGGCTTTTAAATTGGCTTTGATGGAACTTGTTCATAAGAAGAATCTCAGATGAGACTTTTTAAAGCCAAACCAGGCATGGATTTGTGTCATCAAATATCTATGAGCTGGGTGAATTTCCTCTCCTCTTGAGGTTTCAAGATAAACCTGGGGCTTCTGGGCCTGTTGGAAAGTGACATTCATTATTTACCACAAGTCAGAAACCCTGTACTGGGACTGTGTACACAAAATATGAGGCCAGTTTTTCCAAGGGCTTTATTGGATCCATAGGTCAATTTTGATTCCTTAAAAAAAAGTACACCATTCCAGTCAAAGCCTTGGTGAAATAATGAGTTTCTCCAGTTGTTTCCTGTTACAAATGAAAACAGATTCTTACTGCACTTATGCAAATAACTGTATTGCCATAAGCTAAAAATACTCACAAATAGTTTCCACAGTCTGAAGAAATCAGGTAGAGAGAAACAAATATGCTCCAAATTTTGTTCATAGGAGTATACTGAGTTGTTAGAAGCTGTCAATAGCATAAAATAAAGGTATTAAGACTCTGAAAAACAAACCAAAGGATCAGCAAACGTTTTAAGCAAAAAAGTCAAAAAGATTAGTTCAGTCCATGTAGCATATTCCTGTTCTTCTTGATATTCATGAACATTTTAGCTGTCCATGAGTCCTGAAAGTTTTCACTCTATTCTGATATCACGGTCTCCAAAGTTATCAGAAACCCGCATTCAAGAGCGCCTGTTAGAGTTTTATAGCTGATGATAAAACCACCTTTTTTTTTTTTTTTTTTTTTGAGACAGAGTCTCGCTCTGTCGCCCAGGCTGGAGTGCAGTGGCATGATCTCTGCTCACTGCAAGCTCTGCCTCCCAGGTTCACGCCATTCTCCTGCCTCAGCCTCCCGAGTAACTGGGACTACAGGTGCTATAAAACCACCTTCTAAAGAGGACTAAAACAACAATTGTCCATGGATGACAAAAACTTTTAGGGCAGCCATAGTCAAAGACACAACTGACAAGGAAATTTGTTACCTGTGTAGCACACAATAATTTTAACATAACAGTTATGATTATTACTGATAATATACACTGTTATATCAGAATTATAGGAGTTTCCTGTAATTTTGGAATATATAACAATAACCTATTTATACAAATATAACCCAAAGGAAACCAAATACCATTTCATATTTGACTATGCTTCCTGTGTAATTTTTGTACTAAATAAGCCAAATTATGTGATATTTTTTGGACTTTAGGGAACCTAATATCTTAAAGAATTAATTAGGTCATAAAAAGACACAATTTATAATTTGATTTTGGACAGTTTGTCAAACATCAAAGGTTTTAAACGTTTGATATCATAAAATAGGATCACAGGTCATAGTAAAATAAGTCATTCATTTAACCAAAGTGATAACTCAAAGATTTAAAAAAAAAACACAGGCAAAAGTCTTTATTCTTTGAGAGAGAAGGCTTAATTTTCCAAACAATAAGCCCTAATAAAAACAGTATGAAGCCAATTAATTTTTTTTAAATTTTATGAACAATCTATAAAATTTTAATCTTGACTGTAAGATATAGCTTCCATAAGCCTTTTGTAACCTTTATAACCTTTATATAGTTGTTGGTTAATGCTTCAAGAAAACCTTGTTAATCTGACACAGGGGTCCACGTGTTGGTCTTGCAGCAGTATGCCTTTAACATTAATGATTAACTTATAGAGAAACAGAACTTATTTTATCTTTCAAAATCGACCCTTACAATCTTATGTGTCCACCTCTCCCTCAATAGTGCCTGGGCCTTGAGGAGTTGAATAGCTTTAATTTATTGCCCCATGTGTCAGGAATGCATTTTATTTTGATTGGCATCTTCTATTGGGCCTGAAGATGAGGCCTTAATTGCTGTCAGTGTTTAAGATTTAGCTGGACTTGGTGTCCTTTTTAGACCCAGGAATCAAAACCCTGTAACTCAATGTCACAAGGACTTTAAAAGTACATACAGGAAGATACATGGATGTAATAACCTTAATTTAAAAAAAAAATTGTCTCATTTATTTTCCCTAAGCAAACCAAAAGTTAATGACAATATGACAGCTGGATCATATTAAAGTTTTTTTTTTTAAATATGAAGACTCTTATTGTGACTTATGCAGACCTTTCATGAAATGTTGGACTTTCCGGTTTGTCTTGGACATCTCTCTTTCTTAAACAACCAGTTATTTAATTATTTTATTTTAAAACTGCATTTACTGTACAAGACTTTCTCATATAAAATTATTTCTCTTTAAGTTTTCTTATCACAAAATGAACCTCTTTATTGTTATGACTTTCTTTACATCTCTTTTTATTTTCTGGTTCTTTGTTCTTTGTTTTATATATAACTTTTAAATAAGCTTTGAATTGGACAAAACTTATTCACCTTTCTTTTAAAAAAGGACACCCCCCCCTTTTTTTTTTTAGCAGGAATGTTTTCCTACAATATATGTTTATTGGAAAATACTCAAAAAAATAAAGTATCTATTATTTAATTTAATATAACTATATTCTAAATTATGACCAGTTTGTCTACAGGTGTTTATCCCATTACATTTACCTAATTATTTTGTTTTAATTTTTTACCTAGATTATTTACGAAAATTGCGATAGTCGTGATTTAAAGTGATAAAACCACCATTTCAAAATTATAACAAAGACAGTGAAAAAAAGATTTGACCTCATTGACTCCATCTTGCTGTTAACCTCCAGCTATCCTTGTTCGTTTGTAGGCATAGGCCAAATTAACTTTAGGAGGAACTTAGTTTATACTTTAGTTTTGAAACAAACAGTCCTTACCCAAAACAAACATCCTTATTGCCTGTGGACTAGACTGCCTAAAGCCACAAGAGTAGAATTCATAGTAATCTTACTAAATTTAAGATGCAGCTATTTTCATTAAACCAATATCAATGTCTTATTTATTAAAAATTACAAAAGCAAAGATCATTCTGTTTGGGGCCGGGTTTATAGTTTTGTAACCCCTGTGCCAAATTTTAACAGCTTATAGTATTTGGCAGGGATGAGAATGAAATTGCTTGACTAATAAATGCAAATAAAAAATGTATGCTGGCAATTCTTAAGACATTTCTTGTATTACTTTACCAATAATTTTAAAGCTAGCTTATTTATTAAAGATTTTACTTAAGTCACATAAACTTGAAAAAGTATTTGACTAGTCTTTGCTTTTATAGTATCTGATTTAGGCCCTTTTTTTTTTAAGGCAATTAATTAGAGCTGTTTTATTTTTTTTTGGTAGTGATACATTGTGTACACACACATAAATACAGAGACATATTAGGCATGCCAATAAAAGTACATTTTATAGATTCATAAAAACATTTTTTTTCCTATCTTAGAATTTCAGATTCTTGATAACCTGTTTTACCACCCTGGGCAGTTGTCAGCTAAATAGCCTTAAATTTGCATATTAAAGGAAGCTGTTCATGTGAAAGTCAAATAGCAAAATTTACGTGGTAAGATGCAGAGAGAAAAAGTTTGGATGATATAAATTATAAAGGCCTTTTAAATATATACATACACACGTACACACATACACACAAAGTTCCTACAGCTTTTACTTCAGAACTTTTAGCCATGAGATAAATACAAATTTACCAGCTTGCAAAAAGAACTTCTTGGGTCTAAACAGTGGTTTTTATCTTAATGGAAATATAACAGTAGATTTAGAGCAGGCAGAAAAGAAAAACAGAGAAAAATAGGACTTAGGAACTCCATAGTTTGCAGGTCAACCTTAGGGCTCTTTTTTCTTAATGTAAATGTGCACAAAGACCATATTATTTCCATTTTGCATAGACTTTGGCTAGTAGAGGTGCCATAAAACCTATGGAGTGCTCAAAAGGGGGTCATTCTCCTTATTTCTCCTCATTCTTAGATTGTTTCCTGCCTTTTTTTTTTTTAAAAAAAAAAGGAGGAACTGAGCTATGGTCTGGAGTTTTTGTGTGGTGGATCAATATGTGCTACTTGTGGGCAGGACTCCACAGTGTGTCACCACTGAGTCATTTCCCCCCTTTTACATGTCTCAGTTTCTCTCTCCAAAGGTCTATGACCTCATAGAAGGCTCAAAACGCTGGGTGATCAGCCCTTATATGCATTTCCTGGATGAGCCATTTTTAAAATTAATTTTTGTTGGGGATTTCCCTGCAGGGCTACTTCACATCATGGAGGGGTCAACTCCCATGAGGCCTTGGTCACCCAGGGACACTCTTTGGCTGGGAGGAGCAAAATGCCCTTTCCTTCAGAGCTGAGAAAGCTCAGTCTCTCATTAACATATGAAAACAACAGTTCAGTTCCTCATGCAAATGCACACAGACAAACCAAATTAAGATTAAATTAGGGAGAAAAAGCAATAGCGAAGACCCTTTAGAATGCATCTCCAAACTACAATTAGGATCCTTAAACAACAACTTCAGACAGGAACAAACAACAACAAAAACCCCAATAATATGATCACTGAGCCCTCTAATGGTAAGGAGAAATTAAGACCAGCTTGTTGTTAATCTTAACTTTAGCCAAGACAAGCTCCAATTCAGTTACTTACCTAGAGATGGGTCTCAGGCTGAAGACTGCTCTCTAGCATCCTAGAAGAAGGGAAAAAAAACAAACCAAAGAAACTCATCTTCCTTGTTGGAAGCCAGCTCAGACTCCATAAAGGAGTTATCTGCCTTCCATCATCATGGAAGCAGGAAAAACTTGCCTTCCTTGTGTTGGAAGCAAGTAAAGCTCCAAAAAACAAAGAGGAGTTGTACAGCAAAATAAACCTTAGATCTCCACCAAATTTTGGGAGATCAGGGATTCTCTGGAGGGGGTGCACTCAGACCTCAGCAAATTGTCCTATTGGTTTGAGCCTTAAAGTTAGTTTGTGCTGGTACCAAGCACCGACAAGAGATTTGTGAAAGGTCAGGGGCATCTCCACTCAGAATCCCCCATGGTTACCAAAATATGAACCCAGAAAATCTGAGACAGGTCTCAGTTAATTTAGGAAGTTTATTTTGCCAAGGTTGAGGATGTGCCAGTTCCTCATACAGCTTCAGGAAGTCCTGATGACATGTGCCCAAGGTGATCAGGGCACAGCTTGGTTTTATACATTTTAGGGCAACATGAGACATCAACCAACATATGTAAGAAGTACATTAGTTCCATCCAGCAAGTCCCTCCCCCCTCCAACCTTGGGGGCTTACAGGTCACAGGTAGGTGAGAGACAAATGATTGCATTCTTTTGGGTTCCTAATAAGTCTTTCCAAAGGAGGCAATCAGAATATGCATCTATTTCTGTGAGCAGAGGGGTGACTTTGAATAGAATGGGAGACAGATTTACCCTGAGTAGTGCCCAGCTTGAAGGGGCCCAAGATATTTTCCTTTCACTGAATCTTGACACCTTCTTCAATATCTATAACTATAAACTTTAGAAAATCAGAAAGAAAAAGGAGAATGAAAGGAAAAAGAGGAGAGTGGCAGCGATAGATGAGGGGGATTCATTTGTGAGTGGTTTTCATTTGTACATGAAATTGTCTGTATCACTAATTCAGGGTGCATATTTAACTATCTCTCTATTAAATTTTCCATTTAACCCTGATAAAAGAAACACCTCAGCTGAATTAAATTTAAAGGAGTTTAATTGAGAAATGAATAATTCCCAAATCAGGCAGCCTCCTGAGCCAGAATAGGCTTTAAGACTCCAGCGCATGGTGGAAGAAGATTTATGGACAGAAAAAAGGAAGGTGACATATGGAAAACAGAAATGAGGCACAAAAAGCTGGATTGGTTATAGCTCAGCATTTGCCTTATTTGAACACAGTTCAAATAGTTGGCCACATTTCACTGGCCAAAACTCAGTGACTGGAACAAGTGTAGGCTACGGTCTGTTTATACCTTCACTTATTAGAGTTCATGATGTATAGAGAAACCTTTAGGTTGAACTTAAAATATGTAAGGAGGCAGCTTTAGGCTAAACTTGTGTGAACAACCCATAGCTTATGCATGTATTATCAGGAAATCCAGAATCTTATTTTTGAATTCTCCTCCCCTGCATCTCAATCATACTCTCAGACTGTCCAAGAGTTCCAAGAACTTACACATTATCTTCTGGTGAAAGAATTGAACATTTTCCAGATCCACTAATCATTGTAGGCCCTACAGAAGTTGACAGCAACCCTTGGCTTCTGATGTTAAGATGGCCTTGCTTAGGTCACTGTAGTTCTCCATGCAATGATTACAACCCTTTTAAGCTCACATTTCCTTACTCAGCTATCATTCTCCAGACCACTGTTAAAGCAAACTAAATATGGCCTGAGAAGGACTCTGTACTTCTATATTTGAGTCTTTGTGGATGAACTGTAACCTAGCTTAATAGGCAGACAAGAATGAAAACTTAGGAGTGTGCACCTGTAACAATAGCTGAGTCTTGACCACTCCCGGTGGCCATACTTCAACCACTCATACACTGCTAAGTGTTCAAACTGTGCTAAAGTAAGGCAAATGCCAACCTGTAATGAATCCAGCTGTTTCTGTACCTCACTTCTGATTTCTATACATCACTTTCCTTTTTTGTCTATAAATTTGTTCTGACCATGGGGCATCCCTGTAGTCTCTCTGAATCTGCTGTGATTCTGGGGGCTGCCAAATTCAAGAATTGTTCATTGCTCAATTAAACTCCTTTAAATTTAATTCAGCTGACATTTTTCTTTTAACAGCACAAACATTGGTGCCTATGTGATTTTGTCTGGAGGACCTCTCACTATGAACCTTATGATGTGTGCCCAAAACTACCCTCCTCTACTCTGACAGATTGCATCGTCAGTCAGTTCTCCATCCCTCCTTATATCCATGTCCTTTGCCACGTAACTTTGAAGTTTCTCTACTAAAGGGGCAGAGTGGCTAGTTGTGGTGGCTCATGCCTATAATCCCAAAACTTTGAGAGGCCAAGGCGAGAAGATTGCTTGAGCCCAAGAGTTTGAGACCAGACTGGGCAACATAGTGAGACCTCATCTCTACAGAAAATACAAAAATTAGCCAGACATGGTGGCATGCACCTGTAGTCCCAGCTACCCAGGAGACTGAGGTGGGAAGATCAATTGAGCCTAGGGGGTCAAGGCTGCAGTTAGCTGTAACCATTCACTGCACTCCAGCCTGGGCAATAGAGTGAGACCCTGTCTCAAAACAAGGATAGCAGGGAGGGGCAGAATATATTTTCCCACTCTTAAATTTGGATTTGGCAACGTGACTTGCCTTGGCCAATAGAAAAAGTTGAAAATAGTGTGTTAGTTCTATGGCTGAGCCTTAAGAAGCTTCATGTATATTTGACTGCAGAACTCAGCTGAGCCACTGCAGTCAAGGACAGCCTAGATCAATTGAGCTCCAGCAAACCCGCACATATTTGAATGAGCCTATTGGAAATCATCAGACCCTTCCTGCTGAGCCTAGCAAATATCAGCCAACCCTTAGTCAACTAAAAGACTCCTTAGCAAAATAGTGTTTATTGGTTTTGCCACTGATATTTTGTGGTTGTTTGTTTTCCAGCATTAGTGTGGTCACTGTTAATTGGTCCATGGACTATCACTCTGTGTTGAGCCCAGGCCATCATGATTCCCCCTTTCCTCAATATAATTTAGTTTTCAGGGAGTTTATTGGTCTTCCCTATCTCTGGCCTTGGTTAGGGGCTCCCCTAGCCTACCTCCTATGGATCATTATAACTTTGGTCCTTGGAACACAGGACTGAAATCTCAGCTCCTGTTTTCCCAGAAGCCCTCTTGATCGTTTTGCAAAAATGTTGTAGCCTCTTGCCAGATCTTCCCTTCCCAAGGAGACAGGCAAGTTTGTGAAGGCTCAAATATCAGAAAGTCTATTTATATCCTTCTCCCAGAAATGATAATCTGATCAGCCAATTCTTATGTAACTCACAGGTATTTTTCAGCCTATGCCTTTATAGAACCTTGAAAGCTTCTCTGTCTAGAAAGAAGTCTCCAACAATACACTGTATTATATACATGTGTCATGGTGTGGCACTCTACTACACATACAGTAGTCCCCCCTTATTCGCAGTCCACTGTTTCAGCTACCTGTGCTCAACTACAGTCTGAAAATAGTAAATGGAAAATTTCAGAAATAAACAATTCCTAAGTTTTAGACTGCATGTCATTCTGACTAATGTGATTAAATCTCATGCCACCCAGTCCCTCCTGCCCATGATGTGAATCATGCCTTTGTTCAGCATTTCCATTCTGTACATGCTACCCACCTGTTAGTCCTTAGCAGCTGTCTCAGTTACCAGATGGAAAAACACAGTATATATAGGGTTTGGTACTATCTACAGTTTTAGCTATCCACTGGGGGGTCTTAATATATATCCTCCACAGATAAAGGGAAACTGCTGTATAATTGTAGGGTAGTGATTTTATGAACTAGTTTTACATTTAAGAAAAATGAAGCAGAGAAATGTTATATGTCTCCCCAAAATTCAAACACCTAAGGAAAGACAGAACTAGGATCAGAACTAAAATTTTCAAGTTCTCCATTCAGTTTGCTTGATGCTTAAACCATGTTGGGGTGTCTAAGGAATCCCAATAAATAGCTCTCCTCTTTGCCTGTGTTCTGTACAAATTGAAAAAGGACTGGCAAATGGAAAACCAAAATATCCTTTGTTTCTGGTAGAGGCCAGGTTGGAGGATGTGGCCATCCTCCTGTTAGCCAAGTTGGCCTGCCTGTACTGAACCCCAATAAAGAAAAACCCTCCCTTAGAAGAGCAAAATAAAATGCTTTCTCTCTGTGAGCAACTCACTCCCAATAGGAAGGAACATGGAGCCAAGCATGCCCAGAGGTATCAGTCAGGTAAGATAATCCATCCACCCTGGAAGAGTGAGCAATGGAGAGGAGGAGGACAGGAGTAACACTAAATGAGCTCCCTTTAACAAAAGGAAACATCATGAGTTGGGTAAAAATATTCTTTCAATATGCCAAATTTATTTAATGTCAATCAAAGTGAGGCCTCGTTTGAAAAGTCCACATCTCACCCATCCAACTTCCATTAAGCCAGATAGATATGCCTTCTGCCCCTCTGTTAACAAAGACAATAGCAATTTTTCAATCCTTAAACTCTGAAGTACTGTGAAGTAGAGTGGAATGGAGTGTATACTAAACCATCCTGAAATCACACCACCATATTCAACTATTAGTTCTGCCTCTGCATAAAATTGACCTGACTGGCCCTGACACAAGAAAAACCTCTCTGTGTTTTGTCCATTTGTCAACTAATAAGAAACTACCTCAATTATAATACAATTGTCATTTCTTATTCCATTCCCACCTTCAGATGTAGTATTCTTTTTTTTTTTTTTTTTTTTTAAGACGGAGTCTCTCTCCGTTGCCCAGGCTGGAGTGCAGTGGTACAAACTTAGCTCACTGCAACCTCCGCCTCCTGGGTTCAAGCAATTTTCCTGCCTCAGCCTCCAGAGTAGCTAGGATTACAGATGTGTGCCACCGTGCGAAGCTACTTTTTGTATTTTTAGTAGAGACAGGGTTTCTCCATGTTGGCCAGGTTGGTCTCAAACTCCTGACCTCAGGTGATCTGCTCACCTCTGCCTCCCAAAGTGCTGGGATTACAGGCTCGAGCCACCACACCTGGCTGATAGCAGTGTTCTTTTAAGCCCAAACAAATTTATCTTCTAGAAAAATTATCTATTAGAAGAATATGGATTTTAAATAGGTTGTCATCTTAGCATATTCCCAATTCATTACCAAATCCAGTTGCTTATTAGCTTCTTGTAGCCAATGCACAATGCACAGTGAACATTTATACAATAAGAATTCATAGATGGATTCCCCAAACCAAGGCAGCAAAGATTACTGATTGTCAAAGCCTTTTATAAAATAGGTGGGGAGCAGGAATGGTTCTCATCATATCCTGTCTCCACCATCTCAATTCATCTACAGTAAAAAGGGGGGAGGGTGTGGGTGTGGAAATACGTTAGATGTGTGTGTTGATGTGTGTGTGTGTTTGTGTGCATGTGTCTGTGTGTGTGTGTCTGTGTGCATGTTTCAAATTGCATTTTTTGGCTACATCTCCAGTGAGATGATTAAAGAACTTTAGCTCTTTGCAACCAGCCCAGCCAAAAGTTTGACTAGGCTTCACTTTCCCAATATGGTTCTCATTTACTTTCAGCCTTATTCATTTATTATTTGTCTTTCAGAGAAAAAGGCAGCAAGAAAAATCAACCTTGAGGTTCGTTAATTAGGCCTGCATTCTTATTGATATATTTCAGGAAAACAATTGGTAACTTTTGCCCTACTCTCTGGAGAACCTTATAATATGGTTCTATTCATTCATCAGGGCTCAGTGAAGCTTTGGGGCCCACCCCTGTTTGGTGATCCTTAAATCCTTTTACATATGGAATTGTGGACACCGTATCAGTTTTTAAAACTAATCTTTCTCCCTGCAGAGCTTCAGCAAGCAACCACTAGGATAATGTCAAAGATCTTCAGTGGTAAGAAGACAAGGAGCAAAGATTTTTATCTTACTTTGTGATTTTCATAATTAAAAAAAGAAAGAAAGAAAGAAAAGGTAAGCACTAGCTCTCTCACTGCCCTCACTCACAAATACCAAGCATTCTAATTCTGATTTCCTGTTTACTTGGTATGTGAGATCCTGACCCATCTTAAACTTAGTTTCATTTTTCATAATAAACAAAAATAAAGGCAGGAAACTGTGGGGAGATTTTCCCAAATGTGGAACCAGATAGAGTCAGGAAAAGAAGTCATATATGTGCCTTCTCATCTCTTTCCTCTTCACATTTATGCCTCTGGACAAAAGGCTGACATGGTTCAGTCATTTTATCCAAGCCCCTTTTGTCATTTTCACTAAAATAAAATATTCAGGCTGGGATTCCCTAAGTAAGAATGGATGCTTAAATAAAAAGTTCTCTATCTAATTATTTAATTATCCTGCTCAAGGAAATAGTGTGGGTGTTGCAGGAACTCAGAGATGAACTTGTAATCTTTATAAAAGGAGCCCACATACAGGTCACAACAGAACAGACATGGAACAGAAAAGGAGAGGTTGAAAGGGTTGGGGAAGAGGGGAGATTAAATATGCCCCTTATGATACTGATATCACTTGGTTTAAGTGACTCCTTCTTCACACATCATCACAATTCTAAACCACTTCTTCTCTAGCAATGCAGCCAGGTGAAACAGGGTTAGGGTGAACAGCCACAGAAAGACCCCATCTCCCTGAGGGCATGTGTGGGACAGATCAAAGGTCAGTTCATCTTGCTTTGGCAGGGTGTTGGGATAGGCCTGACTAAAGTGTCCTGTGCAACTAGAAGCACAGACTTTCCATCTGCTAAGATGAAGAAACTTGCAGGGTTGAGTCCTGGGCCTCTCCAATGTTGAGAATTCAGGAAAATGAGGATGGATCAGCAGAGGAGACTGAGAAAGAGCAGCCAGTGAGGAGAGAGGAGAACCAAGAGATAATTATGTCCTAAAGGCCAACTGAAGAAGCGTTTCCAGAAGGTAATGACAATGTATCTCAGATGCTATTGACAGCGCAAGATGAGAAGTAAGAATTAAACCTTGGATTTAGGGGTGACTTTGAACTGCAAGCATGCTCACCACATGGTATCCTGTCCATGAGACTCAGTTCTTTGGTGGCACCAGTTTTTGAAACTATGGGGTTCTTTCCTCCAGTGACTGCCTTGCCTGGACACTGCCCAATTCCAACTGCCCTACCACCAGCCACTTGCCAGTTTAAGAGCTTCGAGACCCAGGTCATCATGTCATTGTTTAGCCTGTCAGAAAAACATACTAAGCAGGTTCACTTTTTTGTTTTTGTTTTGTTTTGTTTTGTTTTGTTTTGAGACAGGGTCTTGCTCTGCCACCCAGACTGAAGTGCTATGGCATGTACATGGCTCACTGCAGGCTTGACCTCCCTGACTCAATGTATCCGCCTACCTCAGCCTCCCAAGCAGCTGGAACTACATGAGTGCACCACCACATTGGGCTAATTTTTATTTTTATTTTTGTTTTTTGTAGAGATGAGGTCTTGCCACATTGCTCAGGCTGGTCTTGAACTCCTGGACTCGAGCAATTATTCCACTGTAGCCTCCTGAGGTGGCAGGATTAGAGCATGAGCCACCATGCCTGGCCTCAGTCACACTTTGGAAAAGAAGACTATGGATCTACATGTTCATTCTGTGGTCGAATTATAATCAACACTCCACTCTGTCTGCCTCCACTCTGCTTTTTCCATGCCTGTACTTAAATGCTTCTCAGAATTTTTAATGTACTTCCCTGCCTTTTGCCATAGATTTTATACTCACTGAGAACCAATGTTCTGCCATATTCATCTCTTTATCTTTCACACTCACACCTAGTGTCTTACAAGTTGCCTTTAGCCAAAGTCACAGGAAATCTGACTCACATGGATGTCAAGGGTAGTTATTATCTTGTATAATAAGAAGTCCTAGGTTATGGTGCCTCCAGGATTGGTTAGTGTAGCTCCACAGTGGCATCTCCAACGGCTAGGTGTGGCTGTGTCTTTTTCCTCTGCCATCCTCAGCATGCAGGCTCCTGATAGAAATGCTTCTTCCCCAGTGCTCTAAAGAAATAGCACTTGAACATAAATTTTAACTTCCTCAGCAAGGCCATTTTTACTTTCTGCAGAAAGGGTACACTCGCCAGCAGTTTTGCCACAAGAGTACACTGAACAAAGGAGACAGGGTCATTTATAACTTTACGCGTCCACCCTACTGCTGTGTCCAGTGTCTGTTGTCTGGAAGGGGACCTCACATTCTGTATTTGTCCTGATCGGCTAGCAACTTAGAACTTTTCAAAAGAGGCAAAGGCAGAAGATAACAAAGGAAGGAGGAAGTAACTTGTGGAATGCTGAGAAAGGTAAAAACACCTTCAAATAAGGAATAGGAACAGGCTATGACCTAATGCTTGCTTGGACTAGTATAAGCATGCCACGGTAAATATTTAGGCTAAATTGTGGGAGCTAAGAACATAAAATACATTGATTTCTTTATTACAGCTAGCAGATATTTAAGACTGTTAGCACAGGTCTTTGAATAAATTTTGCTCCTAAGAGAAGTTACTATTTATTCCTAATTAGATGCTCCTAAGAGAAGTTACTATTTATTCCTAATTCGTAGATGAACCTCTACTTTACTTTTTAAACTCCCAACCCCAGTGAACCCTCCTCACAGTAATGAGCCTGCTGTTACCTGCAGACATGGCAGTCTCTAGGGATGGCCCTTTGTAGGTAGGAACAAGGAAATCTTCCTCAGAAGCTCCCAGGCAGACATCCCCTTGGATTCATTGGTGGAACAGAGTACCATGCCCATCCCTCAACCAGGCACTGGCATAGGAAATAGGCTTCCCATGATGAAGACTAATCAAGTTTTACCCCTAAGTAATGGGATCAACTTTTCTAAGCAGGCACTTGAGTAATGGGATCAACTTTTCCAAACACATGGTTCAGTGGAAGAAGGTGAATACCTGAAAAAAATCAGGTTCTGGCCGGGTGTGGTGGCTCATGCCTGTAATCCCAGCACTTTGGGAGGCTGAGGTGGGCAGATCACAAGGTCAGGAGATCGAGACTCCTGGCTACCACAGTGAAACCCATCTCTACTAAAAATACAAAAAATTATCTGGGCATGGTGGCACACGCCTCTAGTCCCAGTTACTGGGGAGGCTGAGGCAGTAGAATTGCTCAAACCTGGGAGGCAGAGGTTGCAGTGAGCTGAGATTGCACCACCGTACTCCAGCCTGGGCAACAGAGCGAGACTCCGTCTTAAAAAAAAAAAAAAAAAAAAAAATTCAGGGTGCTACTACCAAGGAAGAAGTTGGAGAAGGATGGGGACTGGGGGATAAATTTGGTGTATGCAACCTATAGTGTCTAATAAAATAACACATGATAGCAATGTCTATTGAATTTCATCTCACCTTAGATTGAATTGTTTCATCAGTTCTAGGAACAGAGCTGTGAGAAGATGGGATCTGGGTCAGAAAGGCTTTGCTGGGAAGAAGGAATAAAACACACAGGAAATACTGACAGCCTGAGGCCTCACCCAGCTGAAGAGCCAATGGGGTGTGAAGTCTCAGTAGGGAGGAGCTGAAAGCCAACCCGGAAGTGCATCTATATACCAAGCACTGCATTAGGATATCCACACACATTATCCTATTGAATCTTCATAAGAGCCCTTCAAATATACACAGTATTATTCTCCTATTACAAATGAAGAAATCAAGGCTCAGAGGAGCTGGTGGCTTACAAGGGTCACCTAGCTAGTGAGTAGCAGAGAGAATTATGTTGGCTGCTGACAGTGGCTGCAACCTTCTCTATATGGTCCAAGTTTCTAAGGAATCATAGGAATGCAGACCTCAGCCAAACAAATACTCTGTTATTATCTGAGGCTTTGGGTCCCCAACATCCAAGAAGTCTCCTGGCAAGATGGGTCACTAATGAGCAGTGACATTTTAGAGGGGGTAGGAAGATTGGAGTGTTAGGAATGGGGAAGCTAAAAGCAAATTTACAAAACCCAACTGGCTAAAAATAAAGTAGCTAAAAATCAGTTTTGTAAAATCATTCATTTGCTGAATTATTAATTTTCCAAACTAGTACTTACTAAATTCTTGATGTTAGCTGCTCCTAGAGTTTGTAGCAATTCATGTTGTTTGTGACAGTTTCAACAGACTTTGCGCAACTTTTCTACATTTGGTTTCCCAGAGGCTTTGCCACAGCCAGAGGAACTAAGTACCATAGAAGAATTCTGCATATGAGAGAGCTTTGTACATGTAATTCTTGACGGAAGAATGGCCCCCACTTTCAGAGATGTTTGAGTGCATGGCTTAGGGAGGGATTCCAGGAAGCAGTGAGGAGTGGCCATGCAGGCAGCCAATGATGCTGAATCAACCAGAACTGTGCATGCAGGGACATGTGTGACAGCCCCTACAGGCAAGCCAGGGCTAGATGTTGAAGAATCCTAAATGTCAAGTTAATGAGTTTGAAATTCCCAGGAGGTGCTGAGGAATCACTGAGTGCTATAGTGCCAAGAGTGTAGATGATCCTGCAACAGTGCCTGGCACACAAGGGGCACCCAGTATGAGCTCACTGAATGAATAGCTCACCTTAGGATGCTCCAGGTTCTTCTGCTTCAACATAAACAACAAGGCTGTAAGCATCCTCCTCTTTGAAGCAGAAGGCTATTACACTGATAGTAGTTCTGCTCTCAGTAGGTAGAGGCAACAGCTGAATCTTTTGTATTAGGGTATAAGACTGCTAAAAGTTGGTATATTATTATTTAATTATCATCATCACTATTATTTGATAAGTAGCCATCCTGCAGAATGGTGCCTGGGAAGTGCTGGGGCCCTAACTCAGAGACTGATGGCTCAAAACTATCCTCTGCTCCTAACGTTTAAAACCTCATGGTGGGAGAACTAGTTATTGTATTAAAATTAAGGTATTCAAGGAGTTATATAAAACAATGCATATTATAATCTCAGTTTTATTATCTTCTTTCCCAATCATTTGTCTATTGAAGTACTGGAAACAAGAGTATGAGAATGTTTAGAATGTGTTTAATTTCGTTGAATTTGAACACTAGACCAAAAGTGCTAGAATCTCAGTGAGAACTGAGGCTGGCACCTTCCTGGCTGTGTGATCTTGAGTGAGCTTCTTATCCTTTCTGGCCTTCTGCTTCCTCAGCTGTAAAACCCATAGCACCTACCACAAGATGTTGTTCTGGAGGTCAAAAGACACTATGCATGTGATGTTTGAATGAGGTGCTTCTACTTTGACCATGCTGACAGGTTCTCTCCCTGAGCACCTTGTATATTTTTTGGAATAAGTGTGGTCCAGCTGCCTTGCTTATCCTCTAATAGTAGCTATTTTATAATAAAGGGTTGAATGTCTCATGTAATTTATTGAATACTGTACTGAAAGTGAAAAACAGAATGATCATATGGGTATGCAAAGCATAGTTTCTACTGAGTGCACATGGCACAAAAAGAAGCCATAGGAATGTAAAGCTGTTTCTCCAGTTCACCCACATAACACCCTTCACAGAAGTTCCTGACACCATCAGACCAACACTTCTTTTTATAATACAGGTGTAATTGTTGCCCCTTTACCATCCTAAGATTAAGTTCATAGTTTAACCTACCTCTGCACATTATTATAAAAATCAATAGGCCAGGCGTGGTGGCTTACACCTATAATTCCAGCACTTTGGGAGGCCAAGGTGGGCAGATCACAAGGTCAGAGATTGAAACCATCCTGGCCAACATGGTGAAATCCTGTCTCTATTAAAAAATACAAAAATTAGCTGGGTGTGGTGGCATGCGCCTGTAATCTCAGCTACTCGGGAGGCTGAACCCGGGAGGCAGAGATTGCAGTGAGCTGAGATCACGCTACGGCACTCCACCCTGGTGACAGAGTATGACTGTCTCAAAAAAACAAACAATATACTATCCTAACCATAATAGAAAGGTGAAAACATAGTATTCTGTGATAAAAATATGCAACTCAATATGTATATATTCACACATAAACAGACCAGAGGACATAATTGGGTCACATGCTTGCACCTACTTAAAATGATAGTTTGAATTAAAAAAAAATAATAACACCATGCCTGTAATCCCAGAACTTTAGGAGGCTGAGACAGGGGGACCATTTGAACCTAGGAGTTTTGAGCCAAGGCTGGACAACAAAGTGGGGCCCCATCTATACCAAAAAAAATAAAATTACCCAGATGTGGTTGTGCGCGCCTGTAGTCCCAGCTACTCAGGAGGCTGAATGGGAGGATCTGTTGAGCCTGAGAGGTCAAGGCTGCAGTAAGCTGAGATGGTGCCTCTATACTCCAGCCTGGGTGATAGAGTAAAACCCTGTCTGAAAATAATCATAATAATAATATCAGAAGACACTCCATAGAAGAAGTGCAGGAAAATGAAACAGCAGAAATACTGGACACTAGAATAAAACCTTGATTCAGATAAATAACAATAGACCAGGCTGATTATTTGTATGTGATAAGAGATAAAAGGAAATAACCTTAATCAATGAAGAAAGGAAATATGTTTTACATTTGGGTCAGTGAAGAATGAATAAAAGAAAGCAGCTACAGGAGGCAAGACATAAACAGAGATCAAGAATTCAGCAGAAGCTGGAACTTATGAAGTATCTAAAAGAAGTGTCCATCCTCTGAGAATCCATGGAAATATGGAAAGGGAGGAATAGGAATTCCAAATTCTGTGTGATATAGGAGCTAGAGCCAGTTTGCTTTTTAATACTGAAGAGAAGGTGGCCCCATATGACAAGAAGATCAGGAACATTTGGGAGGCTGAAACTTGGGTTACAAATCACAGCCCAGGTAGTGTTGCTGTCACTGTGTGAGATTTATCAACAGAATAAACAATGTACCTCTTTCAGAATAGGCACTTACGAAAGGCTGGTTGTCAGCTGAGTGAATATGTGTTTGGTAAATGGCACCCTTGTATAACTCAGACAACGAGCCTACTTAATATTTAGGCTTTCATTTATTGTGCAACCCACTGTGCAGGTGCTTTATCTACACTACCTAATTCCTATAACAACTCTGTAAGGCACATACTATTATCTTTATTTCATGAGGATGAAAAACCAAGATTTGGAGAGTTAAACCCAGATTTGAAAGTTAAACCCAGATTTGGTCAAGCTCTTGGTAGGATGTGAATGCAACTGTTTCATATTTGACTCTTACCCCCATCCTAGGCAGTAGGTGGCTAGAAACAGGAATTACTGTTCTCACTTTGGCTTTGAGTCTCCTGATGCCAGCGGCAGGGATGCAACTTGCTGGATGCTGTACAACTGATGTGCATCATCCCTCTTCTGCCTGGAAAGTCCCTGTCTTCTCAGCATTTACATAATATCTTGTGATATGTGCATCAAATTTGTTTTTGGGATCTCAGAAATCAGCTGCAATCTTAGACAAATTAAATTAAACCCTACTACCCAAATATGAGCATGGTAAATTTCATATCAGAGAGCAGAAATTTAAATGTCACTTAGTTAAGGTCATTTAGTTAAGATCTGTGCTCAGTATGGGAACAATTAGCTAACAGATTGCAAATAAATTCTCTGATTACTTTCAGGGATGGAATAGTGACTTGTTACAAAGCCATTCCTGGATATGATGGTGATGTGGCTCTATCATCTGTGTCAAATTTCTTGTTGGTTTTGACCCTGCATGGTGGGTTGAGCTATTCTGCCTTCCTCGCTCATTGCTGTTTGAACAATCTTCCCAAATGTGCATGCTGGACTGAAGGTCCCAGTGAGTGGAAAACCCTTCTCCTATCAGGATCATTCAAGGGTGAAGCACCTCCTGAGAAACAGAAGACCCTGTGAAACAGGTTTGTAGAAACCAATATTATGATTATATGTTCTCTCTAATTAGTGACTATGTGCTATTAGAATGAAGCCTAAGTGAAGTAAAATAACTTGAACTTGTATACTTTAAAGGTATAAATGTAAAATGGGACTACTTTTTCTTATAGTTAAAAATACACCTGCCTTGTTACTCACCAACTTTACTATGAAGCATTTATCTCAGAGAAATAAAATATAGTCACAAAAAATTGTGTAAGAATATTCACAGTGGTTTTATTCATAGTAGCCCCCAAACTGGAAACCATTAGAATGCCCACCAATGGGTGAATGGATAAAACAAATGTGTATTAAATTCATACAATAGAACAGTGCTGAGCAATGGAAAAAACAGTGAAATATTCATGCAAGCAAAACACAGTTGACTCAAAAAAGCATGTTGAACAAAAGGAGTCATAAATAAGCATTTAATTGATTCCAATAATTTGAAATTCCAGAGCAAAAATTTGAAATTCTATGTGATGATGAGAAAAGTCAGAACAGTGACTACCTCTGTGGGTGAAACAGCACTGACTGGGAAAAGACAAGGAAACGTTCTGTAATGATGAAAATGTTCAATTATCTTGAATGTGGTGGTATCTTGACGTCTGTCTTGCCGAAACTTGAAGAGCTATACACTTAAAATGGATGTGTTTTACAGTGTGTGAATTATATTCTAATTTTAAAAAATGAAACCTAAGATGATTTCAGCTACTGGAAGATCATAACTATGTTCTGTTTCCACTCCCGCCTTCTCTTCTACTTCTTTCGTTTATGCTTCAAGCCTTAAATGCCACCCCTGCAGCAAACAATTGCCTGGGCATCCAGGCATTTCCATACATCTGATATCTATGTGGAGGTTTCCAGACCTCAATTCTTGACTTCCATGCACCCGCAGGCTCAACACAACATGGAAGCTGCCAAGGCTTGGGGCTTCATTCCACCCTCTGAAGCCACAGCCTGAGCTGTACTTTGGCCCCTTTCAGCCACAGCTGGAGCAGCTGTGACACAGGGCACCAAGTCCCCAGGCTGCACACAGCATGGGGACCCTGGACCCCACTCATGAAACCACTTTTTCCTCCTGGGCTTTCGGGCCTCTGATGGGAGAGGCTACCGTGAAGGTCTCTGACATGGCCTGGAGACATTTTCCCATGGTCTTGGGGATTAACATTAGGCTCCTTGATACTTATGCAAATTTCTGCAGCGGGCTTGAATTTCTCCTCAAAAAAAATTTTCTTTTTCTACTGCATCATCAGGCTGCAAGTTTTCTGAATGTTTACGCTCTGTTTCCATTTAAAAATGGAATGTTTTTAGCAATACCCAAGTCACCTTTTGAA
Source organism: Pongo pygmaeus (assembly GCF_028885625.2). Taxonomy (NCBI): domain Eukaryota; kingdom Metazoa; phylum Chordata; class Mammalia; order Primates; family Hominidae; genus Pongo; species Pongo pygmaeus. The sequence continues at coordinate 110,332,271 of NC_072373.2, read as the reverse complement.
CGCTTTGCTGCTTACAAATTTCTTCCACCAGATACCCTAAATCATCTCTCTCAATTTCAAAGTTCCAGAAATCTCTAGGGCAGGGGCAAAATGCCACTCGTCTTTCTGTTAAAACATAACAACAGTCACCTTTACTCGAGTTCCCGACAAGTTCCTCATCTCCACCTGAGACCACCTCAGCCTGGACCTTATTGTCCATATTGCTATCAGCATTTTGGGTAAAGCTATTCAACAAGTCTCTAGGAAGTTCCCACATTTTCCTGTCTTCTTAGTCTTCTTCTGAGCCTTCCAAACTGTTCCAATCTCTGCCTGTTACCCAGTTCCAAAGTCGCTTCCAGATGTTTGGGTATCTTTCCAATAATGCCCCACTCTACTGGCACCTATCTACTGTATTAGTCTATTTTCATGCTGTTGATAAAGTCATATCCGAGACTGGGAAGAAAAGAGGTTTAATTGGACTTACAGTTCCACATGGCTGGGGAGTCCTCAGGATCATGGCGGGAGGCAAAAGGCACTTCTTACATGGGGGCAGCAAGAGAAAATGAGGAAGAAGCAAAAGCAGAAGCCTCTGATAAATCCATCAGATCTCATGAGACTTATTGACTATCACGAGAATAGTACAGGAAAGACTGGCCCCATGATTCGATTACCTCCCCATGGGTCCCTCCCACAATAGGTTAATATTAGGTTGGTGCAAAAGTAACTGTGGTTTTGCCATTAGAAGTAATTAATGCAACCTTGGGTTGTTGGAAATTCTGGGAGATACAATTCAAGTTGAGATTTGGGTGGGGACACAGCCAAACCATATTAGGCTCTAACTGGGAGTCAGTGGTGTCCATATGAGGAAGGGACTGAGGGTCTCACTAGACTTTTAGAATATAATAAAGCTACCCCCAGTGAAGCTGATTGTACCAACATAAGCTGGTGTGCTCACTTGGAGTTCAGCTGCTGGATATGTCAACGTCCTTGAGAGTTCAAAAATGTAAACATCAGTCCAAGAACCAAAGATGCCCTGACCTTTGCATTAAGTTGGCCATACCCTTCCAGAGAGAGCAGGGTAGAAAGACTGGGCAGAGATGGGAATGAGTAATGCTGACTGCATCCTACCCCTCCTTCTTTGAGAATTCAGGTTTTAAAATCTGTTCTCTAATTCCACAACAAACAATCATCATGCACCTACTGTGTACCAGGCTCTGTGCTGGGCAGTGGGATTCAAGAATGAATACAACATGGTTCCTGGCCTCGAGGAACTCAAAGTCCTGGAAAAGCCACACTGTAATGACAAGCCGCAACACCGTGTGACAAGTTTCTCCCTCTCTCTCTCTCTCTCACACACACACACACACACACACACAGCCAGCTTTGCCCAGTGGCACTGAGGAAGGTTTCATGGATGGAGAAACACATCAGCTGAGTCCTAAGGATGAGGAATGATTAGTATGTTCCAGAATGAAGGAAAAGCAAGTACAAAGCAGAAGCTTTCAAAAAAATGTGTTTTGATGTAGGCAGAGGCAAAAGTCCCCCAGTGGGCTGTTAGAACTTTCTTGAAGACTCAGAGAGTCTTGAAGAGTTCCTCACCAGCTTAACTACTGGCTTTCCACTCCCTGCTGAATAAACTCTTGGTTCAGCAAGCCTGAGGCCTTGGCTATATACCCATACCCTGGTTCATGTAACAGCAGGACCTGTGGGCTCAGTTTCAGACCCAAGGACTAGGGCTAGCAGAAGAAAATATAGTTCAATTTATGTGAAAGGGCCAGATGAAATACCTGTCTATTCTGGCAGTGTTCCTTGGTCACCCTAGCTAGAAGCCATCTTGCCCTCCTCTGGTCTCCTATTGGCAACTCTTTGTAGTATTAATTAAAAGCACAATAGTTAAGTGTGGACTCTGGGGCCAGAATGCCTGGCTTTGAATTCCAGAATGCCTGGCCTCCACCTCCATATCTGTAAAACAGAGATAAAAATGATCCCTACCTAATGAGTGAAGAACTACTAAACCCTTAAAACACTGCTTGGCACATAGTAAATGCTCTGTAAGTGTTATTAGTTACTATTATTGAATATAATGCAACCACTTCTTGAGCTTTTATTGGTACTAAGGGCAATGCTAGGCCCTTTACATGCCTTATCATTGCTCAGCACAGGGTGCTGAGTGTCAGCACAGAGGATGTTACAATATTAGGTGACTTTAGGGAGGACATTGTTGCTTTCTGAGTAGAAGAAACTTTCTCTCCTCCTGAAGCCACCTAACTCACAGTAAGTTGTGTTTGATCCCGGATCAACATAAACCCCTTAAAGAATACAAACTGTCTCCAAGATGCCAATGACTCTCACATCAACAGGCTGTTGAAAGTGGATCCCACAGCATTTCACACATGGACACCCATGTCCTCAACCCCAGATACCCAGCAGATTCTGAAATCCTGATTGTTTTTTCTGTGCCCAGCAACTGACTTTCTCCATGATCTTGGGAAGGTGCATAATCCCAGCTCTTGCTACCTAACTCATCTTCACATCCAGAAGCCCTACTTCCTCCAGTCAGATCTGATTTATGTAGCAAGCTCAGCAGCTAGAGGGACACCCTTCCTTCCTACTTTAGACCCTATAAAGCAAACACAAACAATGCAACCCTATGACAGAAGTCATTGGCCTTGGACCAAGGTCTTCAGCAGGCTCTCCTTCAGGTTTTCTTCCCATCTCTTCCTGTAACTGACTCTGCAGAGCTGCCCCCATCCACTGGGTAGCCATTACAAAGAGGTTCGTTCATAGCCTATAAGGGGCTTTGTGGCTGCAGAAATACGCAAACTGTCTTTAGTTTGACTTAGCCATCTATGACTGATTTGGCTTCAGTTTGCAATGACCCAAGGTTGCATTAATTACTTTCAATAGCAAAACAATGGTTACTTTTCACCAACCTAATATTAACCTGACCACAGCACCAAAGTGTTCATCTTTAACCCTGACGGGCTTGAGCACAGACTGCAAAGTCCCGGGCTCATCCTGACTTCCAGAATTACCTCAAGCAAAATGGATGGCTGGGTTAGGACAGGACCACAGTGATCAGGAGGACCTAGCATGTTTTTAATCCCCTCCATTATGAAGAATTTTGGCATTCTATTCTACTGTGAAACTACATTTGCTTTCTAAGAGACTGGGTCACGATAGCTCAAGAATGACCCGACATTTCTCTTCATCCAAAATAAGCAGGCATATTGCTCAATGGGTACCCCATGACCACCTGAATAAAACCAATATCTTTTCATAACCTCATCCTGAAACATTCTCCAAGCCTGCTGGTGGGTCCAAAGCTGGTCTGTCTTATCCATGGACCCATTCTCTGGAATTCAAGAGGTGCTGCAAAAATGCTGCCTCAAATAGCTCTGCCTGTGGCCCTATATCCCCTATTTGAGATTAGTTCACTTAGGTGCAAACATTAGAGGCTGATATTAGAGTGTGTTACCTTGGAGAGAAGATGTTCTTTAACTCAGTGCAATCATCCAATTTAAAATATCTCCAAGAAAGTCGTTATTTCAAACTTGAGAATCTCTCATGAGAACCTCTACTGTTCTTTCTACTGCCAGCATCTTTTAAGTATTAACTCACTTACTTCTCATTACAGTGTGGGAGGTGTTATGAGGAAACTGAGGCACAGAAAATTTAAGTAACATGTGGATGTTAGTGAGTGAGTGGCTGCAGTTTGGAGCTTGAGCACCGTGTTCCAGTGTGTGTTCATCACCAGGCTTCCTTCTGGAAGGGAGAGACAGAGTCGGAGTCTGGAAAACAGCAAGGGAGGGTCTGGATCAGGGGACTGTGAGCAGGCCAGGTGTTGTGAGAGCTGACCGAGGACATGGCCTAGAGGCTGATTATGGAGATTGTGAAAATTGCTATGGAAAAGAAATTTCCAGAACCCAGATTTTGGCTACTTTTGAAAGCATTTTTGAGGTAATACTGTCCTCTAGTGGATAGATAGCAGGTAGTGATTACCCTCCAAATAAATAGCCAATGAGCCTTGAGTGGAGATGGTATGACAAGTCAGTGGGAAATTCATCATTTTGCTCTCTAACTACAGATTCTAAAGGAAAGGCAAACCCCACTGCTATGGTCATTGGTACAGCTCAGGATTTCGGCCTCCCCCACTCCGTGTGTTGGCTACAGGCTAGGTTGAAATCCCAATTCTACTCATTACTGCTGAAAGGCTTTGGGCATGTTTGTTAATCTCATTTTCTCTTCTGAAAAAGAGACATTCTTGAAAAGATTGACCTTCCATGAAGAGCAAATGAAGTAACGCGTGTAGTGTGCCTGGCACGTCGTAAGCGCATCACACATGTGAGCTGTGGCAATACTAAGGAGCAGTGGCAAGAGCTGGGGGAGGAGTGGAGACAAACAGACCTGGACAAATTAGTGACCTTTCTGGGACCCCTACAGAACTGTTCTGGAGAAATTAACTCTATTTTTCCATGTACTCTTAAGTTTGCTTTTCCCAGCATTTCCTCTACATTCCTGAATAATTTTCCACTCGAAAATTTCACCGGTTCTCCCTGCCTCCCATATTAATCTAGACATAATTAATTCCCCAGGACAGTTCTGTGAGCAGGGAGGGCTCTACACTATGCATCCTCCAAAATCCCCAAAGCTCAGACCATCCTGGCCTGGGTCCCCACTGCTGTCCTGCCCACGGGCTCCCAGGCTGTGCTTGCTCTTCTCCCACCCCAACCCCATCAAAAAGCCCCTCCTCCAACCCGGGGACTTTTGTAATTTCCTACCTGAAATCACCCACTCCCTAACTCTAACAATCTGTGATGAGCAGAGGACAACATCAAGTTTGAGAGAAAACAAACCATTTATTCACTTTGAAGTTTAATTTTGTAATAAACTTCACTTAATTTTGAAGTAAATTTGCAAAGTCAGCAAAATTCTTTCAAAGTCAACCTTGCTCTGGCCTAGTTGCTTATTTACTGCTAAGCTGGATGTTTTCATTAAAAGATTAACTTTGAGACTTCAGCCTTTTCTTTAGCCTGAACTGTGGGTAGTGATGTGGTGTGTTTCCTAACACCTCCGGCAGTGAGCCAGGCTTTGAGTGGCTGCGTCTAAACGCCTGTTTCCCTGAGGACTGGAAGACGTTAGAATCAGGTTTGTCATTGAGTGTGTTCTGTCTGCTTGGAACTGAGAAGGGAGATGAAGTGCCAGATAGGATGGGAATGGAAGACATCGTGGAAGCCAACTATGAGTTTGCAGGGCAAGGACCTTGGCAAAGATGGTCCTAGGGAGACAGGTGTTAGGGAACTCAGAGGGCATGGGCAAAGGAAGATTTGGTTTCAAAAAGGATACAGACGGAGAAGATTAAGTCTAGGAAGTTGAGTCTTAGAATTGTATGGTGGAATATCTGTGGGTGTCCATAGGAGGAAAAATGGGTTAAAATGTTTTCACTTGACAGCGTTCTGAAAACCTAAAAGGTATTGCTATTGCCTTCAGGGATATATTTAGTATTCTGACCATTGCTTCCTGGCCACAAGCAAAAGAAAACAGTGACATGGCTATGCTCCTAAAAAAGTAAAGAAGTTAATGTGTCTCAAACAATGTAGTTCCTTTGAGCAATAAGCTTATTTGGAGCAAATGGGTTACAAAGTCCCTCTAATGAAGAGCCTCTGATTGTGTTAAATTGAATCTACAGATCAACCTGGGGAGAACTGCCAGGAACGCTAATGAAGACAGGGAGGTACTGGTGTAAAGATAGATAATAGATCAATGGAACAGAATAAAGAGTCCATTAGCAGGAAGCAAAATCCCCAAACTTTTATTCTTAACTACTACTATATTCTGCATTTTACAAGATCCTTCAATTCTCATGAGATCCCTATGAGATAGACAATAATAACCTAATTTAAAGATAGATGAGAATTGGAGCTTGTCTAGAATAGATTGAGTGGAACATCATTTGTGGTATATCATTTGAGAGGTAATGGGAATATTGCCAAATTCCCAGGTAACTCTCCCCTCAAAGGGACTCCTGTTATACTCTAAATGGTATCAGCTATCAAATGATGAGCTATTAAAGTCTGTCTTCTTCAACTGTAAGCTTCTTGAGAGCAGAAACTGATGTGATAAAGTCTCCCCCCATATCTCTAGTGTTTAGCATAATACTTTGATATATTATGTTAAATCAGGCTATGTTATAGTAAAGAATAAACCTTGACAACTTAGTGAGATAACACATAAATATTTATTTCTTCCTTACACAATATCAGCTGATCTCCGGGGCTACTCTTTTCTGAATGGCGTTTTGGGAATCTAAGTGGCCTTTCTCTTACAGCTTTGCCTTCTTGAGGATGGAGGATCGCTGTAGAGGGGGAAACAAAGCTGGAGGGTCACATACCAGCTCTTCAATCCTTGGGCTAGAATTAACACCTGCTATTCCCACTCCCAGCCCATTGGCCAGAAGAACTAGTCACAGAGCCATGCCTGTATTTAAGCAACAAGGAAATGTTAAGCATGTGGGGAGCAGTATATGTCTCCACCATCCTGGCTGAGAGCGTGTGTCAATAAACCTTCTTGGATAAACTAATAAGTAAATCTGACAGAGGGTTTAAATTATACTATAACAGAAATACTCAAATCCTGAAGCAGCTTTCCACTTATAGAGCCTCAGATGAAATCACACATGTCATCAACAGGAGGAATAATGAACATGGAGCTGCTTTTATTAACAATCTAGTCTATACAAGGCACTGTTCTAGAAATTTCAAAGGGGCCATACTGCTTAGTCCTCATGGCAGCCCAATGGGATGGATGTTAATAGTCTCCTTTAACAAATAAATTTTGCATAGAACCGTGGTGAGCAAGTAGTAGAGCTGAGATTTCAGCCTATGTTTGCCAAGTGCCAAAGCTTATGATATAGTCTGTCTTCTCTACTCCACTGACTCCCTCAGTCATTAGTTCCTTGGGCACAGTTGATCGGTGGAAAGCAATGGCCTTCAGAAACACAGTCTGGGTAGTTGCCGTAGAGAGAGATGCCAGGAGAAAGGCAAAGAGAGAAAAAACTGCTCTCCATAGCTGGGCTCTTCCATCCCCAACTGCTCTGCCTTTTCTCCTCTCTCTCCTGCCACCACCCAGTGATTGCCACTGTGAGATACAGGTACACCTACAAGACCTGAAGTCACTAGTGGACAGAGTAGAGGTCAGAGCCTGTTTTGGAGCTTTGTGTGGATTCTGATGTCTGTTTTGCACATTCTATCCTTGTTGAGCAGATGAAGAGGCAGGTGCAGTGATCTCACAGTGTCACATAGAACTCCTTTCCCAATGGCCTGGATTTTGTGGGAATTGACCAAGCTCACTTTATGCAGCTCTCTGACCATTCAGAACAGAGACTTAAATGTCTCCTCCATACCACTAACACTCCATACTGGCTCAAAGACATTGGAAACAAGTCAGAAGGATTCCAGGTCAGGCTTTGCCATTTCTATTGCATTAGCTTGGATAACTCACGTGAATTATCCGAGCTTTAATGTTTTCATCTATAACATGGGGCTCATACATACACTCTCTGATTGCCCACTGGATTGTTGTAAGCACCAAATGGAATAACATATAGAAGAGTGCTCTGTAGACTGTTAAGACAGATTTAAACATAAGAAGTTATTTTTTAGTGATTGGCTGAATAATGAAGATTTTTTTTAACTTTCTGATTGAGTTATGATTTTTTGAGGGAAGAAAGCAAAGTTGCATATGTCCATGACATTTTAATCCTCTAAGGTCTGTGCCAACTCTGTCATTCCATAAACCACACTTGGCTGTGCCCATTTTCTTCTTTCTATAGTGCTTAAGAGCCAGGCCACTGGAATCATGACACATTACTAGATATGTAATATTGAACAAAGTATTTTAACCTCTTGAACTTCAGGTTTCTCACCCGTGAAATGGGGATGATAATATTTGTGTTGAACATTTCCACAAGGATTAAAACAGTCATGCATGTAAAGCAGTTTACACAGTGCATGGCACATCATGAAGTACTTGATAAATGGTTGCAATATTATTGTCATTATTATTATTCATATTAAGGAACCATCATGCTGCCTCCAGGGCTCTTTGCATAATCAAATTATTCCACTGTTTGAAAGAATAAGAAAGTCCTCATCTTCCAAAACACTATATAAACATTTGGATCAATGTCTCCCAGTATGCCCTAAACTATGTTCAACGCTCTATGGACAGCACACAGTTTACAACATGGCTGGGTTCCAAAACTCTACTTGGAGGGCATTTGTTTGAAACTCAGAACAGATTTTCCCACAAAAAGAATGCTATTAAAATAGCGATTGGATTCCCAAGTGACTGAAAATACCCACTTGACACACAAAATAGCAGAAGATCTGGCATATTTGCAATGCAAATTACTGTAAAGCAATGTTATTGTATTGCTGATCATTAACCAAAACTGAAAACTAAGAAAACTGTGTAATAAATCATTTTAAAAGATTTCTTGTATATGCAACTGATGAAGAAAAGTAGGCTTAATTAGAGGAAGAGAGAATTCAGTGGAAATGTAAATAAGAAATGTTAAGATGCCTTTGAGGGTATTTTCAAAGGTTTTTGAAGTTCTTTGCTAGGTCTAATGCGACTTCAAAATTGTTTCACTCTGTTCTTCTTGACATAAGGGACTACATAGCACAATTATTTTTGGTTTGCAAATGAAAAAGGAAAGGAGATGGGAGAGATTAGGAAAAGAGAAGAAGGCATGAGAAAGATTTCCCTGAGAAAGGCACTCAATAGTTTGGAGAAATCCAGAAAGGAGGAAGAGGCACATCTGTGTAGTAAAACGGATTTCAATTACCTGGTCTGAGAACAGGAAAAACAGGTGGTGTGACAGGCCATACCTCTTGTAAAAGGGAATAGTGACAAGACTGGTCAAGTAGTTATCCACTGAAACCATAAGGTGGTGCCACGGGACCAGAAAAGTTCTTGAAAAGAAAGACTTCCAGGCCGGGGAGGAGGAGCAAAGGCAGGCTTGAGCACCCAGCTGTTTGTTGTTGGCAAATATGTCTAAATATTGTGCTGGTTCCCTGTTCTATACTTTATTGCCATGAAGTAAATGCTGAACTAGAATGTGCATATGACCTCATCTAAACAGCTCCCTGTATTTATGGGCAAAGAAAGCACAGAATATGAGTACTTGAAGGACCTCAGCTCAGCTTTTAATTTCAGGTGGCTTCAAATCTATCATGGATTAAGCTGAAGTATACAAAAATGTATATTTTCTCAAATGAGGAAACTGAGACTTGGAGAGAAGACATGTAGCCTGCCACTGTTCAAATAACAAATAAGTGTTAGTAGCTATCTCTCTTGAAGCAGCCTGCCTCTCAGGCTGCCACACGCACCACTTCACTGACTGGATGAAGCAAGTTTATTCCATATTCCAACTTCAAGTGGAGCTCCTTTTACTGGCATGGCTAAGCAGGGTCAGAAGGAGTAGAGGTGAAGGTGGAATGATAAAATCTAGTGTAGATGAGTTCAGTCTCTAGAAATCTTAGGTCTGTGCTGAGAAGCTAATTCTCATGTAAGGAGAAGCTAATCCTAGGTTATATTGCCAGGCTATCCAGAAGCAATTGCAAGAGTCATATTGTATTTCAGAAAGAACCCTAAATGTGGAGACAGAAGACCTGAGTTCATTTATTAGCTGTGCTGCCAAACTTGTGCACATCTCTCTGTCCCTCTAGGGTCCTTCTTAGCTCCATCAAGCAAGATGTTCTCATAGTCTTCCAATCCTCAATAGGCAGGATGTGTGGGAGGCAGGACAATCGTAGGTAATTGCCTAATTAGGTCACAATAACTTCAGAATGAGCATGTCCTTAACATAAACGTGCCCTACCATGGCAAATCTCAAAAACTCTTTCAATCCATGACACACAAAGCTCCTAGAGTAAAGCAAAGATATGAGTCACTCCCCTATCCTGACTAAAGAAGCCATTCTGAAGAACTCGAGCATCATATTCCTCATGGTAGAACATGCTTACAGGTCGAGAAGCGAATTTTCATTAGTAGAAACAAAAAAAGGCTAATGAGAGTGGTTGAGGAGTGGCAGCCTAAAGAGGAGAGATTATTATATAAATCAGAATAAAACAAACAAAAAAAGGGCCATTATGGTTCAGAAGGCTCCTGCATCCTTGATTCACAATGTGTGAGAGCTCAAGAAAGAAGCCAGAGCTGATTCTGGGCTGACAGGCACCAGGAATTAATCCTTGCCACATCTGAACTGGACTGGCTTCTTTTCCCATCACTCCCATACAAATGCCATCCTTGATTCCTCAGATCACTGCACTGTTAGAAACACTCAGTTCCCTTTTTACTCTGAGGGCTGACCTGCTCTTCCTGGGCATCCAAATTCTTCCCCCTGCCCTCTCTTCCCCATGCTGGGGGCTCATCTGCCTCAGTCACAGGAGCATTTTCCAATGCCATTGATTCATGTCTTCCCTGAACCCAACACTGCCATCTGCACATGGCTCTCCTAGTCTCCATCAGCTCTGGGACCCTTCTCTCCCATCACCTCTTTCATTCTCAGGGTCTCCTCTAGCTTCAGCCTCTCCCCTGACACTGCTGTTGTTGACAATGCTATGTGATGGCTACACCCTTTGTATCCACTATCCTTGAGGGGAAGACTGATTAAAGCATTTTCAGCCAACTTTGAACAGTCTAATCTCTCAAACTAGGCCCGTAAAATGTAGCCTTGATATTATCTGACATTCTATTGGGAAACTTGGCATAAGTTCCTAAAGAACTAGGCCAGAGGTTCTGGAAGGACACCATCCTATAGCACCAAGCAAGTGTACCTTAAAGTGAGTCATCAGAGGCTGACTTTTCTCCCCCGTTGTATCTCCACAGCCTACCCTGCAATTTTCATGCTGAGATTTCCCACAGACTGTGTAGGGGGTTTCCATACAAATATAAGCTGTGATAACCCTGAGTTCCTAAAGCAACACCAACATGAATCATATGAATCATACAAAATCTTCAAAGGAAGACAACTTGTTATCTGTCTAGTGTTAAATCAGATTGCAATATTGAAGAAAACCACATCTTCCTTGAAAAGCCTGCCAGCTTCTCTACTTCCTTCCTCCTTCCCTCAGTCAGGAGAGTTTGAACTTCAGATTGTTAGCAACAGGTACTCCTGAATGTCCTTGCCCTTAGATTTCCTCCTCTTTGTCACTGGTCTGCTAATTGTACCTCACTGTTTTCATTATCAGACAAAAAGCCTAAAGAGGTTCAAGGAGCTAAAATGAGCTAAAATTTCTAGAACAATAGCTGGCAATTGGTCAATTTGCAATTTTATTTTTTTCTCCTCTGTCTCTTCCTCTTGGGCAGTAGGAATAAAAAAGGAAAAAAGAAAAAACATTGAAATGGAGACAAAATAAAATGGGAATACAAGAAGACAAAATAAAGTGGGAATACAAGAAAACCATTAGATTACTTGAATCTTCCCTTTAATTTCTGGTGGCTTCAAGGCTGGTAGGGATCAAATTGAAATAAAGTATATACAAATATATTGTGCTAAGTTCTTCACTTCCAAATTTGGGAAAAGCTTTGAACAATGAAGTTATCCTTTTCTTTAATTATAAACCTTATATTAAACCTCTAACAAAAATAATAGACTACTAAGATTTACATATATTATATTAAAAAGATATAATTGTATTTTTCAACCCACAAAATTATCTCAAGTTCAATATAGCAAGTCATTTATGAGAACCAACTATTGTGTTCTTTACCTGAAATTGAAAACGAGAATGTCTATCTTTAGAAGCTACCAGGACACATGAGTTCAGAATCATCTCTCATAATAACTTACTACCTGATTATATTAGTCCATTTTCATAGTGCTATGAAGAAATACCTGAGACTGGGTAATTTATAAAGAAAAAAAGGTTTAATGGCCTCCCAGTTCCACATAGCTGAAGGGGCCTCACAATTATGGCAGAAGGCAAAGGAGAAGCAAAGGCAAGTCTTACATGGTGGCAGGCAAGAGAGCATGTGTAGGGGAACTGCCCTTTATAAGACCATCGGATCTCATGAGACTTATTCACTATCATGAGAACAGCATGGTGAAACCCGCTCCCCCATGATTCAATTACCTCCCACCAGGACCCTCCTATGACATGTGTGGATTATGGGAGCTAAAATTCAAGATGAGGTTTGGTTGGGGACACAGCCAAACCATATCATTCCACTCCTGGCCCCTCACAAATCTCATGTCCTCACATTTCAAAACTAATCATGCCTTCCCAACAGTCCCTCAAAGTCATAACTAATTTCAGCATTAACTCAAAAATTCACAGTCCAAAGTCTCATCTGAGACAGGGCAAGTCCCTTCTACCTATGAGCCTGTAAAATCAAAAGCAAGTTAGTTACTTCCTAGACACAATGGGGGTACAGGCATTGGGTAAATACAGCCATTCCAAATGGGAGAAATTAGCCAAATCAAAGGTGCTACAGCCCCATGCAAGTCTAAAATCCAGCAGAGCAGTCAAATCTTAAAGCTCCAAAATGATCTTTTTCACTCCATGTCTCACATCCAGGTCACACTGATGCAAGAGGTGGGTTCCCATGGTCTTGGGCAGCTCTGCCTCTGTGGCTTTTCAGGGTACAGCCTCTCTTCTGGCTGCTTTCACAGGCTAGTGTTGAGTGTCTGTGGCTTTTCCAGGTGCACAGTGCAAGCTGTCAGTGGATCTACCATTCTGGAGACTGGAGGACGATGGCCCTCTTCTCACAGCTCCACTAGGCAGTGCCCTGGCGGGGACTCTGTGTGAAGGCTCCAACCCTACATTTTCCTGCTGCACTGTCCTAGCAGAGGTTCTCCATTAGGGCTCTGCCCCTTTAAGCAGATTTCTTCCTGGACATCCAAGTGTTTCTATACATCCTCTGAAATCTAGGCAGAGCTTCCCAAACCTCAGTTCTTGTCTTCCGCACATCCGCATGCCCAACACCATGTGGAAGCTGCCAACCTTTGAGGCTTGCATCCGCTGAAGCTACAATCTGAGCTGTACTTTGGCCCCTTTTAGCCATGGCTGGAACACAGGGCAACCAGTCCTGAGACTGCACAAAGTAGCAAGGCCCTGGTGCCCTGCATCTTAGGCCTCCAGTCCTGTGATGGGAGGGTCTGCAGTGAAGATGTCTGATATGCCCTGGAAACATTTTCCCCATTGTCTTGGCAATTAACATTTGGCTCCTCATTACATATGCAAATTTCTGCAGCTGGCTTGAATTTCTCCTCAGAAAATTGGTTTTTCTTTTCTATCATCACATCATCAGGCTGCAAATTTTCCAGACTTTTATTATGCTCTGCTCCCCTTTTAAAAATAAGTTTCAATTCTAAACCATATATTTTTGCATACATAAAACTGAATGCTTTTAACAGCCCCCAAGTCACTTCTTGAATGCTTTGCTGCTTAGAAATTTCTTCTGCCAGATACCCTAAATCATCTTTCTCAAGTTCAAAGTTCCACAGATCTCTAGGGGAGGGGCAAAATACTGCCAGTCTCTTTACTAAAACATAGCAAGAGTCACCTTCATTCTAGTTGCCAACAAGTTCCTCATCTCCATCTGAGACCACCTCAGCCTGGACTTCATTGTCCATATTACTATCAAAATTTTAGTCAAAGCCATTCAAGAAGTCTCTAGGAAGTTCCAAACTTTCCCACATCTTCCTGTCTTCTTCTAAGCCCTCCAAACTGTTCCAACCTCTGCCTATTATTCAGTTCCAAAGTCACTTCCACATTTTCGGGTATCTTTATAGCAGCGTCCCACTACCAGGTACGAATTTACTGTATTAGTCCTTTTCATACTGTAAAAGAAATACTTGAGACTAGATAATTTATAAAGAAACACAGGTTTAATGGACCTCCAGTTCCACATGGTTGGGGAGGCCTCACAATCATAGTGGAAGGTGGAGGAGGAGCAAAGGCATGTTTTAAATGGCAGCAGATAAGAGAGCACATGCAGGGAACTGCCCTTTATAAAACCATCAGCTCGGCCAGGCATGGTGGCTCATGGCTGTAATCCCAGCACTTTGGGAGGCCAAGGTGGGTGGATCACCTGAGGTCAGGAGTTTGAGACCAGCCTGGCCAACATGGTGAAACCCCGTTTCTACTATAAATACAAAAATGAGCTGGGTGTGGTGGCACATGCCTGTAATTCCAGCTACTCGGGTGGCTGAGGCAGAAGAATTGCTTGAACTAGGGAGACAGAAGTTACAGTGAGCTGAGAGCATGCTAAGCTTTACATACATTATAAAAAGAAAAAAATGCATAATTGTATTTTTAAACCTAGAAAATTCTCTGAAATATAGCAAGCAATTTATGAGAACCAACTATTTTGTTCTTTACATGAAATTGAAAATAGAGAATGTCTATCTTCAGAAGCTACCAGAACACATGAGTCCAGAACCAACTGCACTCCAGCCTGGGCGACAGACTGAGACTCCATCTCAAAATAAATAAATAAATAAACCCATCAGATCTCATGAGACTCATTCACTCTCACAAGAACAGCACTGGAAAATCCAGCCCCATGATTCAATTACCTCCCACCAGGCCCCTCCCATGACATGTGGGGATTATACGAGCTACAATTCAAGAAGGTATATCAGTGGGGAAACAGCCAAACCATATCACTGATCTTTCACAAGTTATTTTATTTCTGAGGCTCAGTCTCTTTAAATGCAAAGTAGGAAGACTAATACCTTCTCTGTCTTCTTCACAGGGACACTGAGAAAAAGCTGTAGATAGAAAAGAGTCTAAGGAAAAATTAGAAGAGGTATAGAAACGAGATAAAATAGTGTTTGTTATATATAAGATGCTAGGGTTGATTCTTTATGTCCAAGCAGCTTTCAAATCACAGAACTGACACTATTCTAGACACATGACTCTGAGTGAGCACGAGCCATTTCTTCTGGATTAGACACAATCTTTGTGTCATTTATACACTAGAATTGTGTAGAACAGCCTTTCTATGAGTGTGTAATGTATAGGATATGTGTATTTATTGAGATATCAGGAGTTGAAACCTGGTGGAGAATTCTCATCCAATAATAAAGATAAATGACAGGCAGGGGAATGTTAAATTCAAGTAATGAACATTTGTAAGCAGCAACTCTGTGCCATGTACTATCCTAATGCCTGGGAATACAAAGTGTGTTGGGGGTCCCAGGTTTGGTTCTTCGTTAGGAGGAACAAATAGTCGAGGCTATGCTTTATTACTGAAAGGATGCAAAGCAAACTTAGCAAAGGGAAAAATGGCTCTTGCAGAAAAATCTGGAGGAAACCAGGTATAAGCTTCCATGAGTCCTCTGCCAGTGGACTCATGCGGGATGCAGTTAATTCCCCCAGCAACAAGATGTGATGACACTTGTAAAATATTACCTACCTGAGCAGGTCAGTAGAGATTCAATGCCCAGAGTTTCATGTTGGGGGCTTGTCATATGGTCACCCTTTGCCTAGCCCATACCAAAATTCTAGACTCCCAGAGGAGAAGCAAATGTTCATCAGAAACCACATTGTTTATACAAACAGTTTATACACAGGGAGGCACTCTTATCAGGGAACACTGGGAACCCTGTTGAAATCCAAGTTCCCAGACACCAATCAAGGTCCAATATTGCAAGCAGATCTCTGGAAGAATAACATTCCCAGGCATCATATATTAATTCTTTTATGCTTTTATGCACACAGAGATATAAACAAGAAATTGCGATATAATTGGATACTTGCAATGATTAATTCATTTGACTAAGGTTTATTAACCCTTTGAAGGGTGGAGTAAGAATGAGCTAAATTAGCTATGGTTGTAGTAATTTGTCAGACTCAACTCCATACCTCAATGTTCTCTCCTCACTCACTGGCAGAATACTTTTTCTATAAAAAGTGCTATGGCTGGGCTCCAAATTATTCCTTGTAGCCTCCATCTAGAGCCCAGTGCACTTCCTGGGGGCTCTGTTTCCTGTCTGTCATATAATTTCTTCCTGCTTAGCCCTTAAGTAAGTGCTAAGGGCTACTTCTCTGTTTGACTTCAACAGAATCTGGCTTGACCAGATCCTGGCTGGACTTGAGGTATCCTCAAGCAAGTTCTGCCCCATCTGTGCTCCAGCCAAGATTCCCAGCACCTCACATCTCATCTGGCCTCTGTGTCCCCTTTGTCCATTAGAGGAACTAACCCATTCCTGGTTGAAGCCCTAGTTACTGGGACCTATCCTCTTCCTTTAGATAATGACTTAAAAGCCATTCAGTTTCTACCCAAAACCTTTGGTTAATTTTCACACGGCTGCCAACTGCCTGGGAGTTGGCTGGAGCTTAGAAACTTCAGGTTTCTCTCTTTTTCCTTCTGGAATCCTCTCATGCAGGAGCTCTACATGTTACTCTACATGTAACTGAAAGCAACTAGTGTCTTCAGCATCTCTGCTGCTGCTGTTTCTACTGCCCTGTTTCTACTGGAAATATTTATTCATTACCCCCAAGCCCTGTCCTCTTTCCTCTTTCAGGGTGTTGTATCAAAAGTACTGAGCTCTGGGTTTATAGGGCTCAAATTGAAGATGGGAATAAATGGGGGCAACATACATTGTTTCTCAGGTACCCAAATTAGCAAAAATAGCAAAAAGGTAGATGGTGACCCTTGAGTCTCCTAATAATATTAAGTAACATATTCAGCGACCCAGCCAAGAATTACAAAGTACACTTTCTCTTGTCCTTTCCCCACTCTGTAATCCACAGCTCCAGACAATTCAAACATTGAGATTCCTGGGAACTCCCAGATAGTAGCATCAGTTCGCCAAGAAATGAAGCTGGTGAGGCAGTGAAAAGCCAGGGCCTAGAAAGCTGGGAATGCCATGACGTGGGCACATTGAAAGGCAAGAGGCACGCATGATCAGCCTTGAACTTTAGGAAGATCCCAGGCAGCTGATGAAAGACAAGATGGGGAGTGAATGTGAAGGCAAGATACAAAAATAAGAATTTTTTGTAATAAGCTTTTAAGAGGTGGTGGGGCCTCAACTAGGTCTAAGGTGGTATGTGTAGAGTGGAGGAGAAAATATGAGAAATACACAGAAGGCCAAATAATCAGGATGTGGGAATGGGAATGGGAGAATGGAAGGGTGGACCATTACTCTCTGCCCTCTGGCTTAGGGATCACTGGCTTTGGCAATAACTCTGTTAAGATAAACATTGGGAGACCAATGTTGAATCCAAACAATTTCATACTGCAGCTTCCCCTTCATTTCCTTTTCTGCATCTGAAGTGTTCTCACTGGGTTGGGTTTGGTTTTGTCTTCTCCTTGGAAGGTCCAGAAATGTCCTTGGTGTGTTTGACAGACTTTCAGGCCCACACACGGGAGCAGCTGTCTAAGTCAACTTGGGATTTTATTGAAGGTGGAGCTGATGACAGCATCACGCGGGATGACAACATTGCAGCATTCAAAAGGTGTGGTCTTCTGTAGCCTGTCTATTGTTAGGTTAAGGTGCACTGGTGGAGAGCAACTTGGACAGTAGTCTGGTTTCTGCCTCCAAAAAACACAGACCACTCAAGACCTAATAATGTGGATGATTTTGTTGTTGTTTTGGTTTGTTGGGGGCAGGGGAGGGAGGGCTGATGGGAAGATGGAAAAAGAGGGAATTTCTGTTATAGCTAGCATAAGTGAGTCATTCTCCTTCATCTCAGCAACTTTGCAACCTGACAAGATAGAACAAGAGTCCCAGAATGACCAGTTCCCTAGGCAGGGAGGATGGGCCTGCTGGGAGGCCTAGATCTCCTGAGTTACTAAACTCTGGCTTGGAGAAGAAGATGGAAGACAGGAGAGAACACTCAGGTTTGGAGAAAATATGGAGATCCAAGGAGTCTTAGAGATAATAAGAGATTGAGTCAGGGGAGAACAGTTGGTCTGAAAAAGTAGGAGATGGAGCATCGGTCAACCAACAGCAGTCCACAGGCAGAGGCTGACCCGCCACTTATTTTGTATGGTCCATGAGCTAATGATGGTTTTTCATTTTTGAATGGCTGGAGGTGGGGAGTCAAAAGAAGAATAATTCGTAATACATAAAAATTGTATGAAGTTCAAATTTTGGTGTCCATAAATAAAGTTTTATTTTAACACAACCATGCTCAGCCATTTACTAATGTTTATGGCTGCTTTTGCACTTCAAGAGCAGTGTTGAATAACTGTGACAAAGATTACATGGCCCACAACGCCTCAAATATTTACTCTCTGGCCCTTTATAGAAAAAGCTTGCTGATTCCTGTGATATAGAGGTCAGGAGAAAACTGAAAAATGGTATAAAAGGGAGCCCTATATTCTGTATTTTCATACTTAGCACTATACTAGGCACCTTACATCATTTATTTCAGTCTGTCTTCACAAAACTATTAGGAAATTTGGATTATTATTCTTATTTCAGATGAAGTGACTGAGGCTACCTTACTGAAATTTGCACAATTAAGAATTTTCAGAAAATTTTTCTAAGCTCATGTGCAAAAATAATAATGTTGTATAAACAACGAAAATTTTAGACACCTGAGGCTAAGTATGCATTTATTTAAAAAGTGTGTTTTGCATATTTATTATTTGTAAATTCTCCTACCTTCTTCTAAAGCAGTGTTTAAGTCAAATCTTCAAACTAACTAGCCTCTATCACAAAAGCCTCAATCACTCCCTGGGATTTGTTCTCATTCAGTGGCCTTTTCTCACTTTCTGGAGACTTGTTACTAACCTGAGAGGAAAAGAGCCTGGAACCTCTTCCTACCTATTCTTTTCTTTTTAGTCCTTGTTATGATGAACCAAACCATTCAAGTGCTGCAGTGTAGTCTGGGAGGCATGACTCAAAGACACAGACTTCTAACAGAGCAAAGCAGGAATAATGTGGACTTGGTATGCACAGAGAGGTTCAGAGAAGGTTGGGGAATGGGGAATGAGGTGTTGGGAGTGGCTTTCTGGAGATAAGTCTCCTCCTGGATCAACACAGGTTACTCAGCTCTCAGCCAACTGAACCCACCAAGGTTCCACAGGACCCTGTCTGGCCAAGGTTCCACAGGACCCTGTCTGGTTTAGACTTATATCAGGAATCAGGGAGGTCAACCCAGACAGTGCCTCCCTGCTGCAGAATCATCACACCAACAGAAGATCTCTTTGTTGTCCGGCACAGAATTCGCCTCCGTCCCCGGTACCTGAGAGATGTGTCTGAGGTGGACACCAGAACCACAATCCAAGGGGAGGAGATCAGTGCCCCTATTTGCATCGCACCCACAGGGTTCCACTGCCTTGTCTGGCCTGATGGGGAAATGAGCACAGCAAGAGGTATGAACTATCCCCACCTCGAGGCTCCTTTCCAGGAGAAGGTGTCCCTCAGAGCAGTGGCAGGTGCTCCAAGATTCTCTCTAGAAGGGCCTTAGGAACATAATCTGGTTAACACTAAGGAAGGCAGGAAAGGGAATGCTTAAAGCTACGTTTGTGTAACCTAAGATTGAGAAAACATTCATTTTCCATAATAAAGAATAGTTAGAGTGCAAGGGGGGTTACAGATGAATAAGAAGGTGCTAAAATCCAACCAAGTCATCTCTCAGAACAGGGGTGCTGGCCCTTCCGGCTCACACCATCTGTAGGGAAAGGGATGCTTAATGCAGCCTCAAGGCTAGGGCCCTCTTTAGCCCCTGATGGGCCAGGGCTAGGGCTGAATGGCAGTCTCTGAATTTAGGATGAGGAGAGAATCACGACATTAGGTCCTAACACAAGGCCCTGGAAGCTGCTGTTGCCCAAATATTCCATTTTCCCTCTCTTCAATTGACCCTGTCATCTTCTTTGACAGAGATTTTATTTTTGGGTTACATCTCCTTCCCAGTCAACCTAATTCTCATCCCACATTCTCCACCACCACCACCACCACCACCACCACCAATAATAATAATGATAATAATAATAATAATAATAATAATGAATAGAAAAGGAGAGATGGGGCTGAAAATGCTCTTGGGACTCCTTCGTAATCTTCACTCTAAGTCACATCTGTTTTTGCGAATTTCTCAGGGCTTCCCTGAGGTCTTTTCCTTTGACTCCATGATGCAGGAAGCTATGGATTCAAGGATTCTAGAGCTGAATGTGACATCCATCTTGACGGGGTCTAGGGACCAGGTCTAGCTAGGTCGAGATATTAATATCCTATATGAATGTGACTAGTTTACTAAATCATCATGGTTGAATGTGTTGTTTGGGGGTAGGATGAAAGAATGGGGTATCTCCTGTTGACATGAAAAATTGAAAATGTTAATTTTTGATTAGCCCAAATTCTCTGCCTATGAGTTATAGTGGGACAGTGACATTAACCTGTTGGAGATTTCATTGAAATGAATAAAGTAGGAAATGGGAAATCTGCCAGTCAGCAGTAGCCGTATGACCATCATCACCATCAATTTCATTAGCGCTGGTATCTATGCAGTACACCACTTTGCAATGTAAAGAATGTTCCCATAGCTAGTATCTTATTCAGTCTCCCAACAACCCTAAAGACATGTATTATTATTTTCCCCATTTTACAGATAAAGAAAATGAGAGACTCAAGGCCACACAGCAAAGAAGGAGTAGAACTAGCATTCTTCTAATTTCAGATGCTATGCTTTTTCCACCATGAAGTTCAGGATTCTCCACTGGAATTACATTCCCTCATCTTCTGCCTTCTCTAATTCTCTTCTGCTTCATTAAGGAGTTCATAAGAGGCCCAGTTTCCTGTCTGAAGGCTATAACACAACCAACGTGATTCTGGAAATTGCATGGCATCTTTAGCAGGAAATATTTTGTTATAGAGTAGAGGGTTTGTAAGACAGGTTATACAGAGGAGAACCCAAAAAGGTTTAGGTCTCTCAGCCTGATCAAATTGCCTTCCATCCCTTTCTTACAAGGAAGCAGAATGAAATTAAGCTTTATCTGCATTCATGGGGCAAGATGGCCAGAGGCTACACAGACTCCCAAGGTTTTCAGCCCAGTCCAGAGGCCTCTGCCCTCCAGCCTGAGTCATGTCTTTTGCTTTACAGCTGCCCAAGCGGCTGGTATCTGCTACATCACCAGCACATTTGCCAGCTGTAGCCTTGAAGACATTGTCATTGCAGCTCCCGAAGGCCTCCGATGGTTCCAACTCTATGTGCATCCAGACCTGCAGCTGAACAAACAGTTGATCCAGAGGGTAGAATCCCTAGGTTTCAAAGCTTTGGTAATAACTTTGGATACACCTGTATGTGGCAACAGGCGACATGACATTCGAAACCAGTTGAGGAGGAACTTAACACTAACAGATCTTCAATCACCTAAAAAGGTAGGAAAGATACCAAATTCAACGGACAGGCATTACAAGAGGCAAATTTCCTTCCCTCTTTTCTCCTTTCCTCCATTCTTTCTTTCCACAAGCATTTATTGAACACCTGCTCTGTGCCAGACACTGGGGATAAAGCAGTTCGAAAAAGCAGATATGGTTCCTGCTCCCTAGAGTTTCCAGACAAGCACAATCAATATAAGACCAAATGTTCTCACCCTTGGAGCTGCCCAACCTGTCACCAGAAGTGTTCTGGCCAGAGCTGGATGCTGAGAAACAGGAAAGCCATGGGAAATATTTTTGCATGAACTGGAGAGTAAACTAAAAAAGTTCATCTAACATTTTCTACTTTATGACACACTCAGAAAATGCTAATTTTGGATGGCATACATAGATAAACAGACTCTCCAAAGGGGATGTTCATGACCAAGGTGACTGGCCAGACAGTCTAGACAGGCCAGGTTCTACCCTACTGCCTTGAAACTGAGGAATCAATATCTCTGCATACATAGAACTCATTTGTGGAGCACCAGGATGCTATAGCACATTTGTTTGTAATCTCTGAACTAGGTGACTACAAGGGGCACCTTCCCCAATAAAATCCTACAATTAAATGGCAAGGAGTGCCTCGGAGAGAGACACCCATGATAAAGTGGGAATCCCTGGCTACAGTAGAGATACTAAAGCCAGCCTTTTCAGCCAGTGGGTGGCTGTGACACCCAGCCAAGTAACTCAACAGTTCTCATTAATCACAGATTGGCCTTGAGGTGCTCCAAAATCCTTATTCAAATTCCAGAAGCACATTGAGATTTATAAATATTTGATGTACATGGTGAGCCAAGAGTAAATATTGGGTAATAACTGATTTAGTATTGCTTAGTTCTTATCCTGGGTATGTCTCAACCATAACATATCACATTGACCTATAAATGCTTTTGCTTATCCATCTCATATACTAAACTCTGAATTTTTTAAAGTAGAAACTTTGTCTTATTTGTCTTTGTGTCCCCAGATCCTAGCACAATTATTGAGCAGCAACATGATTCATGGTCAACGATAAGCAATTGAAGTAGAAATTCTTTTATACAAATTTTGTTAGGAAAAGGAGCTAGAAACATTGTTGGGTTTTGTTGCTCCTGTTTCTTTTTGTTTTCTTTGTTGTTTGTTTTTGAGACAAGGTCTCACTCTATCAGCCAGGCTGGTATGTGGTGACACCATCACTACTCACTGCAGTCTAGACCTCCTGAGCCCAAGTGATCCTCCCACTTCAGCCTCCCGAGTAGCTGGGACTACAGGCATGTACCACTATTTATTTTTTTTGAGGAGCAGCAGCAGGGTCTCTATGTGTTGCCCATGCTCGTCTCAAACTACTAGGCTCGAAAGATCCTTCCGCCTCAGCCCCACAAAGTGCTGGGATTGCAGGCATGAGCCACCATGCCCAGCTCTGTTCTTCCTCCTTCCAGTTTATAAATGGCGGATCTCCAAATGTGTCTCATTTTTGGAATGCATCAAGTAGCCTTGTGAGAGTTCAGGACTAAGTTCCCTTTTTATTTCCTATAGGGAAATGCAATACCTTATTTCCAGATGACTCCTATCAGCACTTCTCTCTGCTGGAATGATCTCTCCTGGTTTCAGAGCATAACTCGATTGCCCATCATCCTTAAAGGGATTTTGACAAAAGAGGATGCAGAGTTAGCTGTGAAGCACAATGTCCAGGGCATCATTGTTTCCAACCATGGTGGGAGGCAGCTTGATGAGGTTCTCGCTTCAGTAAGTAGGATTACTTCAGAGAGGGGTGTGTTTGTGAGTGCTGTGTGTGTATGTGTGAGTGTGTCCACATCAAGGGACTCTGTGAAATCTAAGCATATTTCACTCCTCTGTACCACATGCGTTGGTATGTACCTGTGAATTTTAAGCACTGTTAATTATTATTAGTACTGTGTGCTAAGCTGTTTTTTCAACCTTTACATATAGCATCTCTAAGTCTCATGTCAATGCTGCAAGATGGATATTATTATCCCTGTTTTGCAAATTCAGATACTGTAGTTTAGTGATGTTAAATAACTTATCTTTAGTTCACATAGATAATAAATAGTTAATGTTGAAATTGATTAGACAGATGTTCTAAAGAAAACACGTTTCATGGCAAAACTCTAAAAACACCCTGATGTGTCTTTTGCTAAAATCTATAAAAGTCCATAATTTTTTCCCTTAACTCATAAACTTATGTCCATTATAAATGAAGTTTGAGGGCAAGAAAGTGAGAGAAAGGAAGGCAGGGAAAGAATCTTTACATGGGAATTTGTTGTTGATTTGTTTTCATTAAGTTATATTTTTTCAAATGTTCTACTGCTGCTTGACTTGTTTTAAGAAAGAGAAATGAGGTTTTTTCCTCTTCAGTTTCATTGACACTTATAAAAATAAAGCATGTTCACTGCAGATAAATTAGAAAATATACATAAGTAAAAGATAAAAATTAACACTAATTTTATCACTATCACTAACGTCAACATTTTGGTCATTGTTAACATCTTCTTAATGCAAATACAACTTTTTTTGTTTAAGAAAAGTACAAATAATATTTAGTTTTTTTCTTTTACTTAGCATTATATTAAGAGCAACTTTTTGTTTCAGTATATATGCTCCTCTTATTTTTAATGGTATGTAGTATGAACAGACAACTATATAACCAATCTCCATTTTAGAACATCTGTGTTGCCTCTAATCTTTCCCTATTTTAAACAACACATCAGTGACTGAATCCATAGCACATTCTCAAGTACTTCTTTAAGACAAATTCCAGGAATTAGAAATTTGCACTAGCTGGTTGGTACCTTCTAAGACACGTGATGCTTGGAAGCCTAAGAGCCAGCCACTCACCTCCTCCTCTGCACCAGCTCTAACTGGTAAAGGCAGAGGAATGGCAAGCCCACATGGAGAGCAGGGGTCACCCTTCACTGTGTCTCTCTGGTAAGAGCTGAACTAAAGTGGTTGGGTCTCCTGCTTTTCATCCCACCTATTGACCTGCAAACTTAGGAGAAAGTGGTTGGGCTGAGCACACACTGAGCTCTCTCACCCAACCCCTGTCAGGATGCCTACAAGCCATCCAGTATTTAGCAAAACAGAGAAAGCAAAAGAGTATACCATGCCCTGAGTCATCCCAACTATGCCTAAATAGGAGCAGAAAGCAATGAAGAGCCCATCACCAACAAGCAGCAAACAGTAGAATATAGGCTTTTGAAAGAAAGCTAATAAAATACATCATACAATAGGTGTCAGGCTCTCATTAATCAACTTAGCTGGTCTTGTTCTTTTGGAAGAACTGAATAATGAGTAGACAAAGAGGGAGACTAATTCTCCCATTGTGCTTCCCCCACTAGAGAATGAGTATTGGCTAACGCAGGGGCCAGGGAGAGGAGAATTTCTCCTATCTTATTGTGCTGATCAACTTGATATTCTCCCAAGCCATTTGGCTTCACATCCAAACTCAAGTTCACTCGGAGACAGCACAAACATCAGTGTGAGCCTAGTGAGGGTTTTGCTTCAGGTGAAACCTGACCCTGTGCTTGTACAACCCTGCCTCACTCGCCTCACCTTAATCCTAGCCCCAGATCTATTTATTTATAAAAACAAACTTCCAGCTCACAGGTCAGAGTTTGCCATTTGTTTTTCTAAAACATTGTATTCAAACATCATTTATCTGAGTTTTTAAAAAAAATTGTTTCCACAGGTTATTAAGGAACAAGTGGTGTCTGTTACATGAGTAAGTTCTTTAGTGGTGATTTGCGAGATTTTGGTGCAAGCATCACCTGAGCAGCATACACTGCACTCTATTTGTAGTCTTTTATTCCCACCCCCTTCACACCCTTTCTCCCTTAATCCCCAAAGTACATAGTGTCACTTTTATGCCTTTGCATCCTCATAGCTTAGCTCCCACTTATGAGTGAGAATATATGATGTTTGGTTTTCCATTCCTGAATTACTTCACTTAGAATAACAATCTCCAATCTCATCCAGATTGCTGCGAATGCCATTAATTCATTCCTTCTTATGGCTGAGTAGTATTTCATCATATATATATACATATCACAGTTTCTTTATCCACTCATTGATTGATGGGCATTTGGGTGGGTTCCACATTTTTCCAATTGTTAATTCTGCTGCTGTAAACATGTGTGCAAGTATCTTTTTCATATAATGACTTCTTTTCCTCTGGGTAGATACCCGGTAGTGGGATTGCTGGATCAAATGGTAGTTCTACTTTTAGTTCTATAAGGAATCTCCACACTGTTTTCCATAGCAGTTGTACTAGCTCACATTCCCACCAGCAGTGTAGAAGTGTTCCCTGTTCACTGCATCCATGTGAACATCTATTTTTTTTTATTATGGCCATTCTTGTAGCAGTAAGGAGGTATTGCATTGTAATTTTGATTTGCATTTCCCTAATCATTAGTGATGTTGAGCACTTTTTCATATGTTTGTTGGCTATTTGTATATTTTATTTTGAGAATTATCTATTCGTGTCCTTAGCTCACTTTTTGATGAGTTTTTTTTTTTCTTGTTAATTTGTTTGAGTTCCTCATAGATTCTGGATGTTAGCCTTTTGTCAGATGTATAGATTGTGAAGGTTTTCTTCTACTTTGTGGGTTGTCTGTTTACTCTGCAGACTGTTCCTTTGCCATACAAAAGCTCCTTAGTTTAATTAAGTGCCAGCTATTTATCTTTGTTTCTATTGTATTTGCTTTTGGGTTCTTGGTCATAAAATCCTTGCCTAAGCCAATATCTAGAAGGGTTTTTCCTATGTTATATTCTAGAATTTTTATAGTTTCAGGTCTTAGAATTAAGTCCTTGATCCATCTTGAGTTGATTTTTATATAAAGTGAGAGATGGTGATCCAGTTCCATTGTCCTACATGTGGCTAGCCAATTATCCCAGCATCATTTGTTAAATATAGTATCCTTTCCCCACTTTATGTTTTTGTTTGTGTCACCAAAGATCAGTTGGCTGTAAGTATTTGGATTTATTTCTGGGTTCTCTATTCTGTTCCATTCGTCTATGTGCCTATTTTTATACCAGTACCATGCTGTTTTGGTGACTATTAGTAACGAGAGAGAATTCATGTCCAAATAAAAGACATTTTTATAGTCCCAGCATGGTATTATTTGGATTTTTTTTTTGAGTTGGAGTTTTACTCTTGTCACCCACACTGGAGGGCAATGGTGCAGTCTCAGCTCACTACAACCTCCACCTCCCAGGTTCAAGCAATTCTCCTGCCTCAGCCTCCCAAGTAGCTGGGATTACAGGCACTGGCCACCATGCCTGGCTATTTGCATTTTTAGTAGAGATGGGGTTTCGCCATGTTGGCCAGGCTGGTCTCGAACTCCTCACCTCAAGTGGTTCACCCACCTCAGCCTCCCAAAGTGCTGGAATTATAGGCGTGAGACATTGTGCCCAGCTGGAATATTTTTATGATGTTGTGAAAGAGAAATATGTTTGTACAAACTCTTCCAGCGAGCCATACTATGCAGTGGAGTTGATAAAAATTGTGAAATAATATAGGGAGTGAATTTCACCTTAGGGTAAGGCTTTAGAGTTAATTTTTAATAGGACAGAACAGGACATTCATTACAGTCTTCGGGGGACAACAGCTGACTTATCCTTTCCCCTGGTCCCAGGAGGAAGTACAAGAACAATGTTAGATATGAAACCTCATAGAGGTGGGAACTTTTCTCAAAATCTTTACCTTTTATAGCACTGGCAACAACCTGCAGAGAGTGGGACACTGACCTCAGGCACAGACTCTAAGGGAGTGCCAAAAACTCAGATACTATAGTTTGAAATCAGGTGATTTCAAAGTTCCTTATAGAAGTTCCCACCTCTTTCACAACATTATAAAAATACTCCAAATAATACCATGCTGGGACTACAAAAAATGCCTCTTATTAGAATGTGAATTCTCTCTAGTTATTACATGTAAGTTCAAAACATATTCAATTCCCCCCCACCCCCAACGTATAAGTTAAAGTAGAAAATTATTTCCTCACTAGTTTCGTATACTGTTCAGTCTCAGCCAAAGTATCCCATTCAGGTAGAATGCTAGTGGATTGCTTTGGCAGCAGAAGGCCTCATAAGGCCCAGTTTTGACTCTTCTTCTCAGGCCATCCCTCAGAGAAGCACAGACAAAAACCCTGAACTCCCTCCCCAAGGATCTTCCCCCTTGATCCATAAGGGGCCTGTTTGTCACTCCTCTTCACAGACTTGTAGGTGCCTAGAAGTATAGATTGGCCTGGGGCACCTTGTGTGGTCAAGGCCTATTGGCCTGTTCCCTGGAATTGAAGAGGCAACATAAGAGACAAAGTTCCTTAGGAAAATCAGGCCAAGGTGATAAGATGTTTTTATTTTGTCTGTCAAAGGCTCAAACTTTAGTTTTACCATGTTGTACTTTAGTCCTATCTCATTTTCTCAGATACGCCATGAGAAGTCAGGGACAAGTCAGTCAAGTGGTGCATGAGAAATAATGTTCAACCCAGTTTCCCAAGTCAGGATGCAATCCAGACATGCAGGCCATGGCCAAGTGTACTTGTCTTGCCAAAAAGACTTAGTGCCTTTGCAGGGGAGAGCCTTTCTAGTTGTGCCACCCTAGAAACAGAGAGAGTAGAAGAAAATCAAAAGTCAAAATGTTGTTTGAAAAGAAGAAAGTTAAAGTGAACATTATAAATGGAAAATGTCCCTTTTAGGATGGAAAGAGCAACCAAGCAGTTCTTCCAACTGGTAAGACAGTTAAGTGAGTCAGAGAGAAGCTAGACTGGAGTCAAAGCAGAAAGTCAAGGCAGGAGGGCCTCAGGAATGTGACTGCCGCTGCAGTTGATCAGTGCTAGCAGCCTCAAGCATGGGAGGGGAAGAAATTGTCAAGGGCATCTCCTTAGCTTGGTTTTCCTGGTCGTATGCCAGGAAGACCGAGTCTGAGAGTCAAAATAGAAAGCCCTCCAGCCCATGTGTATCTCCTTTTCAGATTGATGCTTTGACAGAAGTGGTGGCAGCTGTAAAGGGGAAAATTGAAGTCTACCTGGATGGCGGGGTCCGAACTGGCAATGATGTCCTGAAGGCTCTGGCCCTTGGAGCTAAGTGCATTTTTCTTGGGAGACCAATCCTATGGGGCCTTGCCTGCAAGGTGAGAGTGGCAAAGCAAACCAGCAAGAAGATACAGAGCTTCTCATTCATTTCTGTGCTTTCCTGTGGTTCATTTTCCAAGCTTAGCCATTTTCAAAATGACTCCTAAAGGATAGTTATACCTAAGCTGCATCTCCATGCTTCCTCTGAAGCCCATTGCAAAATGTTCAATAGTTTCATCCCCTATCTTTGTCTCTGTGCTTTCCTTTATTCCCAAGGTAATTCTCACTTCACAGATATTTCCCATCTTTCCCATTATAGCTTTGACTACATCTAGAATTTATACTCAGTGGATGGTCAGAATGTTCCTTTATGTCTCTTTGTGTCTCCATCTGTCTGCCTCGGGAGCAGGGTGAACATGGTGTTAAGGAAGTTTTGAACATTTTAACAAATGAGTTCCACACTTCCATGGCCCTTACAGGTAAGTTAAAAACATGTTTTCCCTGATTTGGAACTTAAAGCAGGATGGCTAAAGAATAGGAGCAGCAGTCCTTCCCTCCAGCAGATCCTTTCCTGACGTGGTAGCTGTCCAAAAGATAGGACAGGCAGGCAACTTTCAAGACAAAGATTAAGCACTATTCTCTGCCCAGTGGAAACCAGAGCTGTCCTCAAGATCATTGTCAGTTCTGGGGAGTGTCACCTCTGGCTCTGAATTCTTGCTTCTGTTGAATTCGTTCAATTTATGGACTATTGATATATCCCATGCCTGTTGTTTCTGTCCACTCCAATCAACCCAGGCATGAAACTCAACTCTTTTCTATGCTTCTACTTTTAGGAAAAGACCCTCTCATTAGTATATTTTTGTGAATAATACATTTTGCCAAAGTTATGGTGCATACATCATAAATATGGAAAGAACTCCCAGTTAAACATCAAGCAGCCTGTTATTGCATTCTTTCAGCCTTCTCATCACCAGGAACTTCTCATTGCCTACTCAAGCCCACAACTCCCCAGCCCCATAACATCATGCCAGCTTCTCTTTCTCCCTTCTTTTACTCATCTGGAGTCACTCTCTTCAATCCTTATGTCCAATCTGAGCTACGGTCATAATTTTACGTATTCATTAATATCTTCTTCTAAAGAAGAGTCTTTTCCTTTGACAGAACTTTTCTTTAGAAGGCAATTGTTATGTGGAATACTCACCCCATCTCTTTTGCTATCTGTGTGTCATATTCCTCCCGAAAAGATACTTCCTATATCCCTGAGCCTTATCAGAACCAAGATAAAGATCAAAGACATCTATTGCACACAAGAGTCAATTTAGAAAATGCTAAAATAGGGTTTTTACATGTTTACCCTGACATTTTGACATGGCCATGTTCAGAGATGACCTGGGCTCAGGTTCACAGAATAATTCCCAATGCAAACAGAATTATATTATTCATTCTGTATGTAAACCATTTTATAAGAGTGAGCACAAAGATCAAGTCAGACTTGTTCCCTTTCATCACCCCTTACCCATGATGAGGTGAGTTGCTGGTGTTTGAGAAAAATGAGCTTGTAACCACATTGTTCTTTTAGGCTGCCGGTCGGTCGCTGAGATCAATCGAAACTTGGTCCAGTTTTCCAGGCTGTAAGAAAAAACGGCCAATAACCAGACTGCTGAGGTTGCCCACAGAAGGATCACAAACTCACAGCACAGTGTGTGATGCTGTCCTTCCTGGACCCCATCCTATCCGGAGGCTCATGACCTGTATTTCCCACATTTCCGATACCTCCACCCCTGTGCTTCAGGCCCTCCAAACCCCTGTGTTTCCCAAATGTTCCATGCCCTTCTTTGTATCACTGACTATTATATGTTGCTCTCTTGCCTAAATCTTCCTCTGAAGTCAAAGACCTCAAAAGGACAGATCATTAATGACTGGAACCACTAGTGGGTGATATTTTTTGCATACTCCGTACAACTCTATGAAATGACTATCTAACTTTGTACTCTGGACAGAGGAGCTGTATATACAAGGCATTTTTCCAATAAAAACATAATCCTATCTATAGAAAATAGGGAAATAGTTAAGGACATAGACTTTGGAGCCACACAGACATGGGTTTGACAGTCAGGACTACTGCTGGCAAGCTATGTGACTTGGGCAAGTTTTCTGATCTCTCAGTGTTTCTAAGTCCTGGTGTATAAAATGGGGATTATACTCCCTCAGCCAGTAGGTTGGGAAAAAGTTTGAGTAAGATAATGTATTTGAAGTTCAGAACACAATGCTTAGCACCTAGTAGGAGTTTAAGAAATAGTAGTGTTTCATACTTAATGAGTATATATATATACTCATATATATACTATACTTATTGTTTGGAAAATTCCTATTAACTTTTCAAGGTGTTGTTCAACTTTCAACTATCACCGAACATTAACCCAGGCTATTTGCTCTGTCCTTCCTATTGTACTTTGCACATTCCAATATTACAACCCTTATTACACCTGGTCATATTTCTTTATTTGCATGTCTTTCTCCACAAATAGACTATGAATGGCTCCAGACAAGAAACTGTATGCTTGATTCTGGGCTTGGCATATAGGAACATCTCAATGAACATTTCTGGGATGGATGGATGTATAGAGGGATAAAGGGCAGTTGGGAAATTTATAAATGACCTATCAGAATAAAACCTCCTGAGACCAGTAGTCAGCTGGAATAGATTTCTAGAGCAGGGATACCCAGCTGAATAAGATCTGACACTTGAAGACATCAAGAAGGTTAGAGATGGCTGGGCATGAAGGCTCACGCCTATAATCCCAGTACTCTGGGAGGCTGAGGCAGGAGGATCACTTGAGCCTAGAATTTTGAAGCCTCCGTGGGCAACAAAGGGATACCTCTGCAAAATTTAAAATTCGTTAAAAACCTAGCTGGGTGTGCTGGTGTGCAGCTATGGTTCTAGCCACTCAGGAGGCTGAGGTAGGAAAATCACTTGGTCTGGGAAGTTGAGGATCATGCCACTGCACTCCAGTGTTCTGGGTGACAGTGCAAGACCCCATCTCAAACAACAACAACAAAACCAAAAAAAAAAAAAAAAATAGAAGAAGAAGGTTAGAGAAAAAATCTAAGTCTAAACTAATAGCTTCAGCAATGGCTTCCCCATCATCTCTCCTGCTGCTTTTCACACTCTGTTCTCCATACAACAGCCTGAGAGAGTTTTTAAAAGTAAAGTCAAATCCTATGTCTCACCTATTCAAAACCTTTCTATACCTTCCCATTCCACTCTAAACTGATCTCTAGCTCTCTCAGGCACTGCATGATCTGCTCATCCTTCCAACACATTTCCTCATCACTCTCCCTTTTACTCATAATGCCACAGCCAGATTGGCCTCCCTTCTATTCCATAAACAATCAAAACTTTCTTGCCTCTGGATCTTCACATTTATCATTCCCTTTACATAAAATGGTGTTCCTCACCTTCTCATGGTTGGCTCTCTGTTGGCATGTAGATCTCAGCTGAACTGTCACCGCCCTGATGAGATGAGATATCCCTGACCATCCTCTCCCAAAAACAATCTGCTTCACTCATCATATCACACTGTTTCTCCCCTCCTAGCTGTTACCACAACCTGCAACTAACTTATCAGTTGTCTACTTTATTGTTTATCTGTACCTGCATAGGGACCTTAGACTGTCTTGCTTCCTGCTACATTCCAAAAAGCCTAGAATCATGTCCAATGTCATAGAGGGCCCCATACATATTTATTAAATAAATTAACCCAGGAAGGCAAAGCTGGATCAAACTACATCAGCACATCTGGAGAATTATAGCAGTCAGAGGAGGAAAACAGTGAGTTAGGATGGAACCCAGCAGAATGGTTCACTACCTAAGCCAATAGACCTGAAAAGTCTTCTATCATTCCTTGACTGGACACTTCTCTGCATGAAACCATGCCATAGTACAGGTCCACTTTTGCCCAGATTAACCCACAGAGCGAAGGGCTGGGTCAAAGGAACTTTAGCATGGAAAACACCAAAAGAGAATGCAGTCCCACAGCAGTCTCCCTGGTAATAACTTTTAAGGATTATTTGCTTAACCCAAATATAGGCATAGGATGTCCACCACCCACATATTTAGAAAAGGGAAAATGAAGTAAGGTCATACAACCTGCTTGCCTCTAACTGCAATTCAGAACCCAGAATTCAGGAGAAGTGAACACCCAAACTTTCAAATCAGCAGTCCTTTTTAAAAAAAAAAGTTCATGAAGTGTGTGACTCAAAGAAGACCCCTTGATTCTTCTCAGAACAAAAGATCTTAAAGGGCAAATCAGAAAAGACTGAAACAGCCAGTGGATTATAAAATTTTGCACATCCTGTATATATCTATGAAATAACTATGGAAGTTGGCACTGTGGACAGAAGAGCTATACTTATAAAATATGCCCCAACAAAAATCATACTATCTATTAAATAGTGCAGCATAGAGAAATCAGATGAAAAGAAAAATAGCAGATGTTGCTAGAATACTTGGAAGAGCATCAGATACTTTGGAGAATCATGGTCATTGAAAAGGGGCTCAGAAGGCTAAATTAGATGTAATTGTTAATGGGTTGATAAAAAGAAAAGGGAAATTGACCATGATCCCAGTGTCAGGCCTTAACCTTTTACTCAGGTGTCAAATTGGCTGCTGCATTGGTGGGCTGATAATTTGAGGTCAAGGAGAGGTCTTTAATCTGGCAGCCAGGATGGCGTGCTTGTGCTGAAAGTTTAGGGACATACTAAGAAAGCACATATCTAGGGATGACTGTCTGGATGACACAGCAAGTCACAGTTGCATTATGAGAAAGGAGACCTAGATGACCATGGGCCTTGTAGATGACCTTCAACACCCTGATTTGCATAGCAACGTGTGACTTGTAAAAAATGGAAGCTTCATGATTTAGTCTGTTTGTGCTAGTATAATAAAATATATGAGATCAGATCATTTATAAACAACAGAAATTTATGTCTCACATTCTGGAGGCTGGTAAGTCTGGTAAAAGCCCAGAGTCTCCTTCCAAGATGGCTTCTTGTTGCTGCATCCTCTGCAGGAGATGGATACTCTGTCTTCACGTGGCAGAGGAATGGAAGGGGCCACCTAGTTCCCTCAAGCCCTTTTATAAGGTCACTAATCCCATTCATGAGGGCCTTGTTCTCATATGTTAATCACTTCCTAATGACCCCAGCTCTAAATACTATCACACTGGCAATTAAGTTTCAACATATGAATTTGGAGGTAACACCTTCAGACCATACAATTTCATGAGATCAAGAAAGAATATGGGAGAAAGGTGATCTTGGTGTAGGCTAACTCCTGCACTGCTGCAATGGACTTTGGGAATATCTCTTAATTTGAGTCACACTGCCAAGGCCAGAGACAAGACAGAACAGAGGAGCAAAAGAAAGCCTAAAATATTCATTCTCATGACCTAGAATGTTACAGGATTTTATGACCCATTGGCTAATGTTATTCTGTGCAATGTACTGACCTCCAAGAAAAGTAGCAGAAAGAGAATTTTCAGATAAGAGATTTAGGGACCCTGGAAACAAAGTAATATTGACTAGTCCAGTTCTTCCACGGTAAATGAGAAAGGAGAAACCTTTATTTTGGTCTCATTGGATAGTTTTAGTGGATAGATGGAGGCTTTCTTAGTAAAGTACTAAAGAGCTAAACTAATGGCAGAGATTTAAGTCTAAGAAATCTTCTCTTACCCAGGGGTCTCCAAGTTTGCCTCAGACAGTGGGCAAACTCATGAAAGAGCTGACTCACTAGCATATGACCAAACCTAGACAGACTTTGCTCTCCTCTGGCTTGTTCCCCAGCACTCATACCCTTGTTCTCCATCAGAAATCAGCCACAGACAGTGGGACTTGGTGCCCTTTCAAAAACTTTACTCTCTGGAATTTCACTTCTAGATCATAGAACTCTTTGTCAGATACCACTTTCTCAGCCTCGTTCCATTTGTGTTGTTTATAACTACAGTCTAATGATTCTCTTCACATCAGAAAAAGATAAGAACATCTTAGTACTAAATTTTTTTTTGTGGTTAAGTAAACAAATAAATAAAGCCTTGAAGATAAAACTTGAAATTATAGAAAACATGAGTAGGATAACATCCACCCCTCCAAACACCCAATCACAGTCTTGTAAATCATTTTTTTTCATGCTTTCATGTTGGCTAGTGATCGTGTTGCAAAATTTCCCAAAGTTTCTTTTATTACAGATACTTCAAGCAGGCATAATTGTCTGCTTAAGGTCATCTCTTCAACCCTGAAATCATCAGCTGAGGACTTGTGGGAGACATTACAGATAGGTTTGGGGTAAGAGTGAAACAATCACATGAGCATATGGTATTAAAGCAATGTGGTATATAGACAATTATGTTAGCTTACTTTATAAGAGAATGTAGTAGAAGTTCTCTGTATACATCTACTTGGTGATAGCTGTGCTCCCGGATACAAGTGTGTACTTTTTTAAGTTTGTCTGGGCTCAGAGGGCTAGATCCAAAATTATAAGGGAAATGAGCCAGAATGTTATCAAGATAATGCCAAAAGGCTGTTCTCTATTGCTCAGAAACATGGAAAAAGGAATGCTCACAGTAAACTGAAGAGATGCATATGAAATCTCAGAAGCAATCTCTTAACTCCTAAAAATGTCTTACATTTGGAATGCAATCTGATCTAAAGATGGCAAAACACCTGAACAGACACCTAACAAAAGAACATATATTGATTACAAAAAAGCATATGAAAAGATATTCAACACCATATGTTATTAGAGAACTGCA
Organism: Pongo pygmaeus; assembly: GCF_028885625.2. Taxonomy (NCBI): domain Eukaryota; kingdom Metazoa; phylum Chordata; class Mammalia; order Primates; family Hominidae; genus Pongo; species Pongo pygmaeus. Next base: position 110,297,028 of record NC_072373.2, on the reverse strand, counting down.
AACTAAAACAAAAATGAGATAACACTGCACACCCATTAGAATGGCAAAATCCGCAACACTGACAACACCAAATGCTAGCAAGAATGTGGAGCGTCAAGAATGCTCATCCATTGCTAGTGGGATGCAAAATGGAACAGACACTTTGTAAGGCAGCTTGGCAGTTTCTTTATTATTATTATTATTATTATTATTATACTTTAAGTTTTAGGGTACATGTGTACAACGTGCAGGTTTGTTACATAGGTATACATGTGCCATGTTGGTGTGCTGCACCCATTAACTCAGCATTTAGCATTAGGTATATCTCCTAATGCTATCCCTCCCCGCTACCGCCACCTCACTACAGGCCCTGGTGTGTGATGTTCCCCTTCCTGTGTCCATGTGTTCTCATTTCCCAATTCCCACCTATGAGTGAGAACATGCGGTGTTTGGTTTTTTGTCCTTGCAATAGTTTGCTGAGAATGATGGTTTCCAGCTTCACACATGTCCCTACAAAGGACATGAACTCATCATTTTTTATGGCTGCATAGTATTCCATGGTGTATATGTGCCACATTTTCTTAATCCAGTCTATCATTGATGGACATTTGGGTTGGTTCCAAGTCTTTGCTATTGTGAATAGTGCTGCAATAAACATACATGTGCATGTGTCTTTATAGCAGCATGATTTATAATCCTTTGGGTATATACCCAGTAATGGGACGGCTGGGTCAAATGGTATTTCTAGTTCTAGATCCCTGAGGAATCGCCACACCGACTTCCACAATGGTTGACCTAGTTTACAGTACACCAACAGTGTAAAAGTGTTCCTATTTCTCCACATCCTCTCCAGCGCCTGTTGTTTCCTGACTTTTTAATGATTGCCATTCTAACTGGTGTGAGATGGTATCTCACTGTGCTTTTGATTTGCATTTCTCTGATGGCTAGTGATGATGAGCATTTTTTCATGTGTTTTTTGGCTGCATAAATGTCTTCTTTTGAGAAGTGTCTGTTCATCTCCTTCACCCACTTTTTGATGGGGTTGTTTGTTTTTTTCTTGTAAATTTGTTTGAGTTCATTGTAGATTCTGGATATTAGCCCTTTGTCAGATGAGTAGGTTGCAAAAATTTTCTCCCATTTTGTAGGTTGCCTGTTCACTCTGATGATGGTTTCTTTTGCTGTGCAGAAGCTCTTTAGTTTAATTAGATCCCATTTGTCAATTTTGGCTTCTGTTGACATTGCTTTTGGTGTTTTAGACATGAAGTCCTTGCCCATGCCTATGTCCTGAATGGTATTGCCTAGGTTTTCTTCTAGGGTTTTTGTGGTTTTAGGTCTAACATGTAAGTCTTTAATCCATCTTGAATTAATTTTTGAATAAGGTGTAAAGAAGGGATCCAGCTGCAGCTTTCTACACATGGCTAGCCAGTTTTCCCAGCACCATTTATTAAATAGGGAATCCTTTCCCCATTTCTTATTTTTCTCAGGTTTGTCAAAGATCAGATAGTTGTAGATATGTGGCATTATTTCTGAGGGCTCTGTTCTGTTCCATTGGTCTATATCTCTGTTTTGGTACCAGTACCATGCTGTTTTGGTTACTGTAGCCTTGTAGTGTAGTTTGAAGTCAGGTAGCGTGATGCCTCCAGCTTTGTTCTTTTGGCTTAGGATTGACTTGGTGATGCGGGCTCTTTTTTGGTTCCATATGAACTTTAAAGTAGTTTTTTCCAATTCTGTGAAGAAAGTCATTGGTAGTTTGATGGGGATGGCATTGAATCTATAAATTATCTTGGGCAGTATGGCCATTTTCACAATATTGATTCTTCCTACCCACGAGCATGGAATGTTCTTCCATGTGTTTGTATCCTCTTTTATTTCATTGAGCAGTGGTTTGTAGCTCTCCTTGAAGAGGTCCTTCATATCCCTTGTAAGTTGGCTTCCTAGGTATTTTATTCTCTTTGAAGCAATTGTGAATGGGAGTTCACTCATGATTTGGCTCTCTGCTTGTCTGTTATTGGTGTATAAGAATGCATGTGTTTTTTGTACATTGATTTTGTATCCTGAGACTTTGCTGAAGTTGCTTATCAACTTCGGAGATTTTGGGCTGAGATAATGGGGTTTTCCAGATATACAATCATGTCATCTGCAAACAGGGACAATTTGACTTCCTTTTTTCCTAATTGAATGCCCTTTATTCCCTTCTCCTGCCTGATTTTCCTGGCCAGAACTTCCAACACTATGTTGAATAGGAGTAGTGAGAGAGGGCATCCTTGTCTTGTGCCAGTTTTCAAAGGGAATGCTTCCAGTTTTTGTCCATTCAGTATGATATTGGCTGTGGGTTTGTCATAGATAGCTCTTATTATTTTGAGATATGTCCCATCAATACCTAATTTGTTGAAAGTTTTTAGCATGAAGGGTTGTTGAATTTTGTCAAAGGCCTTTTCTGCATCTATTGAGATAATCATGTGGTTTTTGTCTTTGGTTCTGTTTATATGCTGGATTATGTTTATTGACTTGCGTATGTTGAACCAGCCTTGCATCCCAGGGATGCAAGATCGTGGTGGATAAGCTTTTTGATGTGTTGCTGGATTCAGTTTGCCAGTATTTTATTGAGAATTTTTGCATCAATGTTCTTCAAGGATATTGGTCTAAAATTCTCTTTTTTTTGTTGTGTCTCTGCCAGGCTTTGGTATCAGGATGATGCTGGCCTCATAAAATGAGTTAGGGAGGATTCCCTCTTTTTCTATTGATTGGAATAGTTTCAGAAGGAATGGTACCAGTTCCTCCTTGTACCTCTGGTAGAATTCAGCTGTGAATCCATCTGGTCCTGGACTTTTTTTGGTTGGTAAGCTACTAATTATTGCCTCAATTTCAGAGCCTGTTACTGGTCTATTCAGAGATTCAATTTCTTCCTTGTTTAGTCTTGAGAGAATGTATGTGTTGGGGAATTTATCCATTTCTTCTAGATTTTCTAGTTTATTTGCATAGAGGTGTTTGTAGTATTCTCTGATGGTAGTTTGTATTTCTGTGGGATTGGTGGCGATATCCCCTTTGTCATTTTTTATTGCGTCTATTTGATTCTTCTCTCTTTTCTTCTTTATTAGTCTTGCTAGCGGTCTATCAATTTTGTTGATCTTTTCAAAAAACCAGCTCCTGGATTCATTGATTTTTTGAAGGGTTTTTGTGTCTCTATCTCTTTCAGTTCTCCTGATCTTAGTTATTTCTTGCCTTCTGCTAGCTTTAGAATGTGTTTGCTCTTGCTTCTCTAGTTCTTTTAATTGTGATGTTAGGGTGTCAATTTCAGATCTTTCCTGCTTTCTCTTGTGGGCATTTAGTGCCATAAATTTCCCTCTACACACTGCTTTGAATGTGTCCCAGAGATTCTGGTATGTTGTGTCTTTGTTCTCCTTGGTTTCAAAGAACATCTTTATTTCTGCCTTCATTTCATTATGTACCCAGTAGTCATTCAGGAGCAGGTTGTTCAGTTTCCATGTAGTTGAGCAGTTTTGAGTGAGTTTTTTAATCCTGAGTTCTAGTTTGATTGCACTGTGGTCTGAGAGACAGTTTGCTATAATTTCTTTTCTTTCACATTGGCTGAGGAGTACTTTACTTCGAACTACGTGGTCAATTTTGGAATAGGTGTGGTGTGGTGCTGAAAAAATGTATATTCTGTTGATTTTGGTGTGGAGAGTTCTGTAGATGTCTATTAGGTCTGCTTGGTGCAGAGCTGAGTTCAATTCCTGGATATCCTTGTTAACTTTCTGTCTCGTTGATCTGTCTAATGTTGACAGTGGAGTGTTAAAGTCTCCCATTATTATTGTGTGGGATTCTAAGTCTCTTTGTAGGTCACTAAGGACTTGCTTTATGAATCTGGGTGCTCCTGTATTGGGTGCATATATATTTAGGATAGTTAGCTCTTCTTGTTGAATTGATCCCTTTACCATCATGTAATGGCCTTCTTTGTCTCTTTTGATCTTTCTTTGTTTAAAGTCTGTTTTATCAGAGACCAGGATTGCAACCCCTGCCTTTTCTTGTTTTCCATTTGCTTGGTAGATCTTCTTCCATTCCTTTATTTTGAGCCTATGTGTGTCTCTGCATGTGAGATGGGTTTCCTGAATACAGCACACTGATGGGTCTTGACTCTTTATCCAATTTGCTAGTCTGTGCCTTGTAATTGGAGCATTTAGCCCATTTACATTTAAGGTTAGTATTGTTATGTGTGAATTTGATCCTGTCATTATGATGTTAGCTGGTTACTTTGCTTGTTAGTTGATGCAGTTTCTTCCTAGCCTTGATGGTCTTTACAGTTTGGCATGTTTTTGCAGTAGCTGGTACCAGTTGTTCCTTATAAAACTAAATATATTCTTACCATATGATCCAGCAATCATGCTCCATTGCATTTACACAAATAATTTGGAAATCTATTTCCACACCAAAGCCTACTTTTAGATTAGATCTTCATAGAAGTTTTATTCATGATTATCAAAACTTGGAAGTAGCCAAATTGTCCTTCAGTAGGTGAATGGATAAATAAACTATGGTACATCCAGACAATGGAATATTATTCAGTGCTTAAAAAAAAAAGAAAAACGCTATCAAGCCATTAAAAGACACGGAGGAAACTTAAATGTATTTTACTAAATGCAAGAAGCCAATATGACTGGGCTGGCTACATGCAGTGCTATTCCAAATATATACATTCTGGAAAAGAAAAAACCTTGGCGACAGTACAAAGGTCAATGGCTGTTGGAGTCATGGTGAACAGAGGGATGAATAGGCAGAGCACAGAGGATTTTTAGGGCAGATGATACTATAATGGTGGTTACATGTCTTTATACATCTGTCAAAACTCACAGAATGTGCAAGACCAAGAATAAACTGTGGACTTTGAGTGACAAAGACGTGTCAATGCAGGTCATTTGATTGTACCAAAGGTACCATTTTGGTGCAGGCTGTTGATGGTGGGGGAGGCTATGTATGTGTAGGGGTAGGGAATACATGAAAACTCTCTGCACTTTCCCTCAGTTTTGTTGTGAAGGTAAAACTATTATAGAAAATGAAGTCCATTTTAAAAATTAAATGAGATAATATAGTAAAACTCCTGATACATAGTAAAGGGTTCAATTAATATAGCTCTTATGTAGAGCTTTTTGTGTGAAAGGAGACATCCCATATGACCTCTTGGTCTGATATTAACTAATTATTCCTTAAAATAAATGTCTGGAGTGTAGGGAAAATGGCCAATGGGAGGTAGGACTAAATTGCTCCTCCCACTTGGACAGACAGAGCAGCATGTGGAAACTTGCATCGTGAACTTCTGCTCCAGAACTACTGCAGGAATATACCAGGAAAGCTGAGAGAACCCACAGACTCTCTGAAGAAAGCAGATTGCTCCTGCAGAACTCGGAAGAGAGCCCAAATACTCTGAGTGCCCAAGGTGTGAAAGTGAGAAAAGGGTAATGATATGCTCCCAAACACACACCCTCAATAGGGAACCTGAAGGTCTAGATCATGGAAGAAGGATTTGATCTTAACCTGGAGCTGAGTCAATTTAGAGGGCTGAGCAAAATACAGGGGTAGAGGAAGCAGTGGGAAAAGCCCTGCGGACTCTCTGGGTCCCCAGGGAAGCCATTTCTGTCTTGTCTCACAAGGGTCCTTGGGAAGGGCTGCCAGAGGAACTGGGAAAAGACCACAGGGAGAAGGAAACCTTCAGGTGACTTTTGTAACAATTCCAAACAAATAAACTCAACGGAGGGTGTGAATCTGATGTGCAGACTCAACAAGCAGGAAGGTGTGAAAACCTGGCTTACTTTCTCAGCTGGGAGGCTGGTAGCCTGGTGCAGGGTCTCAGCTCTGCTGACACACTGCCTGGAAACAAACTCAGTGATGTTGGGGTAGGGGCATGGTGGGAGTGAGACCAGCTTTTTGGGTTATGTGGGAGCTGGGTGAGGCCTGTGATTGCTAGATTTCCCCCACTTCTCTGACAACCTGCATGACACAGCAGAGGCAGCCATAATCCTCCTGGAACATAACTCCATTGACCTGGGAACCACAGCCCTATAGCCCAGCAGCTGCAACAAGCCTGCCCAAGGAGAGTCTGAGCTCAAACATGCCTAACCCTGCCCCCACCTGATGGTCCTTCCCTACCTACCCTGGTAGTTGAAGACAAAGGGCATATTTTCTCGGGAGTTCTAGGGCCCTGCCCACTGCCTGATCCTCCCTATACTACCACAGCTGGTGCTCTCTTGAAAGTGCTACCTCTTGGCAAGAGGCCAACCAGCACAAAAACAGTGCATTAAACAACCAATACTAAGAACCCTCACAGAGTTCATTTCACTCTCCTGCTACCTCCACCAGAGCAGGTGCTGGTACCCACAGCTGAGAGATTTGAAGATGGTTCACATCACAGGACTCTGTGCAAACAACCCCAAGTACCAGCCCAGAGCCTAGTGGCCCTGCTGGGTAGCTAGATCCAGAAGAGAAATAGCATTCACTATTGTTCAGCTTTCAGGAAGCCACATCCCTAGGAAAAGGGGGAGAATATACATCAAGGGAACACTCTGTGGGACAGAGAATCTGAACAGCAGCCTTGAGCCCCAGATCTTCCCTCTGACATAGCCTACCCAAATGAGAAGGAACCAGAATAACAATCCTGGTAATATGACAAAACAAGGTTTTTAAACAACCCACCCACCCCCCAAAAAATCATACCAGCTATGAGCAATGGATCCAAACTAAGAAGAAATCCCTGATTTACCTGAAAAAGAATTCAGAAGGTTGATTATTAAGCTAATCAAGGAGGCACCAGAGAAAGGTGAAGTCCAATTTAAAGTAATAAAAAAAGATACAAGATATGAGGGGAAAAGTCTTCAGTAAAATATATAGCATAAATAAAAAACAATCACAACTTCAGGAAATAAAAGACACACTTAGAGAAATGCAAAATATACTGGAAAGTCTCAGCAATAGAATTGAACAAGCAGAAGAAAGAACTTCAGAGCTCAAAGACAAGGTTTTAGAATTAACCCTATCCAATAAAGATAAAGAAAAAAGAATTTGGAAAATGAACAAAGCCTCCAAGAAGTTGGTGATTACATTAAATGACCAAATCTAAGAATAACTGTCATTCCTGAAAAAGAAGAGAAATCTAAAAGCTTGGAAAACTTATCTGGGGGAATAATCGAGGAAAACTTTCCTGGCCTTGCTAGACACCTAGACATTCAAATACAAGAAACTCAAAGAACACCTGCGAAATTCGTTGCAAAAAGATCATTGCCTAGGCACACTGCCATTAGGTTATCTAAAGTCAAGACGAAGGAAAGAATCTTAAGAGCTGTGAGGCAAAAGCACCAGGTGCTTTTTTCCTTATAGGCAAAACCCATAAAGGAAAACCTGTCAGATTAACAGCAGATTTCTCAGCAGAAGGGACTGGGGCCCTATCATCAGCCTCCTTAAACAACACAATTTTCAGCCAAGAATTTTGTATCCAGCAAAACTAAGCTTCATAAATGAAGGAAAGATACAATCTTTTTCTGACAAATAAATGCTGAGAGTATTCACCACTACCAAGTCACCACTACAAAAACTGGTAAAGGAAGCTCTAAATCTTAAAACAAATCATGAAAATACATCTAAACATAACCTCTTTAAAGCATAAATCTCACAGGACCTATAAAACAAAAATACAATAAAAAGAACCCCAAGGTATACAGGCAACAAATAGCATAATGAATGAACAGTACCTCAAATATCAATACTAATGTTGAATATAAATGGCCTAAATGCTTCAATTAAAAGACACAGTATTGCAGAATGGATAAGAATTCACCAGCCAAGTATCTGCTGCCTTCAAGATACTGACCTAACATGTAAGGACTCATAAACTTAGGGTAAAGGGGTGGAAAAAGACATTCCATGCAAATGGACACCAAAAGTGAGCAAAAGTAGCTATTCTTATGTCAGACAAGACAAACTTTAAAGCAGCAGCAGTTAAAAAAAGGAAAAGAGGGACATTATATAATGATAAAAGGCCTTGTCCAACAGATAAACACCACAATCCAAAATGTACATCCACCTAACACTGGAGGTCCCAAATTTATAAAACAATTACTACTAGACCTAAGAAGTGAGATAGACAGTAACATAATAACAGTAGGGGACTTCAATACTCCACTGACAGAACTAGACAAGTCATCAAAACAAAAATCAACAAAGAAACTATAGATTTAACTATACCCTGGAACAAATGGACTTAACATATATTTACAGAACATTCTACCCAACAACTTCAGAATATACATTCTATTCATCAGTGCATGGAACTTTCTCCAAGACAGACCATATGATAGGCCAAAAAACAAATCTCAATAAATTTAAGAAAATTCAGATTATATCAAGTACACTCTCAGACCACAGTGGACTAAAATTGGAAATAAACTTCAAAATGAACCTTCAAAACCAAGCAACTAAATGGAAATTAAATAACCTGCTCCTGAGTGATCATTGAGTCAACAATGAAATCAAGATAAAAATTAAAAAATTCTTCAAACTAAATGATAATAGTGGCATAACATATCAAAACTTCTGGGATACAGCAAAGGCAGTGCTAAAAAGAAAGTTCATAGCCTTAAATGCCTACATCAAAAATCTGAAGGAGCACAAATAGATAATCTAAGGTCATACCTATGGAACTAGAGAAACAAGAACAAACCAAACCCAAACCCAGCAGAAGAAAGAAAAAAAACAAGATCAGAGCAGAACTAAATGAAATTGAAACAAAAAAATAGAAATGATAAATAAAACAAAAAGGTGGATCTTTAAAAAGATAAATAAATTTGATAGACCATTCACAAGATTAACCAGGAAGAGAGCCAAATAAGTTCAACTAGAAACAAAACAGGAGATATTACAACCAACACCACGGAAATACAAAAGATTATTCATGGCTACTATGAACACTTTTATGTGCATAAACTGAAAAAGCTAGAGGAGATGGATAAATTCCTGGAAAGATACAATCATCCTAGCTTAAATCAGGAAGAATTTGAAACCCTGAACAGACCAATAACAAGCAATGAGGATGAAAAGGTAATAAAAATATTATCAACAAATAAACGTCCAGGACCAGACGGATTCACAATGCATTTCTACAAGACATTCAAAGAAGAATTGGTACCAATCCTATTGACACTATTCCACAAGATCGAGAAAGAGGGAATCCTCCCTAAACCATTCTATGAAGCTAGTATCACCCTAATAGCAAAACCAGGAAAGAACATGACAAAAAAAAGAAAACTACAGAGCAATATCCCTGATGAACATAGACGCAAAAATCCTTCACAACATATTAGCTAACTGAATCTAACAGCATATCAAAAAGATAATCCACCATGGTCAAGTGCATTTCATACCAGGAATGCAGGGATGGTTTAACATACATAAGTCAATAAATGTGATACACCACAAAAACAGAATTAAAAACAAAAAAATCACATGATCATTTCAACAAACACAAAAAAGGCATTTGACAAAATTCAACATCCTTTATGACTAAAACCCTCAGCAAAATTGGCATACAAGAAACATACCTCAATGTAATAAAAGCCATCTATGACAAATTCACAGCCAACATAATACTGAATAGGGAAAAGTTGAAAGCATTCCCTCTGAGAACTGGAACAAGACAAGGATGCCCACTCTCACCACTTCTATTCAACACAGTACTGGAAGTCCTAGCAAGGGCAATCAGACAACAGAAAGAAAGAAAGGGCATCCAAATCAGTAAAGAAGAAGTCAAACTGTTGCTGTCTGCTGACAATATGATTGTATATCTACAAAACCCTAAAGACTCCTCCAGAAAGCTCCTAGAACTGACAAATCTCAAATAAATTTAAGAAAATTATAAAAGGCCTTATCCTTTTATCATTTGCTGAATTCAGCACAAAATTTCAGGATACAAAATTAATGTACACAAATCAGTAGCTCTGCTATATATTAACAGCTACCAAACTGAGAACCAAATCAAGAACTCAACCCCTTTTACAATAGCTGCAAAATAATAATAATAATAAAATACTTAGGAATATACCTAACCAAGTAGGTTAAAGACCTCTACAAGGAAAACTAGAAAACACTGCTGAAAGAAATAGATGACATAAACAAATGGAAACACATCCCATGCTCATGAATGGGTAGAATCAACATTGTGAAAAAACTGTAGACTGCCAAAAAGTGATCTACAAATTAAATGCAATTCTCATCAAGATACCACCATTATTGTTCACAGAACTAGAGAAAGCAATCCTAAAATTCATATGAAATCAAACAAGAGCCTGCATAGCCAAAGTAAGACTAAGCAAAAAGAACAAATCAAGGGTATGAATACCAGGAAGCAGAGATCAATGGCGCCACCTTAGAGGCTGCCTATCATACCATTACTGTCAGCCTCTGGAGCACCTGGTTGAATGGCATCTATGTAACCTCTCCCACCAAGATAATTGGCAGACAGCATAGTAAGTAGAAAATGGAAATGAGATTTTACTAAACCCTTCTCCTTCCTCACTTCGAAGGCCTTCTGGGAAAGGCAGCAAAGTTGAGCTCATATAAACCAAAAGCTCTGGCCCCAGCTCTACCTGCATGGTGGGGGGAATGGCCCATTCTTCCTTACTTCTGACAACTGGCTCTTCAAATACACTTCAAATACCTGGGAACCTACTCATATCCATCCTCTGAATGGGAAGAAAATTGCTTCTCCTTGGCAAACAGCTTTGGCCTGGGCAATGGTCCCAATCTGTCATTAGTATGAGAAACTTCCCAGTATTTTCATTTTTGTGGTCACTGTTCTCTTCTATTTCCTTTTATGTATTAGTTCATAAGCACTATGTTTCAAAAGCACTAAGACGTTCTAGAGTCCTTGATTGTTCACTCATCTTTCCATTCATTTATTAAATAAACATTTATTAAGTTCCTATTATATGTTAGATGTTGTGAAAATTCTCATGGTAATAAAAAGATGTATGAGACATAGACATTTTATTTAGTCAAACACTCAACAATGTTTCAACATCTACTCTGTACACGGTGCTAAGGATCAATAAAGGAGTAGTTCAGTTTTAAGACAACACAACAAAAACAAACTCTCAGCTCCACTGGCTGTAATGCCTTTCTACTGAGATCTTCATGGCACAAATTATTGATGAACAGGTATTTTTTTTTAATGGTCACTCTCTTCACTTTTTCCTTCTACTCCTCAATGCACAGATAAATTGTGGGTTGTACTTTCCAGTTGAACTTTCAACCCAAATATTTGAGGAAATTGCTCTTACCAAATTACTTAGGATGTTGCCAAAACCAATGGTCAATTCTCTTCCTATTGTATTTGATGCATCAGCAGCATCCATCATAGTGGACCACACTCCTCTTGAAACACTTTCTCCAGTTGACTTTTACAATGCCATCCCCTCCTAATTTTCCTCCTGCCACCAACTTCTACTCCGTATCTTTAGCTGGCCCGTCCTCCTCTTTTCAACCTCTAAATGTTGATATATCTATTCCAGGATTCAGTCTGGAAACTTTTCCTTTTATCCATGAATATTATTACCCTAGCTTATTTCATCTAGTCCTGTGCCTTTAAAAATTATTATATGCTTCTCACATACAAATTGACCTCTCTAGGACAAGCACAGGGGGTGTAATTATCCTAAAGTAACACAGAATTTTAATAAGCTGGCCAAGAAGAGGGATTTTCCTTTTCCCAGCATGAGGGACTGTGCCTAATATAGCTCCCTGTAGAATGGGTGGCTTCTCCGCTAAGAAAAGGGAAACTCTTTGCATGAGTCCCAAGGACTCTAGGTGCTGGGTAGTTGATTTTCCCAGACAATCTTGTGAATAGCTGGCACCTAAATCCAGACTGATTCATGCCAACAGCCTGTGTTCCTCCCTTGAGGAACCTGTGTCCTTGCGCTTACATCATAAAAAGTTATAATAAGGGATGTAAGCCTGTGTCCTTGTGCTTACATCATTAAAAGTTATAATAAGGGAGATTAGTGTTCCTACACTGGAATGAAGACTCACATTGTTAGGCCAGCAATTTCCTAACAATTTATGCATCAGCATAAGATAGGAGGATGGGGAAATCATGCTGCCTATTCTTTTGCTGATCAGTAATCTTTGTGAGTTTTCCTAATACAGCATATTATTTAACCTGTGATCATCATATTGAGAAATTCTTTACAAACTCTGATGCCAATAGGTGGTAACTCAGATGGGCAGCACTTTACACAGCATGCTGACCTTCTCTGAGCATGTGGAGGACAATTTCATTGTCTCAGGATCGCATGTATGAAAGACTGTCATTTTTTCCATTGAATTTGCTTTTGTCAAAATCAACTGGTCATGCGAATTTAGGCCATTAACTCACACATAAGCAAAAATTCTCTCAACATGGATTATAGGCCTAAATGTAAGGGCTAAACTATACACTTCTTGAAGAAAACAGAGATTAATGCATACATGGCACTGGATTAGGCAAAAGCCCAAATTTTCCTGGTAGAAGGAAAAAAGTTGAAAAATGAGACATGATCAAAACTAAAAATGTTTGCACGTTAAAAGACATCAATAAGAAAATGAAAAGATAAGCCACAGACTGGAGGAAAAAAATTTAAATCATATATTTGATAAAGGACTCATATCCAGAATGTAAAATGCACTCACAACTAAACAACAAAAAGATAAATAACCCAATTTTAAAATGAGCAGGATATTTGAATAACCATTTCACCAAAAAGGTGTAGGAATGGCCAATAAAGTACAGAAAAGATGGTCAGCATCATCAGTCAGCAGGGAAATGCAAATTAAAACTACAATGTGACACCACTTCTTACCCACTAGAATGCTATACTAAAAAAAAAAAGACAATAACAATTAGAGGAAGTGAAAGCACAATGATGTGGGAAAATTGAAATACTCACGCTTTGTTGATGGGACAGGCAGCCATGTTCAAAAACATTTTGGCAGTTCCTTAAAACATTAAAGATGCACTTACCATATGACCTAGCAGTTTTACTCCTGTCAACCCTAAAGAAATAAAAATGTATGTCTACACAACACATGAATGTGAATATTCATAGCAGCTTTATCCATAATGCACTTTGGGAGGCCAAGGTGGGTGGATTATGAGGTCAAGAGATTGAGACCATCCTGGCCAACATGGTGAGACCTTGTCTCTCCTAAAAATACAAAAAGTAGCTGGGCATGGTGGCATGCACCTGTAGTCCCAGCTACTCAGGAGGCTGAGGCAGGAGAATTGCTTGAACCCAGGAGGCGGAGGTTGCAGTGAGCCAAGATTATGCTACTGCACTCCAGCCTGGTGACAGAGTGACACTCCATCTCAAAAAAAAAAAAAAAAAGTGGAAACACATAAATATCTATCAACTGATAAATGAATAAACTGATGGCAGCCATCCATACAATTTAACAGAATTTGCCACCTAAAAGGAATAAAATATTGATACATGCTACAACATAGATGAACCCACATAAGTATATTAAGCTATGTGAAAGAAGGCAGATGCAAAAGACCACATATTGCATGATTCTAGTTATACGGTGTCCAGAAAATCAAATCTGTGGAGTCAGGAAGTCATAGGGGCTGCCTAGAGCTGGGGGGTTGGGAATAAGAGGTGGCAAATGATGAGCATGAGGGATTTCTTAGGAAAGATAGAAATGTTCCAAAACAGGATTGTGATGATAGCCACACAAGTCTAAAATTTTACTAAAAATAATTGAACTGTACACTTGAAACAGGGGAATGTTATAATATGTCAATTATACCTCAGTAAAGCTGTTTAAAAACAGAAAGTTGGTAGTGTGGCCCC